>NW_026000026.1:33874946-33985759 GCF_001458135.2 Marmota marmota marmota
GTTAACAGGTGTGACTGCTTTCGCAGATTAATCTTCTGTATCTCCTAGAAAATTGGGTTAGTCTTCCAGTGATACTGCACAGATAATTGTTAAGCTATGCTTTGTTTTAGTTTGGGTTTTCCTCAGTCTGTTGCAAAGGGGGAGATATGCAGAGCCAAAGCAATTGTGCAATTCCACAAGTTCTTATGTCCTCACAGGAAGAATTTCAAACAAGTCACTCAAAGTAACAGGCAGGAATTTATATTGAAGAGTGAGTGAAATAAAGACACACAGTATAGGGTATATATGGTCCGTTTCCAGAAAGAACAGAGAAGGGCATCTTTTGTATAGCCCTCAGCAAACATCCTATGTGAAGACTGTGATGACTTAGTCACAGGGGAGAGTTAGGAGGAACTGATCTCAAGAGACAAGGTCTTGACAGGATAGTTCCTGCAAGAGGTCACCATCAACTCTGGGGGATTTTTTACATATTTCCTCCATTTTGCCTGTACTTGCCTACATGAATAAGGTTTTCTGTTATATCTCGTCCTGTGTCTTATCTACAATTTTTATGAGTATGTCTGATGTTCTTCATGTAAGTCACTATCCTTTATTGTCCTTTCCCTACCCACTTGCTTACGGCTAAACTTTCTACCTCACATCATCATCAAGAAGCTAATGTAAATGAAGAGTAGTCCAAAGTATCAAACTGAATTGGAGCACTTCAGCACTTAAAGATGGTGAAAGAGAAGACCTGGTGCAAATAGTTAAGGAGTATGACCTGGAGTTGGTGTTTGTGTACTATGTAGAACAGTAGTAAAAGCTGAATTTCAAGAAATAATTGCTACTGAGTTTAAAGTTAACATTTATTTTATTTTTATGTAATTTCAGAAAAAAAAAGAATGTTTGCATGAATTTACCTTGAGCTTAAAGGTCCTAGATACTAGAAAAAGAGTCCTAAAAGTTCTCAAAATTTGAGGAAAGTACAAAATGTCCCATCAAAGGGAATAAAGCATCCTACCCCTTTCAAACCACTAAATATTGGAATTTTTTACATGAGATTTTCTCTCTATAAAATTTGCAAGTGATTTGGAAGGAGGGGTTCTTTCTGAAGTGTAGTAGCAGATGGCAGGTGGCCTGGATACAAACCTGCCATCCTACAGAAGACAGCTCCACCTTCTGGAAATGATTTCAGTGTACTGAAATAGGATAGCAACAATCTAAAAGGACTAACAGCTAAAATAAAAACATGAATTTGATTCCTTAGTGTCATTAGAAGAATCAGAAAATAACCTACATGAGAGAATAAATGTAAATATCTAGAACATTCACAATTATATATTTGTTATATATTTCTGAATAACAAATTACTATAAAACAAACATCATAAACATACACGCACAATATCTCAAAGTTTTGTGCATCAGGAGATAGCCATCACTGTGGTGGGTACTTTGAACTGTTGAAATTAGGGTGTTTTTCAGAACCCCATTGCCATCTGGTAGCTCAACTGTGGACATAGCCACTTCTGATTGCAGATAAACTGATTGTGGACAGAGTGTGTGTATGTTGGAGGGGAGGGGAGGGGGGATAGTAGAGGATAGGAAAGGCAGCAGAACACAACAGACACTAGTATGGCAATATGTAAATCAATGGATGTGTAACTGATGTGATTCTGCAATCTGTATTTGGGGTAAAAATGGGAGCTCATAACCCACTTGAATCAAAGTGTGAAATATGATATATCAAGAATTATGTAATGTTTTGAACAGCCAACAATAAAAAATTAAAAAAAAATGTATCAACATAGACTAGGTGTTAAGACTTAAAACAAGTCTGAAAACTTTAAATTATGGAAATCACATCAGCATGTTCTAAAATCTCCAAATATTTGGAAGATAAAAGACAGACTTCTAAATAAACCTTGTGTCAAAAAAGAAATGAAGATTGAAGCGAAACTGTAGTTTGAACTGGGCAACAATGAAAACATAACATACCAAAATATTAATTGATGCTTTTACAGTGTTTGTAGAAAAGTGCATATCTCTAAATGCATATATTTTTAAAAAGGAAAGGATAAAAGCCCATGGTCTAAGCTTGCATCTCAAGAAGCCAGAAAGAAAACCACAGATTAAACCCAGAAAAACAGACAAAGGAAAATACTGAAAATGAAAGAAATCAGCAAAATGGAAAAAAAAAAGACAATCTACAATGCTAAAAGTTTGATTTATGCATTTTAAAAGATGATTAAAATTGATCACCCCATTCCCCACAAGACTGATTTCTCTGTAATGAACTTCATTGTCCACAGGAAAGAAGTTTACTGCCATGTTTAGTGATGCACACCTTTAATCCCAGATACTTGGGAGACTGGGGTAGGAGAGTTCAAGGCCAGCTTCAGCAGTTTAGTGAGACCCTGTCTCCAAATAAAAGTTAAAAAATGGGTAGAGTGGTATAGCGAGAGAGTGCCTGTCCAGCAAACTTGAAGCCCTGGGTTCCATCCCCAGTACCACCCAATGCACATTTGAAAGAAGTTTACTTTGAAACTCTAATTTGCTAAACTTCTGTCCAAGCCAATTCTCTTTGTATGATACCAGAATTTTTAAAGTCTATTTTTCATCAGCTTAATTGAATTACAATGATAAGAGGATAATTAGGTGACAGAAGTGTTAAGGGAAGGAAGAATATTGAAGGAAAGGAAAGTTGTGAACATGTGGAACTCAGGGGATGTGACATTTAAAATTAGTCTGAGGTCCTCAATGGATAGTGTGTGAAGGAAAAAACATTATAATCGTAATTTTTTAAAAATGAAAAACCTTCCCTTTTATTTGCCTTTCAGAAAAGTAGGAAGATGTGACCATGAGGTCATTTTCGCATAATGGGAACTAATCAGTAGCTACAGTTATGTGCCAAGTCTCCTTAGGGGGAAGCAGGTACTATGTGATTCCATCATCAAGGAACTGAGCAAAACTGGTATCACACAAAGGAATCACTCCTATAATTTAGATTTTATTAGCTCTAGACTGATAAAACCTCCTACTCAGTGATTCTTAAACTTCAGTGTGCAAGCAGATCATCTGGGAGTCATGTCAAAATGCACCAGGTCTGGGTGGGCTTTATATCAATTCCACTGCTCTACTTTGACTTTATCACAAGCTCTCTGGAGATGCTGCTGCTGGTCTATGGACCTCACTTTGAATAGAAGGATTCTAACTCAAGGGCTCAAACTAACAGGCCAAACACCAAGTCCTATCAGCAACTGTTTCACCGGGTTTGTATCCTGTTGATAAGAGTGTGGAATTAGTTACTAACATTTACAAGGTGTGAAACTTGACATAAGAATCTGAAACTTCTCCTGAAAACTGGGATGATCTCGCCAGACATACATAGCATGTCTGATCCATACATGGAGCAGTGGGTGGCAACAGAGTAGAAGCTGTCAGCATTAGAAAGTCCATGATTTATCCTCTGGCCTAAGCCCCATCTCCATTCCACAGTCACCTCCATTCCATCATCACTTGCTGATGATCCCTTTTACTTGACTTCTTCATCTCCTTCCACCAAGGCTGTCAACCTTAGCCAAATACCAGAACTGAAGAGCTTTGAGAAATATGCATGCCTAGATCCCACCTCAAAGATTCTGATGTACTCAGTTTAGGGAAAAGCCTAAAGTTCTCAGGGTGGATTTTTACATATCATGAAGGTGGAAGACTTCTGCTCCAATCAATTGGGTGACCATTCTTGCAAGATTCCCAGCCTCCATCCCCAGAGATTCTGAGTCAGAAGATCAGGGATTTCTGATAGAGTAATCCTCCTGCTCCATGGCTGGTTTAGAGGTGGGGCTTTAGTAATGATTAGAGCATGAGGGGTCTCACCACTTGTAATTATGGCTAATTGACTACAGATAATTTTTTTTTGCTATAAATTGAGGGTTCTCTCACTGCCTCCTCAGATCTGATAGTTTGCTAGAATGGCTCACAGAAGTCAGAAGGCAATTTACCAGTTTATTGTGAAGGCTACAAATGATCAACCAAATGAAGAGGTACCTAAGGTGTCTGTTTGGTGCTGCTATAACAAAATACCTGAGACTGGTTAATTTATAAAGAATATAAATTTAGGGGCTAGACTTGTAGCTGAGTGGTAGAGCACTTACCTAGCATGTCTGAGGCACTGGGTTCAATTCTCAGCACAGCATATAAATATATAAAATAAAGGTCCATCAACAACTAAAATAATAATAAAAAAATAATAGAAATTTATTTTCTCACAGTTCTGGTGCCCAGGAAGCCCCAAATGAATGCACTGGCAAATCTGGTTGTCCGGTGAGGGATACATCTCCCAGAGGGGAGGAGAGCTGTGTCTTCACATGGTGGAAGGCAGAGGGCATAAGAGTGAAATCTGCATGCATCAACTTTTCTAGGAGTTTTAATCTCATTCATGAAGGAGGAACTCCCATGGGCTAATCACTTCTTGAATACCCTACCTTTTAATGCTATCCCAATGGTCCCATTTTTGAACTGCCATTGGAATTCTGCAGGAGACACAATGAAATCATAGCCTAGGGCAAATTCAGGAGGAGTCCCAGATGCAGAAACTTCTGTCCTTGGTGAATCAGGGTGTACCTCCTTCTGGACACATGGATACACCAACCTGGAAGCTCTCCAAACTTCACTATTTAAGGGTTTTTATAATTCATTCTTTAGTCCCTCCACCAGGTCAGTGGATAGAGCCAAAAGTTTCAGCCCTACTTCCTTCTCTTTCTGGTGAGCAGCCCCATCCTGAGTATATCAAGGGGCCCTACCATGATCACCATATTATCACAAATTCAGATGTGATTGAAAGAGACTCATTATGAATAACAAATGGCATTCCTATCACTATGGAAATTCTAAGGGTTTTAGAAGCACCATGCCAGAAACTCAGGACAAAAAAAAAAAAAATGATGTATTTCTTATTATAACACACCTGGGTATACCAGCATAAAAGAGGCCATATCTCCAAATGAGCAGGAGTGATAGTCTTGTGGTCTAGACTACTCGCCCGATGTGGAGGGTGGTGAACGAAGGAGGGTCAGAGGGAGCCATGAGAGCCCAAGGAATGGACCCTTCTTGTCCATCCTCTTGGAGGTGTGTCATGGGTCCTGAGAGTCTCATTTAACCACTGCCTTCCAGTATTTCTGATACAGACCATCCAAAGGATACACTTGGAAAGACATACTCTGCAAGAAAATCAGAGCAGAGAACAGCCTTCCTCCCCTCTTTTCTCTCTTCTGCCTAACAATTCTCAGTACTTGTCAGAACCTGGCAGCAACATGGAATGATAAACTAGGAATCTGTCTTGCTTTCCCAGATGGATCATGTTTTAGGGGCTTGGAAGCCAAACACTTAAGTCTGCAAATGGTTTATCCCAGGAGAGAATGGCTGCAGGCACTGAGAAAATGGGAGAGGGATTTAGGCTGGCCGTACTCTCTGCTTCTTGGAGGGTCTTTCTATTAGAATGCCATTGTCATCTTAGAAATATAGAAAGAAGCCAAACACTCAAGTAGACATTGCCTGTAACTGGGTGTTGCACCCCAAAGTATCAGGATTTTTACAATAATGAGAGATTACATTGATTCTTACTTCCTGCCCTAGTACTGAGCTATCTCTTCTCATCTCCCACAGTTTCTTTAAGGCCAACTTTTCCATCCTCATTTTATGTGAGCAAACTGAGATACAGAGACTGGTCACTGACCCATGCTCATGCAGCTATTCACTGCCAGAATTAAGACAGGAACAGGCGGCCTGGCCCTAAAACTCATATTCTCTAAACCACTACCTTTGACCGCTTCTTTAAAGCATAAATGTAAGTGTGCCATAGATTTTAGTTTAGACCTGAATGATTCCTAGCAGCTATTTTCCTTGACAAAAGGAAATGACACTGTGAATATTAATGTTTGTCATGGCCAGAGCAGACCCCATTTAGCTTCAGGGCAAACCAAGATGCTAAAAAATACCTGTAGGTATATTTTCTACTTATGCTTACAGAGCCAGGAAATGTGGGTTCAGATCCAGAATACATTTATATACATACTCATAGCTCATGAATTACGGATGTACAGAAACTCGATTCCGCTTCTTTGGTCAGTAAAAGATAAAAGACTAAACTTCCCAGGGAAGCTGATTGGTGATTCTCATCTTCAACATCTGAAGAGAGAGAAATACAAATACCCTGCTGCTATGGTTTAAATGTTTGTGTTCCTTCAAAATTCGTGAGATACTATTAAGAGGTGAGATGATTAAGGCTTGAGGGAGGCTGCTTGTTCCTCTATGCCCTTCCACCATGGTGGACCTAGAAAGATGGCGCCATCTTGGATGCAGAGAGACAGCCACAACCAGACACTGAATCTGCTGGCATCTTCATCTTGGATTTCCCAGCCTCCAGAACTGTGTAGAATAAATATCTATTATTTTTGAACTGTCCACTCTAAGGTTATAGCAGTAGGAACAGACTAAGACATCAGACTATTCCAGGAACCTATTCCAAAAAAAAAAAAAAAAAAAAGTTCTTAAGCCAGGGGTTAAATTGCAAATTGGTCACCTGGCTGAGATAACCAGCAAAGACAATTGGACTTACACATTGTTATAGTGTTTTTTCTTATTGCTTATTTATTTAGTTGAGAACTGACTGCCAACTTTAAAAATCAGATTTATTGTTGAAATTTGTTTCCTTGATTTTTTGTTCCCAAAGGCTATAAGATGGGGCCATACTAAGTCCATATGCCAGTGGACTTGCAGCAATTAACTGAACCTGAGGAATGAGTCTCCCCTTTAGATAGGCTTCTGTGCTACATTTAGCCACAGTCACCATTACTCATGGTTGCCTTATAGCCACATACCACCATTGGCAACTCTGTTTTTTACCTGTTGTTTACCTGACATTTACCTCTGTTCCTTCTATGTACATGTGCATTTAATAACTACTCACCTCCTATTTTTCAACATCCTTTGTAATTTATGATATGTGTATTTGCTTATAAACCTTGCTTCAACCAGCCACACTATCCTAGGAGATAGTCATTACTATAGGATCTGTAGTAGGCTGCAAAATAAGACTGAGTGGCCACCTAACCTTCACTCTCTAAGTCTTTATTCTAAATGGCAATGGGTTGTTTTTTATATGCAAACTCCAACATATTGCCTGCATCCAAAGTGCCTGAGACTTTGCATAGATAAGGATTCCAAAGCTACCTAGGCTCACTGGAATGACTGGTTGGTGATTTCACTGGAAATACTGCCATGATTGATTGATGCTATCTGCCATCTGCCATAGTCACCAAAATTTCTGCTGTCCATCAGAAATCATCAGTCCTGAGCGGCCATCTTCATTTTCTTTGTTTTCTATTTTGTGCTTCCTCTCTACCTCCTAATTATTCTGTCATTTCAGCCACATTTGGGGTTATAAAGTGTCATTTCTAAAGTGTAGCTACTGACATTAGTGAGTACTTTCTTGTTAGTTCTCCCAAAATAGAGGTCAATCATTCTTTGAACTCCTATTGATGGCCTTGAGAAACTGCCCCATTATAAAGTATTCCTCTTGATCAACAATAAAGCAATCCTCTAGGACAGAGCCAAGGAAACTCAATTCTTTGTAACCCAGTGTGAATCTAACATTGGCCTTGAGGCTCTCCCCTGGAAGTATGAACAGGTACTTGGCCTTTGTTTATTTACCTTATTACTGTTATTCTGGACAGACATCAGGACTCTGTCCCAAGAAGTGGTGTAGATATTTTTATATGCCAAACTCCAACTGGCCATATCTTATTGTTCTCAGGATGGACAAGTGGTCCTGGGAGATTCATGCTGCTTATCACCTCCTTTATCCAAAGAAGCCACATCAACAGAGGGTCAGTAACACAGAGCAAGCAGTGCATGTGTGTACACTTTTTCTGGGATTGATTGACTTAAGAGTAAGAATGGTCACCTTTCCATCCTAAGATTGGAAAGTGCTAGAGGTCACAACAAATCTCCATATATATTGTTTTATCTCTGATTTTCTCTTCTTTCTGTAATATTTATTGTTTTCTTACAATATTCACCATCTATTTTTTTCTCCCCAATGCTACATATTATAGACAATGGGAACACAGTACAATAGAATAATCATATCCAACCAACCCTTGGATAACCTAGGTGTCATGGAAGTGAGCTCTGATTTTATCACTAACCCTGTATGGTGGCCAGAAATTATACTGTGTCATTCTACAGTGGGACAGTCCACATGGCCAATGGGAAGATGAAGGGAAAGTGAGCATCACCCAGCTGATGAGTAGAAATACCCACAATGACAACTTTCACTAAGATGACAGGAAATCACATAGGCACATTAATGTTTCTGAAAGTGGCTTATCCAGAAAAACAAACAAACAAGCATTTATCCAGACAAATAAACCCAGTAGTCTACTCATGAGAATTAGTTATACATAAAATAAAGTAGATTCTTTTCTGTTTTCAGGCAATAGCCTGGGGGAAAAATAAATGCCCAAGTCATGATTGCACAGTGTGAAATTTTTTTTTACAAAATTTATGAAATTACCGTTATATCAAGATACAGAAATTATCAGCGCCCTCAGAACTTTCTCTCTTGTTCCGTTCTAATCAGTACTACCTCCATCTTGAAGTATTCTGACTTCAGTCAACAGGGTGATTCATTTTTCTGGCTTGGAAACTTATATTAATGGAGTTGTACAATCTGTAGCCTTTTGCATCTGGTTTCATTTCCTGTCAAATACAGTTATATTTGGGGTTTTTCAATGCTGGAGAGTATTTGAATCTATCACAGTGTATTTATCTATTCTACTATTGATGGACAGCTAGGTTATTTCCAGAGTTTGACTGTTATCATAAGCAGAGCTGATAGGAACACTCATACTAGGGAGGAAAATGCAGGAGCTAAGGGTAGCTGCTTCTAAATTGGAACTTCAATGCAAGCAAGGGAAAGAAAACATTTCCCCAAAAAAGATCCTCCTACTTCTGTGTGAATCTGCTAAATGATGACACCCTAGAATGGGATGCTTTCTGCCCCTTCAACAGTCTCCCAGGCTGAGACATTTTACATGACTGTGTGGGCAACTGGGCATAGCGTGATCCTAAGAGGAAAATGCTTCTCCCAACCTCTAAACACAGTGTCAAGAGCTTGACACATTTCTATTATGTCAACTCATTATTTCACCACTAGAGGGCAAGAGCGACTCCACAATGCTTAGCTCTGTCAGATCTGTGGTCAATATGATTAATCATGGTGAGGGAGAAACAAGAAGCTGGGGGTGGGGAGGGGGGGAAGGAAGAGCATACAGAGCAAAACCAACACCCAGAAACTTTAACTTTTCTGGGTAAGGAGGGTGTGAAGATGTCTCGCACTTTCTGACACTCTTTCCATCTTTCCTTTCTCTTTGCGGTTTTATTAAAATTGATTTCACAGTCCTCACTACCACTGAGCAGGGTTGGGACTAGGTCAGACAGAGCCATCTCACAGGCCATTTTTTCCAGCACAGCATAAAGAAGCTTGCAAATCCCCAAAGCCCCAGGGGCTCTGAGCAAGCAACATGGAGTTCCGCAACTTCTTGCTAACAAGTAATATTTCTTCCGATAAAATCATGGTGTTTACTGAAATCAAGGCACCAATGCCAGCTGTGACACCTCTTCTCTCTCTCCCCTTCTCCCTCTGGACAGCCCCTCCCTCTTCCCACAAACTTAACCAGGATCACAGAGCGGAGATGTGTTGTTTTTTTTGCAGGGGGAGGAGGAGAAGGAAATTAATTATGAAGCTGAGTTGCCTTTAAACTATTTATAATAAATTTCTACTAGAGAAGGACAATTGGCTGACAATCTTCTTCTTCTGCCTCTGTATGACCAAATACAGTAAGAATTCAAAATGAAAACTGAAAAGCCAGGAAGAAGAACCTACAGCGGGAGCAGTGTGTTTTCCCATCTCATGCTGGAGAATGACAAACTTGGGAAGGATCCTCCTGAGTATTTCCTGTCCTCCTTATCTCCTTTTGCTGCTCTTAAGGGCTAAGAAGCCTTCACTGTTAGCCAAGACTCCTTCGTGCTTCAGCTTAATTTTCCTTGCGTAATTTTAAATACAGATCGTGTCTACAGTGCAGCAATTAATGGATAGCCTAAAGACTTATTATTTCAAACTAATTGATATGTAGGAAAAGTTTAAATAACATAACAGGGAATAGGGGAAATTTTAAACGATGTGTGCACAGTGAATTTAGAATTTCTCTCTGTTGTGGAAGGTAGCAAAAACATCTGATTAATAAGGGGATGTGACTGAAATCTAAAATTCGTCGGTGAATCTTTTCCCTTTTGACACTCATGAGCATATGGTTGCGAGGAAGACGCAGAGGATTCAGAAATGGGGCCAAAGAAAGAGGGATCAGGTTCTCCACCACCCACAGCCAGACAGTTTCGGGGGTGTCTCATCAGAGAAATGAGGGCCCTTGCAAGTATATTTTGAGCTGTGCTCTTAGGTAAGAAATAAGAAATAGGAAAATTATGCCAGTATTTCCACTGTAACCCTTCAGCCAAATCCTCTTCTTGATGTCAGCTTGAGAGGGAAGTCTACAAAGGCCAAGTCTACCCAACTACAACACAACCTTTTCCAAATCCTGAGCACTTCCCAGCCCAGGAATCCCTCTGAGTCCTAGGAAATATGCTTCAATTCATCACATGACTGAAAATTCAATTTCCCCAATCCCCATTCTAGCACATTCAATAGAGAAAGTTGTGAAAGCTTACCTGAAGAGAGCATGTTCTTACAGTGGAAGAAAAGGATATTTTAAGAAACAACTTATGATATTAAACTCTGATAATAGAATTTTAAACTTTAGAACACAGCAGTTTTGTAAGGAAACAATTTACCCAAAGAATAAACCATAGGGGAAAAATTACCTTTAAAACATATTTTTTTCATACATGATTCATGTCAAAAGAATTTCTGAATGACTTCTAGCCAAGTCACTTAAACTTCTTTGTCTTTATTATTTTCATATATGAAATCTGCCTCATGGACTGGTTATTTTTCAGAATCTTTCAATTCTAATTTCCTATTTTCTTGGATAGTCATACATGTGTTTTAAAACGTGGAAAAATAAGACTCATTAACTGGAAACACATTTGTCTCTTAGTCAGTACAAGACCATGTTTGTGTTTACCCATGAACTAATTGTACAATGCAAAATCTAGAATAATGGTTTACCTCTCTATGCTGCTCTCTACTCACCTTCTCCAAACTAATCATGAATATGAATCTTGTATGTGTAATTCTTATACTTTTTTGTTTACAAGATATAGATATGCATGTACATCATATACATGTGTATTGTTGTTATAACTTTTTTGTTTTAGCTGTTTTTCACTGAACAAATGACATCAAATGAAGTTAAAAGTATCATACTTAAGTGTGATAATGCATGTAAAATTATCATACTGAAGTATCATACTATAATTATAATTTTCATGAACCTACATTTTCATTTAAAAGTGTACTGCTAAACTCGACAAAAATGTACACATACATTCACTAAAGACACATACTAGAATGTTCACAGCTGTACTGTTTATAATAAATAGCTCCAAATTGAACCTAACCCCATATCCATCAATTGTTATAAGAATAAACAAATAAACTGTAACCCATCCACACAACTAAATCCTGTATATCAATGAGAGTGAAAAAAAATCCGCATCACTCAGCAAAATGAGTGATTTTCACAAATGAAATACTAAGAGAAAGGATCCAGACACAAAAAGTATACAAAATTATTATTCTATTCATATGAAGTAGGTGGCTATGTTGTGTGGAGGATGGGTGCCTAGTGATTAAAACTTATGTCTTGGCTATGGTGTTGATCAACTTTCTGTTATTATAACAAATACCTGAGGTAATCAAGTTAATGCTTGCTCTGGGCCATACTTTTGGGAGTTTAAGCCCATGACCTATTGACCTTATGGCTTTGGGCCCTTGTTGGCCCAGTACCTCATGGCAGAAACTTATGTATTCTAGAGTCCTAATTACATTCTCTTTCTTTATTTGGGTGCTGGCAAAATGGATGCATTTACTTTGTAGAAAAAAAATTATAAATCCATAAATTTATTGTGTCAGCTATTGTGGTATAACAAATACCACCTCAAAACTCAGTGGCTTACAACAAGAAGTATTCATTATTATTTACAGGTTGGTAATGTGGTAAGTTTATATTAGTAGTTTGAAGAAGGTCAATTCACGTTATCCTTTGTCCCGTCAATGGGCATTTTAGTGTGATTTCCACTTTATTGCTGTTATGAAGAGATAGGCTATGAACATTCCCACATGTATCCTAGTATCTATACTCTGTGTGAGATTTCTTGATTTTTATACTGAAGTGCAGAGTTGCTGTGCTATGAGGAATTTGAAGGTTCCATTTTGCAAGATGATGCTCAATTTTCTTTTAAATTAACTGTTGCACTTGACACTTCCTTCAACTGTGTGTGGGAGACTCTCCTGATCTAGACCTTGCCTACATAACAGTTGATACTGAAGTCAGATTTTCTACTGGTTCCCACTAAGAAGGGTATAAAATGGCATCTTATTGTGGTCTTGATTTGACTTTTCCTATCAATGAAGACAATGATTATGTCTTCTTTTCTGTGTATTGTCATTATGTTTTGGGCCACATATGTTTTTTCTTAAGTAAAATGCTTGTTTGTATCTTTACTAATTTTTTTTTAATTGGGTGGTCTTGTCTTCTTGCTTCTTAGCAATTCTTTATATATCTCTATACTATTCCTCTCTCAAATGTGTTTGTGGTGAACATCTTTGTTCAGTTTAAAACTTGCTTCTCACTCTATTGAAGATATTTTTTGAATAACAGATTTCTTAATTTTAACTATTTAACTTATGTTTAAACTTTCATTGTTAGCTTTATTTGAAGCTTGTTTAAGCAATCCTTAATGATCTCATCATCTGAAATATATTTATATCACTTTCTAAATGATGTAAATATATCTCAAATTTTTAATGTAACTAGAGATTATCTTATGCAGAATATATGGTGGGGAACTGATTTCATATAAAATCATAAGTTAATCTTCTTTTTAAGCATTATCTATTAAATAATTTGTGTTTTTCACACTGAGCTTCCATGTCACCATGGTCACAGATCAAAGTTCCACCAATGCATGGGCCAGTTTCTAGGCTTGTTGTTCTAATCCATTGGTTAATTTGTCTGTCTTTGTACCCATACCAATCTCTTGAATATTATAACTCTATAATGCAACTGTATGTGGCAAATTGTCATGTCTTGGCTATGGTGTTGATCAGCTTTCTGTTATTGTAACAAATGCCTGAGGTAATCAAGTTAATGCTTGCTCTGGGCCATACTTTTGGGAGTTTAAGCCCATGACCTATTGACCTATGGCTTTGGGCCCTTGCTAGTGTACATCATGGCAGGAATGCCTAGCAGAGCATTAATCTAGCATTAATCTCATGGCAGCTATGTAAGAAAGAAGAGAAAAAGGAAAGGGCAGGGTCCAATTATGATGTCAGACTTTCAAGGGTATTTGCTTAATGACCTAAGACCTCCCACTAGACTGCACCTTTTAAACTTTCCAACATCTTCCCAATAGTACCAAACTGGGAACTAAGACTTTAACACATGAGCCTTTGGGAGATGCTCAAGGTCCAAACCGTCACATCCAAGAGGCTCTTTATTCTTCCATAAAAATTTTAAATTTTTTTTTATTTCCAGATAAGAAGAGTTTTAAGCTCTAAATACCAGGCTTGCCTTAAATTCCTTTTTAAATAACCTTAAGCTATCACTTTCATTCTTTTCCATTTTGACCTGTATTTTGAACCCTTTTGTAAACTCAGCTTCCCCATCCCTGTAATTTCATTTCTGAAACACACACACACACACACACACACACAGAGAGAGAGAGAGAGAGAGAGAGAGAGAGACGATACAAGCAGTTATGCTGGTACTATTCCTGTGTTCATTATAAAATATCTAGGTATGGACCTGTCCTCCATTTTGTCTAGGCATCATGGATTCAGGGAATCTAATCATTCTGACAAGCCACAAGAATAATTCCAAAGAACATTTATTTGGGGCACTAGGTTCTGATGTTGTGTAATGTTTAAATTAGAGTGAAGGACAGGGATGGGATGGTCTAAGCTAGAATAATGTAAGAGTCATTCCAATGTATAGGTATAAGTTTGTGGAAGTCCAGGTGAGATCCCCTGGGGAGGATCTTTTCCAAGACTTAAAGTGTCTTCAGTTTGGTGTCCAGAGATCCCATGATTCATCATGACAAATTCCATTTGATGTGCTCAGAGGGCTGTTGCTTGGACCTTCATAGAATTTCCTTTCACAGTTTAGAGTCCTAAAGTGGGACCAGGGGTGAGAATATTTCAACAATGTAAACAGCTCATATGTCTTCCTTGCTAATTTGCTTACAGTTGACCAGATCAGTTGAACGAACTCCAGTGAGCGAGACTGGTAGTGTAAGTGGAACCTAGTAGCTCCTCTTTGTCCTGCTGATGTGCTTCATGTTTGCATGCATAAGGTAATGTCTGAGATCATCAGCTGAGCAGGACAACAAGTTAAATTAATTCCACCTCAGAAATCCTGATGATGATAAGCTGGTTGTGGTGGTGTACACCTGTCACCTCAGAGATTCGGGAGACTGAGGCAGGAAGATCACAAGTTTGAGACCAACCTTTAGCAACCTATTGAGACCTTGTCTCAAAATAAAAATTGAAAAGGGCGGGGGATATAACTCAGTGGTGTAGTATCCCTGGGTTCAATCCCTAGTACTAAACAACAAAAATAAAAAGAACTCCTCATAATGCTACTTGTTTTCTATTCCCTATTCCTTAAAGTTTCTGCTTTGGAAGTAGGGATTGATTCCTAGTGGATTCATTCTCTTGTAAGGCCAGCACTTAGGAACAGTGAGCTGGTTCTTGACTAGATCACTAGCTTTAATTTATCTCCATGAAGTATCAAATCCAGAACATTCTTATAAATAACATTTGCTGGCCAATAGAAAATAGTTGAAAATAGTACAGCCTAAGGTTTTTCAGTTTAAGTCTTCCTATTCAAATTAAGAAAATTCATAACAATTATCTTTCAACTCATGCATCCAAAATTTACATAGGGATCTTGTTAAAATGCAAGTTCTATTCAGCATTGCTGGGTAGGGCTGAGGTGCTAATGCTGGCCCCAGGACCACATGGGGAATAGGAAGGCTTTACAAAGCTCTCCTCTGGTGCACAGCTGAATTAAAAGATGCCCTCCTTCTAAACATAGCATTCTGGCTCTCTTTCAAAATGTCTTGATTTTTTTATTTTATCTCAGTGTCTCAGTGTTTTGTTTTGTTTTTTAATTTAGAAAAGCTTGTTTGTTGTTGTTTATATCTCTTAGCCAATTTAAAAATCTCTTTATAATGCTGGGTGGTTGTTAAGGTATTTCTTGTTGAAGTTTTTTTCCCAATGTAAACTCTAGGTTAGAGCTTATTAGAAGTATCTAATTACCTTCAAAGGTGACGGGTAATTGAACTGAATAAGCACAACTAGAATGTGGTGGGTCCCGAAAAATACAGTGGGAACGGAGGGGTAGGGGGGATAGGAAGGGCAGCAGAATAGAATAGACATTATGATTGCTGTATGTATATAGGTGACTCTATGACCAGTGTGATTCTGCAATCTGTACAATCAGAAAAATGAGAAATTATACCCCAATGATTCAAATGTATGAATTGCCAAGATCATTGTAATGTCATGTGTAGCTAATAAAAAAAATTAAAAAAAAATATATATATATATATAAATGCAAAAAAAATATCATTGTCTCACTCTCCCCACCATGAAATTATATCGATTTGTTTTCATTCTTCTTTTACTATGTAGGTAAACTTCCACTAACTTTCCATTCTAGTGAGTCACTGAAGGAATACAAATAGTTTGGGCTTCTTGCTAAAGCCTGTTAAGAGAGAAGATTATTATACATAATTGGAAACTGTGAAGCCAGAAGAACTGAGTCTGTATCCTGACTTCATCATTTACCAGCTGTGTTGCTTAAACCATAAGATGCTAATAGTATTTACTGGCAGAGAATAATGTGAGAATTCAAACAAGTAATCCAGGCAGATAATCTATGCCAATCGTTAACTTAGTGCCCAGCATATTGTAAATGCTCAATAAATATTCATAGTAGTAGTGGTGGTCATTTGATAACTATTACATGATACCTCCTAAAGGCCTACTGGAAGAGAATGTTTGTTCTTGAAACACTGATAAATAGTTCCTTTTCAAGTGTTATAACAGTAGGCTTTCACTTTGTGGATAAAATAAGAGGAAAGTCTCACCAGTGATTTATAGTTCCAGGAATTATAATTTTTACTGTGTTCATCACTAATTTGACATTTTATTTTGTATTGATGAGCTCATTTTTTCATTTTATTTTGGCTCAGCAATTAATATTTTAAGTGTCTAATCTTTAAGCAACAGTAGTTTTATATTATTTAGGATTCCCTCCACCAAATACCACTGAGCCATTCATTTACATTAGTAGGTATTCAATAAATATTCATTAATCATTTCAATGATTAATTGAAATAATCTGTACAACACCACAGGGACTCAACTGGTTGAATCAGGAGAGGGATCTTGAGGCCTAGTCATCTTTGAGAAATTAGTCTATTATCAGTGAATTTGTTTCTGGAATATGATGTCCCTGATGTCTGAAGAGGAGTCACATGAAAAAATTGATATACTGATGGAACAATCATTCATGACTTAATTCACACAAATGTCATTCCAATCCATTTTTTAACTTTCAATTCATTGTTTTGACCCTAAGACAGACACAAGTTTCTCATAAAAATTGGTATCATTGTTATGTCCATGTTTGATAATACAGATAAGTATTGCAATTTTATTTTGTTGCATGTTTTCCAAAGAACTTTGCTATGGTTTGCTAAATGCATGTTTTAAGGATATAAAAGAATAAGATGAATAGAAATTTATGGGCTACTAACAGAGAGTGAAAACCAAATCAACATTTCTCCTTCTGATTATATTTTAATTCAAAAGGCTGTATTTTAAATCAAGTTATAAAGCTTGGTTAGTGGCATTTTTACTTAAAAAATGTTGATTTTATTTGAACTGATTGACATTTTGGTTGGCATTAGGAAATACAAACATATTCGTGTAAAGCAAACAAGTTTAACTTACATCTGCACTGTGGACATATGATCAAGAAACAGGAAGTACTGGTAATGAAACCTACACTTACAATGTTTGTTTGGGACAGAAATAAAGGCTTGATTCATCAATTGGTAAAGTGGGTCATTGTCTTTGAGACAAAAGTGTGGTTAAAAGGCAGGGTAAAAAGGAAAAATGCCAATGAATTTTTGATTTGTTGGAAAAATATTAAAAATACACATTATGACAACTGGACATATTAAATATTTAGTTTAATGCTAAAAACTTTTCCTTTAGCTGGTCACACTGTGCACACCTTTAGTCCCAGCAACTCAGGAAGTTGAGACAGGAGGATTACAAGTTCCAGGCCAGCCACAATAACTTAGCAGGATCCTGTCTCAAAACTAAAAAAATTTAAATGGCTGCGTATGTAGTTTAGTGGTAAAATGCTCCTAGATTCGATTTCCAGTAACACACACACACACACACACACACACACACACACACCCCAGGGGGGAAAAAAGGAAGAAAAAAGAAAACCTTTTCCATTAAAATACATTGTATCTCTAGTATAATTACTTGAATATTATTTTAGTGTAAAACTATTTTCTTAAAGATACTCTTATATACCTGCTATTGAATACAGTGTAATAACATATTTCTTCATGTAGAACACATTGGTTTTCTTTTGCTGAGATAAAGTACTTTTGAATATACTCACATGTCATGCATGATTTATTTATTTAAATGCTCAGCATAATTTTTCTTGACAGGCTTTTCTTACACTTGAAATGTTATGTAACAAAAACACCAGGACCAACTGGCATTGTAGTTTATTGGGCTATTCCACATATTGCTAGATGAAGAGGAAAACGGGTGAGCATTATCACTATGCTGGGCATATTTCAGCCGCAGTCTGTCTTTTCTCCTATATGTCAATTTCTCTTCCCACAAAAAAAGAAAGTTCACAGCAGCTTAGACTTTAGCTGCGCTATATGTGATCACTGAGGTTAAGGTCTGTGTGTACAGTACAGGCCAAAATACCCAAATTCAAATTTACTTGGATTGCTGCTTGAATTTAATCTCTTCAAGCCCATTTAGATCTGTGTAAATTCAGAAACTATTTTTTTTCAAACTAAATATAATCACTGAACAATTTATGAAAAGTTCTCCTTTCAAGTAGTTCATAAGTAAGTCAAAGGATACCAAGATACATCAGGGACCAGGGCACATGGATCCAAAATTGATAGGAAAATCCTGCAATTTCCCCCCAAGAGGTGCCAGTCAATAAATGCAAACTAAATACTTAATGTCTTTATTTGGGTTTCCCCAGCAACAGACCCTGAGATAAGGATTGGAGTACACGTAGTGTTTCTGAGCAGAGATCCCATAAAACCAGTAGGGAAATAGAGAGGTACAAGAAAGGGAGGGCGAACAAAGGAAGGGGTGGTTCTTACTGAGCAAATTATAGCTGTGGGTGACTGGTGATCAGTCCCCTCGGAGACTGTATAGAATATGCACCGTAGAAAATTCCTCACAAAGGGCAAGGTGGTCCTGAGATACACACACACACACACACACACACACACACACACACACACACACCAACTGCTGGGTGG
This sequence comes from Marmota marmota marmota, assembly GCF_001458135.2. NCBI lineage: Eukaryota > Metazoa > Chordata > Mammalia > Rodentia > Sciuridae > Marmota > Marmota marmota. The sequence continues at coordinate 33,893,774 of NW_026000026.1, forward strand.
CACCTTTAGCCAGTTATATGATCCACTGAAGAAAGCAGACAGTTTGGAATTGTGACAATCTGTGTTACAGCTGTTAGGCCAAAGGGTCATAAGTTGAGTGTTGAGACTCAAAGCTATAGTGAGCTTCAGAATTGAGTGAGAAAACCCCCCAAATTCTGTTACCAACTCAATCATTTAAATTTCAGGAGCAGTAAAGCCAATATCTTGTATCTCATAACAACCAAGTATGTTTGGGTAGAGGAAATAATTTCCAAATTCAGCACTGCTCTCTTTCTTTGGCAAAACTTAATCATTAAATATGTGAATGATTCTCAATTCATGTAAATGACAATCACCTGTAAGTCTTTGTCAAGGTCTAAATCAGTGGCTCTCCAACTTTGGGATGATCCAAATTAACTAGAGAGTTTTTAAATCAACAAATCAGTTTATTTACAGTTGAAGTTCAATCTATAAAGGAAAGACTGAACATATTTCTATGCAACAAATATGACTAACATAGACTAGGGGGTCAGGGATGCTTCTATGAAAAGGTGATGTTTGAGATGAAGGAAAGGAAGGAATTAAATAGATGTAGAGAAAGGTTTTAAATTCCTTCCCCGTTTGAAGCTCAGTGTGTGGCACAGAAGAGGTGCTCAATAAATACTTGCTGAGTGAATCAGGAAAGGTGGGGAAAATACCTAAGAAAAACTCATTGTAGACCTTGTCTTAGAGGATGACTAACTGAGCTATGCATAAAGTGTGAATTTAAAGCCTCAGTTTCCAGAATGTGCCAGAGGGTATGATGATCAGTCTTTGTCCAAATCAATAAGGACAATTGCTGTGGGCAGGTGTACAAGTATCAGTATCTCAGGAAGCTGAGCAAAAGATTGTTTTTTACTTCAAATCAAACACAAAGGAGAAAATTAATGGAAAGCTAAGTGTAAAAGCTGATTAATACAAATTATAAATCTTATGATATGAACTTCAGAGAATACTAAAGCTAAAGTTTTCCATTTGTCACTCAAATAACTGGGTCCCAACCCTGAGAGATTCTGGTTTAGTAAGTTTAGGGTGGTTCTGGGAAATTGTATTTTTACTAAGAAGACAGGTGACACTGAAGTTCTTTTTCTGGGAACCTCACTCTGTAAAACATCACACACTGGGTTTGCCCTGCCCTGATGATTTCTATGTTTTTCCATTACTGTATTACCAAAAGAAATAATAGTTACCGTCTTTGAGTAAATAAACTGCCAAGGCCTTAAAAATCAAATATTAAGACATATATTTTCAATTTACTACTGACTGACAGAGTTTAGCAAAGGCACCTTTTCCACCTCTGAAGAAGCCAGATGACTCCATGCTAGAATCTTCTCTCCACAGTTAAAAAGTCTATCATTTTTATAATTAACATGTTAATAGATGGTGATTCACAGTAAGGACTCATACATTAGAATTAGCTTGGTAAAATTTGTGAGTGATATTTTATTAGCACTATGGAAAGTTATGCATATAATGACTTTAAATTATTGGTAGGTCACTAATTGCTGCTGGAACATGGAATATTTTCAACTTTTTAGGGAACTTTATTCTACTAGGCATACGATTAGACAAAATATACAGTGTATTAAAAAAAAATTCTTGCTATTTCTCCCATAGCCATTTTAGAATGTAATTGAATATGCTACATAAAGGAGGAAGCCATATGGTAGGTGTTTGATGAAGTTAAGTGTCTGTCGTCTGGGCAGATGTGCTGAAGGTCTGCCATTTATTGATGTCCAGCACTTTGGGTCCTGTGATGCCAAGGAGGGGAGATGGCACCCTCTTTTGTTCTACTTGTACATTGTACATAAATTTATCGTGGTACTTATCTCAGCATATCCCATTACTGTTTTACTGCTTACTTTCTTCCAGCAGTCTGGGCACTCTTTAAAACCGGGAATGCGTCTCACTCATCTCTCTGTACCTACCATGTGTTACAATGCCAGATGCATGGGAGCATGGCTAGCAAACTCTGGATGAATGAATGAATAAAACAATGAATGTGTCAGGGGGTAAAAGCAAAGAAAAAGTGAGTAAATATAAGTAGAGAATGAATTATGAATCAGTGGTACCTGTCATCCTGTTTAATAGTCCAAGAATTAGGGATTGGAGGTTAGGATGGCTTTCCAAGTGACACAGTCAACCAAGAACCTGACAGCTTTGGTAGAATCTAGTAGATTTTCATATCACGGTAAGAAAAGATGAAGCTTTCCTTAAACCATTTATTCCGGCATTAATATGGATGCCTATGATTCATCAGAAAGACCTTTAATCCCTTAAGTTTTTGAAGCTGCCCCAGGATTATACATGCCAGGATATAGTTGTCTGATAAGAAGGTAGAAGCAAGAAGTAATATTTAGTTTACTAGCTCTGCCTTGTCAACCAGGCAGAAGAAAAAGAAATGTTTTAAAACTGATTTGCAGTAGTACTGAATTGAAGCCACCCATTTTTATTCTTACAAAAGGAATTTCATATAGTCATACAATATAGGGCTATATATTTTTTAATCCATGATGGAAGAAAAAGGATTTTTAGTTCATTTCTATAATTTCCTTGTAGAAGAACTAAGAGAGATTTGATAAAGTAATAATGCCCCTGAGTTTCATAACACTTGCTCTTTCTTTCTTATAGCCAAAAAGTAGCTGTAAGTACTCAAGATTTATAGTTAGGATTATTCTCTAATTCTACTTTATGTTTAGAATACCAAAAAGCTTCCAGCAATTTTAAGAGGCCATCATGATGGTATAAAAATTGGTTAATAATCATGAATCAGAGAAACACTCAGTATCTAGATGAGATTCATCATTTCCCTAACCACAAAATAAATCATCCAACATGAATTATATATGTGAGACTGCATTAGTTAGCATACCAATAATTTCTATGACAAATAGCACATCACAATGTTAGTGGCTTCATATAGGAAATTTTTTCCTCTCATATAACAACCCAACAAGGATGTTCCTGGTTGGTCGATAGCTTATTTCCACATGATGATTCAGAGAAACCAGTTTTCTTTCATAATGTGGCACTATCATTCCCGAAGGCCTTGCTGGAAAAGGGATTGAGACAGTAGAGAGTCTCCCCTGTGCTTTTAAAGCACCCTGTCCTAATATTTCATTGGCATGAACCTATCAGCCACCACTGGATATAAACATAGTGAATAGGGCTTGTAAACATTGTCCCTGACTAGGAAGCAGCCAGCCGGGTAAAGCAGAATGGTGGAATGGTGACTGTTCATTTTGAAGATAATTAGCTATTTTTTGTAATGTAGAACAAGATAATGAAATTTGAATCTGCTAAATGTAGAATTACCCTAAATTTATGCCCTTCTTCATGTAAGACCCGAAAGGAAAAGTCAGCAACATAACCTATTTATAATCCATATAACCTCTGTAGACCTCTTGAAGAAATGGATCCATCAACAGAAGTATCTGAGTAGAAAACTTAGAAAAGACTATCTCTGACAAAAGACCTTGCAATTTGGTTTTTTGGATTTCCTATTCCAAACCTGGTGAGTTTAGCATAATTACATCAATATTCTTATCTGATAAATGAGGAATTGGGAAAAGGGGGAGATGTCTCAAATTCTTCAGCCATATGCTGTTTTTTTCTAGAATAGGATCAAAGGCTTATCCAGGGACAAGGAAAAGTATATTGCCTCTTCTCAGAGACAGTTACCTTGACAAAGGCTAGGGACATCACAACAAGTGGTTTTGTCTCCACTGATAGCAAAAAAAAAAAAAAAAAAAAAGAAGAAGAAGAAGAAGATGGAGTCCTGTCCCTGCATGGAGAGGCCTCAGAAGACTTGGACTTCAAGTCCAAAGAAAAGTGCATGAATATATTATTCAGATACTGCATAAGTTGCACATTGACCTTCATAATGTTGTATAATTTTTTAATTTAGATGCCAACACTGACAAATCAGAAGATTTAACACAAAATCCATATTTTTACTTCTTTTGAAAAAATCAGATGTGACCCTTGGGCTTACAATGCTATGTGACAGTAATGTAGTTGGCAAGATTGGGTGGCTGCTATTTGTAACCAAGTCACATTTTCTGCCTTTACAACAGTTCCCACTCAGCCCCTGTCACTCATATATCTTCCTACCTGGCTCTGTTTCAGTTTGCTGAGAAATCTCATCAGTTTTCAACTTCATCTTGAGTGGAAAATTCAGGCCCTCTGACAATCAGGCTTCTCAAAACACCTATGAGACCAGGAAACAAATGTCTAATTTCCCTTCAGAGCGAGTTGTAAATATCCAACTTAAAACCACAGTAATTTAAGCAGGAGCCATAAACATATGTTTAGAAGGAGTGGTTACATAATTAGGACATACTCCCTAAGCATCAAAATCAATTATCCTGATAAAACCCTAGGACAGCTTACCACTCTTGAAATATACATTTATAAAAGGAAAAAGAAAAACCAAAACTAATTTTAGGTGATCAGGAGAAGGGTGTTCTCCAGGGACTGAGCGGAGTTCATTCTAGGACATTTGACAAAGCCAAGTCTCTTGTTTTTTTTTTTTTTTTTAAATGCAATGCACAGGCTTTGAGTCAAGAGAGTGGTTGTAACTAGGGCTCAAATTGGTAGGTCTTAAAAGAAATGTAGCTAGGGCTCAAATTGGTAGGTCTTAAAAGGAATTAACATCCAATTTGTGCACAAAAGAGGAGAATCTGATCTACACTGAGACCCACATGAGGGCAGGACCTCCATGTGCAAAAGCCTTTGAGACCCATGGAGGCTCTTTCACTGGGACTCCAACTTCTCTGAGTTGGTTGCATGCACCATCTGTGCTATTGACATTTGCATCTACTGTGACTCAGTATAAGAATTTATAATGCAAGTTCAATGCTTCCCTGTTGGTAGCATCCCACTTGATTGAAAAGAAATACATCCTGCATCTAAAAATAATTAGCCTTTGGACTGTCTTTTATTTCAATTGACTTGAGGCTTCTTATTGATTGTTTTAGGGTGTATGTGGTTACAAGAATGGGATTCATCTGGTGCTGTCTTAGTTTCTCTCTAGTGGGCATAAATCATCCTTTGCTGTCATGCCCTGTCTCCTAATAGTTTGGGTGATTAAGAATCCACAAACAAGTGACTTGCAGACTCAAGAGAACCTTTTCTTTGACTCTTGGTATATGTTTAAATTTCTGAATATGAATGCTTTAAATAAGAAGTATCCTGCTACTTCTCTTTGGCCTTAATAAATCTGATTCACAGATTTATATTGTTTCTTGAGCCCCGTAGAAACTTGGGTTCAGAGATTTTGAAGTTAGTGTACATGTATTAAGTTGGCTAGTTTATGGAGAGTCCTAAGGATAGTACCTGTCTGTAATTATTACTGTCTTTATATTAATACCTTTATTTCTATAGTTCTATATTTTCAGATTTACTAGTAATGTGGACTAGATTGGTTACAGACTAAGAGATTTTTCTCTTTTAAAATGTGATTTTCCCTATTCTGGTTTTCCTTTCGTTTGTCCTTTCTTATACTATTTGACTCTTGACAGAAATAGTCTAATTAAATTAGACTACAGTTAATGGCAAACAGAAAACCAGCCAGCTGACCAAATAAACATGCCCTGAACTGAAGAATTACATAGGGGAAGTGGAAAGCCAGTATCTTCCCAGCAAGAAAAATACAAATAGAAAATCCCAGTGAAGGTTTAGAAATAGACTAGGCTAATTGCAACTGATTGAGATTATTTTTTTTCACAAAATCATACTTTACTATTAAGAGGACAGCATATCAATGAGACCTGGTGCCACAGGATCTCTCTTCAACGTCACTTTTCAATAAGAGATACTTCCCTTAGCGGGGCATGATGCCATATGCCTGTCATCCCAGCAACTGGGGAGGCTAAGGCAGGAGAATCACAAGTTTGAGGCCAGCCTCAGCAACTTAGTGAGGGCCTAAGCAACTTAGTAAAAACCCTGTATCAAAATAAAAAAAAAAATAAGAAGAGGACTGAGGATGTAGTTCAGTATCCTTGAATTTGAGCTCCAGTACCAAAAGAAATAAAAGAAAAAGAAAAAAAAAAACACTTTCTAAATATTTTATGAAAGCAACTTTGAAGTCATAGACATGCAAGGAAAATAGGTTTGAATTATTTGTTATTCTTCCCTTAACACACATAATATCAAGTTACTGAGATCTTCACGATTCTTATTTTTACATAGTAAGGAGTCAGCGTGGAGTGGTAGAGATAAAATCCTGGATTAGGAGGCAAGAGTTTGGGTTCAGATCTTGATTCTCCTTAAAACACTTGAGTGGTAGTCTTTCATTACCTCATTTCACAAATGATGGGATTTGTTGAACAATTTGTTGGCTGTTTACTCATTCGAGATTATAAAATAAATCTCTTAATCCTTGGACCAGAGCACAGGTCTTCAAATACTTAAGCAAGCTTTTTGCACTGTAAGTGCAGTAGTAACTTTCTGTTTGACAAAGTATCTCCTAACCACTACCTGGATTATTAATGATTTTAAAGAAATCAAAATTCTTCTTCTAAGTTACAATCATTTTTTTATTCCCAGCTATCATAGACCCCAGTTGAGTTTTCCCACTGATACCACCTAAATCAAAATAGAAAGCTCCAAGATCTCTATAAAGGGAAAGTACTCTGGCACTGACACAAAAAATATCAAGGACTAGAACGACACAGTAGCTGAGATGAAGTATCTTGCTGAGTAGCATAATTATTGCCTTAAATTGTGGTTTAATTTGCTTTTAGATGCTGAATGGCTAGAGTATGTATACAAAGCAACAAAGGTCTTGCTCCTAGAACATGATCAACAATAAATTCTATATCCAGGCTATAGAACTTAATGCACACTTTTAACAGATATAATGGGAGTCATGGGGACATACTATAATAGTGCTGCACAAAAGACACAAAACTTCCCTGGCATGCAAGTTTGTGTGTATGTGGGGATTAGCTGCTCTTAACTGAGTGCCACTGGGCTTAGCTGGGCTTGTTTATGTATCCATGATTGTCTATAGGTCACATAGGTGCCTCTGTGAATCTTATCTATGCTTTCCTACATCTCTGGGCATTAGCTAGATCTAAATCATCTAGGATGATTTTTGGCTATATGGCTGAGATGACTGGGGTGATTCCACTTGGTTCCATGTGGTTCATCTTCTATCATACTATTCCCAGTATATTTCCATGACCTGCAGAGGAAATAGAGTGAAAGTGAAACGGGGGCTTTTATAAGTCTCTGTTTGAGTCTTCTCTGTTAACATTCCTTTGGCCACAGTCAAGTCACATGACTATTTCGTATTCAAAGGATAGAGAAACAGACTCTGCATCTTAGGAAAAGGAACTCAAAAGTCATAAGCAAAGGCTGTGGATCTAGGGAAAAGTGAAATATTTGAGTCATTTAATCTAGTTCATCTACAAAGAAGAGAATTGACTAGATTCTAGTGTTGCTATGAGTGAGCCATATCCTTAGAAAACCACTAACTACTCTGGACCACAGCTTCATACTAAGTCAAAGGAAAGGGTTTGACTATATAATTGCAAAAAAGCCCTTTCTAGGACTTCAAAGTCCTAGAAGATTTGACTATATAATTGCTAACATTCCTTTCCAAGGTTTCTGCAGCAATTTCTAGATACATGTGAGATAATTACAAAAGAAATTTTGAAATATATGTAGAGATTCAGAAGTATAAAGTATGGGCTGTTAGGAAATTTTAACAATTCAAGAGGGATATATTAGGGAAGAGACAGAAAGGAAGAAATAGTGACGGAGCTAGGTGAAAAGTCACAGAAATTTGTGTTCTCTGTGATTTTACAAGCAAATTTCCTCTATGACAGTTTCATGAGAGAATAGGATGTACTGAGGAATTTACACTTTATAGCTATGTCAGAATGCATTTGGCTTTTGACTTAAAATTTAAAATGCAAATGCATGTTAGCAGCTGCACTTGGTAAATCATACGATCTCTAGCTTCTGTCTTTCCTCTTTTATTAATTCAGTGTTTGGATCTATTTAACATTTTGTCTACCTTGTTCTGGGCTCCCCCATCTTTCCTTTCCTGCACACTTTGAAACCCTCATGATGCCCTTTACCCAGCAGCCTCCAATAATCACTCTGAACTCCAATCTTAATATTGCAAACTCCAGAGATCTAGAGTGATGACATCTACAGAAAAGAATCTTTGAATACACCATTCATATCCTGAAATATCGGTGAAGAAGGAAAAGGAAGTACAAAAGGAGAAAACTGCTGGAAGATCTTGGTCTGGAGTGGCAGTATCAAAGTATGGTCCTGAGACCAGTGACCTCTGTGTCTCCTGGGAGCTTGTTAGAAATGCAGAGTTTTATGCCTCATCTCAGATTTGTTGAATCAGAATCTGCATTTTGACAAAATCTCTGGGTGCTTTGGATGTACAATAACTTTTGAGAAAAGCTCATTGAAAGCTTGCCCATCCTGTCATTTGTAACAAACAGCCATCCTTTACAGAAGTCTTCTCAACCACAAGGTATGGGTTCTCCACTGTAATCTATGGCTAATAGCAGATGAAAGAAACATAGTAGTGATTTGATTTTTATATATTAGCACAGAGTCAAAAATTGAGTTCCACATTCTCAAGTCACTTTTACATACTTAAATTATACACCTTTAGATGCACCAAGGAAAAGGGGAATTATAGCTAGAGTAGTGTCTCCTCAGTGAATGTCTTTGGTTATATGTCCCATATAAAAGGGGAAAGGTTGAGAGGTTCTGCCTCTGGAAAAGATAATACCAAGTATACAGGCAGATTGAACAAGGCCCAACTTTTTAAATCCAGTCTCCTCCATAAAGTATTTCCCATATCAATCTAAGGTTATAATCTAGGCTTCATTTTCAGTGTCTGTAGCTTATGTTGTTCTGTAACATCCATTAAGCCCAGTATCTTATTTTCTCCAAATACATTTCTTGTCCCTATAGGACCAAATACAGGCCTTACACCAATGAATAAAATATTATTTATTGGTAAATGCATCAATATCAACAACAATCCAGAACATAGTCCAAAATGAGAGATCTAACAAGTACCATCATTGTATGGCATTGACCAAATAATGACTCAAATGATGTAAGTAAAAAGGACAAGGACCACTTAGTAGACAGGGTTTCAGATGTGTTAGGATGTAATTCATTTTTCCCTCTTTTTTTTTTAGCAGTATGATTACACAGTATTGATTTATAAGCAATCATAATATGTAGAAAATTATGCATGATCTCATTTAAACCTTTTAACAATGGCCTGGGGAAATTTGGCATATTAATTCCCCTTTTATATGAGAAAATTGGAATTCTAAGAGATTAAATAAACTGCTTAAGGTTGTACTTCATAAAATGCAAACATTCTATGCCAAAGCGAAGAAAGAGTCTTATCTATCCCACAATGAATGATCCACTTTGTGTATATCTATGACAACAGGTTAATTTGTGGTTACTTTCTTAACCCTTTGCAATGGACCCTATTGTTAGTTGGTATTTGTTCACAAGGGGAAACTTAATTTTCATATCATTTTCAAGCAAATTAGTTATTTGGGAAAATCTTCCAAGAGTATAAGCGTGCACCACACTTCGACACCTGCAAAAAAGTAACTGTAATTCATAGTCACTGTGACTTGATTGTATGATTCCACATTGGCATGAACCATCCAAGTTATTTCTTTTAGGTGTGGAGTACTTCCAACTTTGACCTAGAAATACACTGATCACCTCTTTACTCCCTTTCTTTACATTTCAGTTGCCAATAGCAACTTGGAAGTACAAGGCTGAACAAAAGCTGCCTTTTACATGAGTAGTTTGTAATTTTGAACTTGAGTCATGGTCAGTGGTAATTATTTATTTATAAGGGTTATACCTGCCTCGGGTCATAAGGGAATCCAAACTGTTTGAATATGCCGTGCCTCTGCTGAGAATCTATGAATTTTGTCAATTTTTGAACAGTTTTTGCTTTAACTTACTGGCATTGTGTGCTCAATTCACAGAGCTAATGTACCTTGTAAACTGGACTCTCTCTGGTGTTGCTTTGGGCTTCTTATTCCCTTGGCAGATTGTTTTTCCTTTTCATTCTTTTTTTTTTTTAACTTCACTTTTTTTTAATTGGAGCATTATAGTTGTACATATTGATGTGATTTGTTGTTACATATTCACACATGCACACAATATAACAATATAATTTGGCCAATATCACTCCCTAGCCCTTTGCCCCTCCCTCCCTGCCTCCCCTGGCAAACATTTTTATCCAAAGGGCTCCAAGAATTATTAGCTTCCTTGCCCTATCCCCATGTTTATAGAAAGAGTTTTCCTAACTCCTATTTCAAGGATGAAGACACACAAATTTATGAAGGAACTTCAATTTTGGTGCTATGACTCCCAAACTTTGAGGCCTTCTCTTCCATACCCTTAGAACATTAAATCTCTAGCCCTGCAAGATGGAGAATCCATTCTGCAACCTCAGGAGCCCCATAGCTTTAAGTTCCTTTGTTATTTTCATGATTTAGTAATTTCCTTTTCTTATATTCAAACTCAGCTATAAATTTAAATAACTGTGTTCTATTTTATTCAGATTTCCCTGCAATGGGAATAGAAAATCAGCCATATTGACCCAAAGTCCCATCTCAATGTATTCTAAGGAAGCTTGGAGGAAAATAAATAAGCAAGAACTGGATTGGTTAGGATTTATAATACAATCCAGTTTTCCCAAATGGCACACAATCCTCGGTAACTTGACTGACCTCTCTCTGTACTTTTCATACGACCCTGTTATTTCTATTCTTGGATAAGGTAAAAATTTATGAGATTATTCTAAAAATAAGAAGAGGGCTTACAAGGTTGCTCAGGCTAATTTTGAAACCACACAATCTATGGATATATTTGGTAAATGTTTTTCCCATTGTTTTAAATATACTCTCATCATCTCACTGATGACATTGAACTTAAAATACTATTTTGCTGACAATAATTCTTCACAAAATTGTCCTGGACACGGTGTCCCACATTAAGAATTCTGCATTTTTTTGTGTGTGTCTTAAAAAATATATTAGATTTTTGTTTCATTTTAGAATGCTACTTTATGCTAAAAATAAAAGACACATTACCATAAAAATAAGAAGTAGAAAAAATAAAAATATACATAATCCCCACAGAATTTATATTGTACTGTTTCCTTTCAAAGTAGTTCTAAATTCTTAAAAAGTATTCTCACAACTATAATCACAGTATACATCCAACTGTGGGCATCCTTTTTACATTAATCATGATGTTATGATAATTACATTATATACTATATTATAATTATTTCTCCCTGTTTTCAAAGCCATTTATTAGACTACATTTATTTGGTTAAATCATTTTATAAAACTGGAAACCTTATTTGTTTTACAGATATGCTTTTGCTTATTTTTTGGTTTTGATGTTTTCCATTATCTTTATCAATAAATTTCAAAATAGTTTGAGCAAGATTATTAAAGTAATGTATTATCATGTCTATCTTCCAAAGGCCAGGAGATAGTGTTTGCAAGGGTTAAAATACTGTGAGGAATTGAACTTTAAATACATACAGCAGATGCTCCCAGAGAGGAAGAAAAAAGATGAAATAATCTAAAATGTCTAGTGAGAAAACAGAAACAAATGACCCCATATGTATATTAAAGATCAACATAATCATACAAAAATATAATTGTTATTTCAAGTGAATTTTAGCAAAATAATATTGTACATACTTGGTAGGATATGTTCTGGAAATAAAATGAACTTGAAAAACACCTTAAGCTTCACATGGTTCTTTTATTGATGGGTCCCTGTGTTGAAACTATTTCTGTATATGTTAACTTAAGCATATGAGTAAACATGCTAATGCTGTTAGGGAGCAAAATTTTCAATGAAAGTAAAAGATATACAAGTACAAAAGCAAGAGAGTTAAGAAAAAATATAATATTACATTTAAGTTTGAAATACTAGTATGTAATGAGAACTTTTCAAAGCATATTTCCTAACAGTCTACTGAGATGCGCTGGGAGCAATGATCACTGTTAGGATCCAGGGCTTGGTTTATTAATGACTTCTTCATAAGGAACCAAGCTCCATGGAAAAGCAGATGATTTCAGGACTGGAGCAAAGGAAATATAGGAGTGTCTAGGATATTGTATTGTATCAAACAAGCAAGGAAACCCACTAGGGGCTTTCAAAAGGACCTGGGAGCTACCTGAATGGGCTCCCATTGATCCAACTCAAGACAATTTGAACATCCAAAAGAATCATGGCTGCTACTGATTTAAAACCAAGGAATAAATAAAAAAATTATTGTCTCTCATTATTTTCAAGAAAGAGAAGGAAAAGAACACTCATTTGTCATTTTTTGAAATGATTATTTTCTTAACTCCTTCCTTAGAAAAATGTGTAATTACAGGAAAGGAAGTAAAATTTACCCAATCTTTTAAGAGAGAATTTAATTTCATCTGCATAAATGAAGGAAAGCTCTTCTTTGCAGAAGAATGCCAGTTATATATGAAATAATTAGAAAATTAACATTTATGCCCAGTGAGATAGCCAAGAATCCTCAGTTCCATTTGAGGGTATGAAGGAAATTTTACATGGATCCAGAGTTTGACCCCATAGAATAACTGCCAATTGTAAAGGCAAAACCATGTCTCAATCAAAATCAAAATATTGTATTTATCACTTTATCTAAATGATCAGACAGCATCTCTGAAACTCTACACCCACCAACACTTTGTAATATGAGATGTAAAATAATGTCTATTGAATATTCTTGCCAGAACAAATGTTTAACCTCCATCTAATCAAGCTTATAGCCTTAACTTCTAATTTACAGGAAATAAAAGTTTCAAGGAGCAACAGCACAAACAAATAATCAGAAAAATTCAGAATAAGGGTGCTATATTATAAGAAAATTGACAAACCTTTTACTAAAATCCAAGTCATAAGAAACCTAAAGCAGTAAGTATTTCATGGGTTCACATGGGAAAAATTAGACTGACATAATAACTAAATGTAATACACTGATTTTGGGTTTTGATCTAAAAAGATGAGCTGGAAGAGATTTGGAAGGGATAATTTGGAAGGGAAATTTTGAACAAGAGTGAGTCTTAGATAATATTAAGTAACTATTATGAATTCTCTTTAAGTGATATGATATTTTCATGTCATAAAATATCTTTATTTTAACATGTGTGCTACAGTATTTGTGGGTGAAATGTCATGAGGTCTAAAACATTTCAAAAGATGTAACAAAAAATATAGCGATAGATAGTAAGTGAAAATTATTTTCAAGTGTTGTTCTGGGTTTTTTTATTGTTATGTTTGATTTTGTTTTGTTTTTCCTAGAGAAATTCTGAATTAAGTATCCTAGTACCTCCAACCTTATGTCTTGGTACCTTTATTTTCCATAAACTAGATTCCCAAAAGTGAAGTTTCTAGATCAAAAGCTATGTATATTTTTCTTCATATAAATAATATGAGATTATTGTTCAATGTTTGCAAATATCTTTGGAGAGTCTGGGGTTGTCACTCAGTGGTGATGTACTTACTTGCTTGGTATGATCAAGGCCTGGGTTTGAGCCTAAGTACTGCACAATAAATAAATAAATAAATGCCGAGAAAACATCTTTGGGTTCAAAGTGTAATTTCAGTTGATAATCAACAATAAATACATGAGTTGATTTTACATGAAGATTTGAATTTCTGACTTGTAAAACAAGACTCTGACAAGTATCAGCTAGAACTGGGTATTTTGATACCTGTGTCAGATAGGGTGTGTCTTCTCTAGGACCCCTGACTCTACCACTCCTTCTCTGTTATGCCTTCTGTTTCTCTCACTTTCACGACTTTCCTGATCCTAGCAAACACAAATTGCAACACTTGGGCTGGAAAAGCTCTAGACTATTGATAGATAGGGCTTTTTTAGAATGGAGACAGATATTGCTCTGCATAATTTTCATATTTTCTCAAAATGAACAATTATTTCATTTACAAGAAGCAAAAAAAAATCAAGACTTCTAACTTAGCATCCAATAGTAAATACAGTTTTGAAATTAACTTAATAACTGAATGTCTTTTTAAAAAGAGTGTTTCAAATAAACTATGAAGCAGTGACCTAGTTTAGAATACAATGAAATCTATTACTGCCTCATGATAAAAGGAAAAGTCTGATAAAGTTATAATTTAGCCACAATTGAGTCAATGATTTAAATTGTTAAAGATCATTATTATAATTAAATTACCAAAATTAAGTCTTTAGTAGAATTTAATTACTAAAAATATTTAAAAGTGATAATTTGGTATTTTTCCCCATGTTTTAGTGTTCTTTTTTTAATGTTTTAAAAAGAAACAGCACTTATCAAGCACCATGGGGTCATGTTCACCAACAACCGTTAACCTAGAAAAATTGCCTGCTCTGTCAAATAAATATGTCAATGTTTAAAAGTTCCCTGGTCCAAACTCAATGGAAATAGTTATCTGCTGTGTTCTGAAAACAGAGTCCTTTACAGTTCTCCGTTTCCCTGCCTGCCTTGGAAATGAAACTAATTGCATGTAAGGCTGAACTGAAATTGAAGCAAATTGATAAGACTGGAATGGTAGTAAATGGAAGCTGTCAAACCAGACTGAGACCTCACTCATGCTAAAGAGGGAGACATTGTCAAAGTCCCCCTTCCTTCCAAATTGTTGGGACAGGGGAGAGAACTGGTAATTATGTTCTTGTCTTTGAGCCTCCAGTGATTTGCTTGCAGGACACAGAGGGTGGGACTGTGTTCATGGTGCTTTTGTTCCATCAGAGCTGTGGGCATCCTAGTGCATCCTTGGGCCATAGATCAGCACAATATATTCATAAATACTCTGCATTTTATATTTGAAGAGAATAATTTGCTTTCAACACTCAGGCTAAGACATTCTTATCAGACACTTTTTTAAAATAATATTTAGTTGTAGATGGACACAATACCTTTATTTTATTTATTTATTTATATGTGGTGCTGAGGATCAAACCCAGGGCCTCACACGTGCAAGGCAAGCGCTCTACCACTGAGCCACAACCCTTAACAGTCATTGGAGAACATGACCCCATGGTGCTTGATAAGTGCTCTTTCTTTTTAAAACATTAAAGAAAGAACACTAAAACATGGGGAAAAAAATACCAAAGTATCACTTTTAAATATTTTTAGTCATTAAATTCTAATAAAGACTTAATTTTGATAATTTAATTATAATAATAATCTTTAACAATTTAAATCATTGACTCAATTGTGAATAAATTATAACTTTATCAGACTTTCAATGTGGTGAAAAAAATAATTTGAACATGATCCAGTGTCTAGAACTGCCACATGGCAATCAAGGACCCCTTAGTTTTAAGCAATGAGAGTGTAGAGATGTGGTAAGCCAGCCATGGGCTGTGTGTGTTTGAACTATGAGCATTGAGCGCAAAGGGTGGACTGAACGGGTGTTACCCCTCTGTTTGGTCAGCAACATAAGCGTCTTTTCCCTCACTCTGCCTATGATCCCCACACAGCACATGAGATGGGCATGGCCTTCCTAAATGTCAGTCAACCTGCCGACAACAAGACACATGGGGTTAGACTCAACCCTCTAAAACCAGACCCCTTGCCTCATTTGAATGGCTTCTCCCCAATAAAAGGGTTCAGCACATGCTCCTTGCACTCTTTCTTGCCTTCCTTGCCCTCCTTGTGGGATCAGTGGCTGAGGAGCGGTCACTGAACCCAAAGGAAAGGTACTTTCTGTGTCTGTGTCTTTATTTAGTTTCCAAATTCACTTGGAGTGACCCTGATCGGTTTAGTCGTGTGATGCGACAATCCAGTATCTATTATTTGCGATTCTTGGGGCCTGTTGTCTTTTAGAATTCAGAGATTTTCTGATTTTTAGAGAGATAACATGATGCTTGTACCACCGAGCACCAAGCTCCAGAGAAGCCTCCAAACTAATTAATTTGTTTGCAATTAAGTGCATCGATATCATCAAGGTGGCTCATGCCTATAATCCCAGCAATTTGGGAGGCCAAGGCAGGAAGATTGCAAGTTTAAGGCCAGCTTCAGCAACTTATGGAGACCCTGCCCCAAAATGAAAATGACCAGGGATGTAGCTCAGTGGTAAATCAACCTAGGTTGAAGTCCTCATAACAGAAAGAAGGGAGGGAAGAATGAAGGGGACAGATGGATGAGCATGAATAGTACATGAAGGAAAATAAATAATGCCAATGATTTTGCCACAAATTTATCAGAAATGACTGGATTTCAGAAATTTGACCATTTTAGAATTACAGAGATTATTTAATAGACTAAAAATCAGACTTAGCAAAATTTCTCTGGAATAGAAGAAGCAAGAGTGAAAGGAGTTGAATTAGAGGATATTGTTCAGCAACTGACACTGTCCAAAGGGAAGTCCAGACCTAGAGGGGCAGATGTGCTGAAGACTGGCTTCACTCTGGACATTCCAGAGGTCAGGGCAAGTCCCAGAGACTAAACTGAAAGCTGACAGTGGAAGATATACAGCCAGGATCAAGACAAAAAGTATAATTGGGGTCCTCAAGTAGAACTCAGACAGGGAGATAATCAGAGTAGCCTAAATAGATCACCTGCATCAGCCATCACCCAGAGCTGCCAAGAAATTCATGGCCTCAGGCTCCACCCAACGCCTCCTGAATCAGAATCAAGGCCAAGATCCCACAGGTACACCTTTAAGGTGCACTCAGATCATGTTGCAGGGAGATCATGTTGCATGTTGTTGTTGAGAGGCATGGAGAGAAATTACTTAAAGATACTAAGGACACCTCTTAAGAAAAGTTGCCTCAAAACTAATGAGAGGGGAGAAAAACCATGTGGTCTCACATGTTCTGAGATTAAGCTCCCTGCATATCATTCAGCCCACAGAGCAAATTGTGTTTCAAATTTGGGGTTTTCATTTGGGTTCAGACAGCAGAACTTCCCAGTAGCCATCCTTGCCCCACTTCTCCTCAGGAGCACCAGCTTTACAACTATTTTACGAGGAGGACTGGCATGCAAATCTGTGTGTGCCGAAAGATTTCCCTGACATTCAAAAGTCTGAGAATTCTCCAGGGCATAAAATGAATAAGTTCAAAAGCAAAAACTAAAATGAGAAGGGAATCACAATAATAAATGGAAAAAATATCCAAATAAAAGTAAATGTTGGTTACAGGAGTGGGTTCACTTTGTAAAATGCACCTTTTCTTTTCCTTTCATTTTTTTTATTTGTGTGTGTGTGTGTGTGTGTGTTAGAGAGAGAGAGAGAGATGCTGGGGAATCAAACCCAGGTTTCCATGCATGCTAAGCTACAGACTCTCAGACTTTTCCTTTTAAAAGGACCCATGGGGCAAGTGACAGAGTGTATGCTTAGCCTGTGTGAAGCCCTAGGTTTAATCTCTAGCACTCAAAAAGTAAATGAATAAAACAAAACAAAACAAAAGCATCTAGCAATGCCTTCTCAGCCTCTGGCTGAAGCAGCAGCCTATGAAAGCCCCTCTGTCACTCTGTCTACCCCAGTTGCTTCTGAGCTCCCCAGCTCAATTCATGGTTGACTTTGATTGTCTCAGCTATCAATGGCTTTCAACCTCTAAGTGTAATAACTTTAGATCATTGTTTATGACTTCTATAAAGTTTTTTCAAACATGCATATGTGTGTGTTTATAGATGTACTTATTTATCCTAGTCCAAATTTTTTAGCCCCATCAAACTTGACTTTCAGCTACAGACAAATGGTATGTCCAGATAAACTCTGTTTTTAATCATCTCTATAAGTGACCAGTGAATGACATTTTAAATTAATTTATTCTTCTCCCTATCCTTCATATATCTCTTTCAAAGAGTTTCTACGTGGGTGGGCATAGAAATCTAAATGATCTTAAATCGTTCTCCTCTCTTGATGTCTCCTAGCTACAGATGGAGTTGGAGCAAGAATACCAAGACAAGTTCAAAAGATTGCCCCTGGAGATTTTGGAATTTGTGCAGGAAGCCATGAAAGGGAAGATCAGTGAAGACAGCAATCACAGTTCTGCCCCTCCCTCCTTGGCCTCTGACCCTGGAAAAGTGAACCACAAGCCTCCCTCCAGTGAGGAGGTGGAAGGAGAGAACCCAGGAAAAGAGTTTGATACTCCTCTGTGATTGCTCCTGCTAGGCCACTCAAGCTCCATTGAACTCTCTCTTCTAAAGATCACTGCCCAGGACCATCTTCCTGAGAAGCATCCCTTAGCCTAAATTCAACACCAAATGGAGAGTTCCAGAAGGATCCATACAGAGGTTTCATGGCCAGGCTCCAGGTGTCATGCAGAAAATACTGCAGTGAAGAATGCATGTATGTGGGATTTTGTTTTCTTTCTAATAGTAAATTCAAAGCAGGCAACTCCCAGGCTCTATGGAACATTAAATGACAGAAAGTATCTTCTTTGAAGAAACTTCGAGCTCCTGTTTTTATTTGAAACTCCAGTGTAAAGTATTTCAAAGTAATAGAAATAGATTGAGAAATGCATAGCACTATTTAACACTATTGATCATCTGACTTTGAGCATTTTTTTTCCTAGCTGCCCCTCAACTCAATGTCTTCAAGTTCATATGCATTTAAATGGTTTCATCCTTTGCTTTGCAAGCACGGGTGGCTTGCAGTTTGCTAATTTATTTATCGTAAAGGCATCAGTATCTGTTGCTGACATGGTTTTATTAGATACCATAGTGATTCAAATAAGCTGGTTTTCTTTTTTGCAAAACAAAATCACTTGATTGTATCCTTACCCAGTGAAGCCATCCCAAGACTTAGCAATATGGATTGTACATTTGGCTGCATGAGCAAGTTGGCTGCACATTTTCAGGCAGTGTGTTATCTGAATTGACTATTTGCACTCGAAGTCTGGATATTCATTGGCTGTTGGCCTGAAATGAATGATCAAATAGCTACAACAGGTCTATTCTGTTAAACAAAAAGAGTTGAGCTGATATGTGTTAAGCAGAAATTCAACTAGAATAAACAGGTTCCAGTGGTTATTTTGCTGTCTGATATTTTTTATGGTTCATTTATTTTTAATAGAGAGAGGAAGATTAACTATTTATCAAAAGAATACACAGACCCATGTATAATTATATATATATGTATATATTTATATACATATATATATATTCCATGTTTTTGTGTATGCACTCAGCCACACATGTATGTGTTGAGTATAGATGTGTCTTTATTAATTGGCAATAACCCAAATCTCTTCCACAAGACTTAAAACCAATTTCAGGGATAAATGGTTAGAGAAGAAAAGGGTCAAACATTTAGATTGCATGGATATTAAATTATATGGGCATGCTAAGAAACAATTGATGGAGTTGTTGGTGTAAGTTGAGGAAGATTTAGAACTTAAGAATTTGGTAAATATTTTGCAGGATCAAAAATTGAATTTAAGTATCAGATTTTCAGCTTATTTTAATGGTCAGAATATACAAAAGTGTATTGGACACTTATTTGGAAATTTATTTGTATCTTCCATAATGTTTAATTGATTTCAATCTTATTCTAACATAAAAACTTTTCATTATGTATTTAGTATGTACATTTAATTCACTTAACTGTGTCTTTTAAGTTCCTATTTTAAGTGGCATTAGAGAAACAAATTATATCATGGTAAAACTGATCAAAGCCATTGTTGAAAGAAAGAGTAATTATATTTCAAAATATAATTTAGAGAGTGATACAAAGAAATTGCAGATAAAGCCCAGAAGCAAAACATTCACAGCTTTCTTTATTTTAAAATAAACCTCTCTGGTTGTGGCTTAGAAAAACATTTTACAATGCAAAAACCAGTTGTGTCCTGAAAGTTGTGTTTCAAAATTTTAATATTTTTATGGAAATTATTTTATTTAACTTTAAGCAATAACTAGGGATCATAATTAAGTTTTAATCAAAATGAAGGCTTACTTCAGATATGAGGAAAGACCGTTTGATTAAGAAAACACATCTAGTGAGACACGAGGGGGAACATCACATCCCCTTTGGAGACGATTGTATTTTGATCTGAAGGATTTAGAGTGTTAATTAGATACTTAATAAAACTTAACTTTCACTGAAAGAAAAATCTTTCGTAAATCATTCTACCTTTGCACTTTGAAAGGAAGGCATAAAGAGGCAAGGATGGTCAAAATTGAATGCTGCTTTTTTATAAATAAAATTATAGACTGTCTAAAATTGCAGAAGAATGAACCGATAATAGCTTTCATAACCAAACACAATGGTAATCATTGCAGGATACTGTGTCACATTTTAGTCCAGACATAGGCTAAGGTTGAATAACCTTGACTTACACAAAACTGTTTTGGTAGCTGGATTTCATTATCTTAGTGATTCTAGTCATTTTACAATACGTTTGTATTTGGCCATTAACTGTAATCACATTTTTATATCTGTACAATGACACTTTTTGCAGTTGTGGGTAGTGTGTAACACTGTGTGTCTTGCATCATTGAAACTACTACAGTGATATTATCATTTAATAATATTAATATTACTTGAAAATAGACAAAAAAAAGATAAAGAAAAGGGTCTATATGATGTGCAGTTTTTGTGCCTTTATGTATTTGCCTTGTTCTTTGTTGAATGTGTGAAACTCTGTACTGTGGTTTTTCCTATAATAGAAAGTAGAGTCGTGTATTAAATTAGATTGTGTCCCTGACACCTTTACACTACTGAGAATGGTGTGGTTTTGGCCGTGTAAACCAATTTTCAAAGTTCTAATGACATGCCATGTGTTTTGGTTTTTAACATTTCAACATTTCAATACCACCATACATTGAATCGATGCTCCTCTAATAGATAAGCAATCATTAAATAATTCTCAAAGAAAGGGCCACTGCTTGCATTCCTTTGAATTTAATGTCGCGCTTGTGCACTGTATTAATATTGTTCGTGACAGATTGGACTTTGTGACTTTTGCCTTTTAAGAAGAAAAAAAAAGAGATAGGACAAAGTATTTGAAGCTCTTAAAATGTACATATTTTGGTTCTTCTATCTTCAATTATTTAAAATGCATAATTCACATTTTTGTAATAATTCTATGCAATTTTGTGGCATGATGTTTCTTCCACTTGTAATTTTATGTGCTTTCATCACAAATCCAAAGGAAACAATAAAAATTTCTTAACACAACCCAGCTGTTATTTCTTGGGGTCAGAGCCAGCCTTCTTTACACAGGGAGAATAGTGGGAGCAGACATCTTGCCAATCTTTAGGGCTATAATGCCCACCCTGATGGAACACAGAAGGGCCTGTACAGGCAATCAGGATCCTGCAGTGCATATGCCAGGGGCATAGCTGTCACTAGTGCTATCCACCGTGCTCCACCCAGGAATGGTATTGCCCTGGCCACCATTTTCATGATGGAGATCCTCCCCTCCTTCCTTCTTATCTTTCTCTCTCCCTTTCTCCCTAAGGAAGGCAAAACAAAGTTTGATATTTTTTTTTTTTTGACAAATAGTGGCAAGTAAAAAACTGTCAGAGAGCACTTGATGTAAGTTTTCTTATGAAACAGTCTGCAACTTTGATAGGAAAAGAAATGCACATGTGAGTTCAAGGTCAAGGTCCCAGAGGCTTCCCCAAATGCAGTGTGTCTGTTATGTATTGCTGTAATACAAATGACTCCAAAATGCATGGCTCCAAACAATAAGAATGATCTTTTATAACTCTTGATTTACTGGAGTGAGGAATTCAGACAGAGCAGAACAGGGATAGCCAGTACAGAATAGCTTAGATTCTGCTCCACAGAATATAAGACCTTAGACCTAAGAATCTTAGACCCTCAGCTGGAAGATTAGAAGGCTTGGGGTTAGAATCCACTCACACAACTGGTGGCTGATGGTGCTTCCCCTAGAGACTAGCTGGGGCTCTTGGCCGGACCACTTATATGTGCCCTTTCTGCGTGACCTGGGATTTCATAATATGGTAGCTCAGTTTGAAGGGTGAGCCTTCTGAGACCTCCAGAAAGGAATTCTCAGCATTTTTATAACCAAGCCTTCAAGTTTCATGCATCATGAATGCCAGACTTTCTTCATTGAGTTGACACTGCCCCTTCTCAGATTCAAGGTGAGGGAACAAACACAGACCTCATGACACCTCAGGCTAGTGTTGGTCACTAAAGAGAAGCCAGACAGCTGGAACAAATATGAAGTCATGGCCAACTCTGGCAAATACAATGTATGTACCACATGCAATAGTTGCCAAACTGAATTTGTGTCCCCCTTAAATGTGCTCTACTTCCTTTTTTTCTACATCAGTAGGAACCATTTTAATCCAGTTTATCCCTCACCTCTTTCCAATAGACCATCAGGTCAAATCAATTCTGACCGTGTGATAACCCTCAGATTCACTGGTTTTCTATCCCCTGTCCTAGTATTTCAGTCAGGCTACCATCCCCTCCCACCTTCCAACATTATCCTAAGAATTTGTAAACCATGTAAACCTCTGCCCATACAACAGCTAGACTGGTAACACAAAAGCAAAATTTAATGGTATTAAAAGTCATCTGTCCTAAGGATAAAGTTCAACCCTTACATAAATGTTTGAGATCATACAGCAGTTGGTTCCTACATAGCTGTCTAGCTTGATGTCTTAGCATGCCTCACACATCACACCACAGCCTTAGAGACCACCTCACCCATCACACACAAAGTTTCTCTTGGTTCCCTCTTATCCCTGGCTGACTCCTATTATTCTTTCCATTTATGGTGTAAATGTCACTTCTTCTGGGAAGCTTCCTTTGCCCCTTCTTTGAAGCCCCTTCTCTGAGCTCCCATTGCCTTCTCTATCAGTTATCTATAGCTGCATCTATAGCTGCATCACGAACATCAAGAAACTGTAATGTTAAAAAAAAAAAAAAAAAAAAAAAACACCTCATGCTATTTAAGGTGGATCTGTGAGGGCAGGTGGCTCTGCTGACCTGAGCTGGTTTTGGCTGACCACTGCTGGCCTTGTCTATGTATCTGTTGTAATCTGGAAGTTGACAGGTGACTGATCCTGGCTGGAGTCTTTCACATGTTCAAGGGTCTTTACTGGAACAACTGGCCTTCCATGGCTCTGCTTCATGTGATTTTGGATCTTCAGAGACAAGATCCAGAGAACACACAAACACGGTCAAGTCTTCAGAATCACACACCATTACTTCCACCACATTTTTTGTGAAAGTAAGCCAACAGGAAATCCCAGATAAAGAACGAAAGGAGACAACAATGTTATGGGAGGAAAATGTGGAGAGTAGTTACTCATGGTGGTCATTAGGCCACCAATTCACCAAATACCCTGAACTTTCTTCTACACAGAGTATTTGCCAACTCCAATATAATGTCCTCTTAAATACATCCTCCACTTTGATGTTAGATGTCATGTCTCATTCACAGCTGAATCCCCACACTCACTATAATGTAATCACTTGATGAATATTACAATTTTTTTTAAGAGAGAATTTTAATATTTATTTTTTAGTTTTCGGCGGACACAACATCTTTGTTTGTATGTGGTGCTGAGGATCGAACCCGGGCCGCACGCACTCCAGGCGAGCGCGCTACCGCTTGAGCCACATCCCCAGCCCGAATACTACGATTTTTATTAATAAGTTCATTTACCCATCTAGCTATTAGTGTTTAAGAAAGAGAAAATGAACATTTGGTAAGTAAATAATATATATCATCAGCTCAAAGTTGCAGTATTATTTAGGCACTCCCTATGTCAGCAGGACGAGTGCGGCCAACCACACAGAATCCACACTTGGTCATCGACCAAGTATGGCACTGACACCAAAATACAAAACAGCTGTGACTGATGACAGGAAGTCAATCACAAAATTGTAGGTTGGGAGACACTGGTGGAGAAAGCAAGGTACACCTTAGATCCCAGAGGGGCCAACCAGCCTCTTTGTCCCACAAGAGAAAACTCAGGAGACATTGTTGTCCCTGCCATTCATGTACTATCATTTCTTTGAGCACTCTGGATATTTATTCTTCTACTAAAACCTTTCCTGAACTATAATTCACATAACATGAAACTCCTTTTGGTGGTATTTAGTGAAGTCACAGAGTTTCTCACCAATGGTCACTCTGTAATTTCAGAACATTTTTAGAACCCCAAAGGAAAACCCCATAACCCATGAGTAGTCACTTCCTATTGCCTTGCCTCTTACATCTCCCCTCTCCCCATCCCTTATAAACCATTAATCTGATTTCTGTCTTTGTGGATTTGTCTATTCTGGATATTTCCTACAATTAGATTTTTATTAGAAGTGGCCATTTGTTTCTGGCTTCTTTCGTTTAGGATAAGGTTATCAAGGTTCCTTCACGTCATAGCATGTATCAGTACTTGAATCTTTTTAACACTTGAATAATATTTTTACATGGGATTTTTATTCATTCACACTTGATGGGCATTTGGGTTGCTCCCACCTTTTGAATAGGGCTGCTGTAAATGTTTGTATACAAGTCTTTGGGTGGAAATATGTTTTTAGTTCTGTTGCATGTATACCTAGAAGTAGAATTGCTGGGTTATATGGGAACATCTATATTTACTTATTTGAGGAATTACAAATTGGTCTTCCACAGTAGTGTGCCACTTTAAATTCACATCAATATATGAAGCTTCCAATTTCTCCCTATCCTTGCTCATGCTTTTTGCTTTTGTCTTTTTTGATTATTGATAGCCTAGTGGATGTGAAGTTGTATCTCAATTTGATTTTGATTTGCGCTTTCCTAATAGCATTGTATATCTTGATCATATGTCTACCTTCTTGGAGAAATATCTGTTTGTGTCATTTATCCATTTTTAGTTGAATAGAAGTTTATTTTGAAATCTGGTTCCCCTTTCTTGATTTGTGGCCTTGGTCTCATAAATGAGCCTAAGGAAGGCTCTCTCCATTATCATTCTTCCTGGGCTACTGAATAACTGTTCATTTTTCAGGAACTGATTTCGTTTATTTTCTATGTGAATCCAGGAAGTCATTTGCCTACTCATTTTACTAAATTTTGAATGTTTATTTTCCCAGATTTTGCACTTTCTCCAAAAAACTGGGTGTAAAATGACTGATAAATGTGGGTTGAATTCACTGGGATCCTGTGAGGCTCTAGTGGATAGAAATTTATTGTGCACAAGTGAAAATTTTAATGTTGCAATGAAAATATTGGCCACTTGACCTTTAAAAAGCAAACTTCATAACATGTTTTCCAACTTATGCTGTCAAGAAATTCAGCATATCAATAAGAAATGTACCAATAACAAAGAAAAAGGTTCTTGCTAATTAAACTATGATTCCTTGTCAAACATAAAGTCACACTCATCCTAATTTCAGAAAGGTTAAAATCAAAAGTGTATCTTTGAATCAATGAAAGAACATAACTTATTTTTTTATTATTTTCAAGAGCACCCTGGTTTATAAGAACCTAAGGTTGTACAGTCATTTATTTAACCAATAAAAAGCCCTATTTCCAGGCAGCTTTGTATTCAAAGTAACAATAGCCCAAAAGAAGAAAAATAGCTCAAGAGATACATATGTACTGAAAGCTCTATAAAAGGGACAGATAAGATTTGTTTCATCACAAAATCTCTTAAAACTGCTTTTCCATTTCTTTCTCTCTCCAGATGTGATTGTCACAGATAAAAGATTTTCTGCCAAAATCTCCCTTGAACTCCTCATCTTCATCTTTGATTTATTCTATTTTCTTCAACTGTTTTCAACTTTTGAAGCAGTGTTTTACCCTCTTCTGCATGAGCATTCTTTTTGAGGGAGGGTACCAGAAATTGAACCCAGGGACATTTAACCACTTTTTAATTTTTTATCTTGAGACAGGGTCTCACTAAGTTGCTTAGGGCCTTGATAACTTGCTAAGGCTGGCTTTGAACTTGCATCCTCCTGCCTCAGCCTCCTAAACAGCTGTGATTACTGATGTGCACCACCACACCAGCTCAAACTTCTGTTTCTTAGAAAATAAAATAAATCCGGTTGCTTAAAGAGATTCCACAAGGCACCCTTGAAAAGACTTGTGGAACTGCTTTAGTCAGCTTTTTCACTGCTGTGACTAAAGGACCTGATCAACACAACTGTAAAGGAGGAAGAGCTTATTTCAGGGCTCGTGGTGTCAGAAGTCTCAATCCATAGACAGCAGACTCCATTTCTCAGGGCTCCAGTTGAGACAGGAACAGCATGGCAGAAGAGTGTGGCAGGGGGAGGTGGCTTAAGTGGTGATCAGGAAGCAGAGAGTCTCCTCACCAAATACAAATATATATCCAAAGCCACACCCCAATTCCCACCTTCTCCAGCCACACCCTACCACTTCAGTTACCACTCAGTTAATTCCTATCAGGGGATTAAATCACTGATTGGGTTAAGACTTGTACAATCCAATCACTTCTCCTCTGAACCTTCTTACACTGTCTCACATGTAAGCTTTTTTGGGGACACCTCATGTCCATACCATAACAGGAATATTCTTCACAATTAACCCACCAAGATGAAAAGAAACTGTCACATTTATCCATCAATACACTTTGCCCATTGGTTGAGAGTCTCCTCTGGGGCACTAGCTCCCTAGAACTTTTCATCTCTTCCATCAGATGACCAAATTCCCGTGGCCAGAGAGCACCTTCAGGTGGAGAAGCAAAGGACTTTGTATTTGTGGATACAAAATTTCTCAGGTGACTTCTAGAGCAGGCTGAGGGCTCCATGCTAACACCCAACACATAAAGAGAAACCCCAATCCAGGTAAATGGATTCTTTAAAACTACCTGTGAAGAGGGGATGATAAATCTTTCAAATCTCCAGCTACCCTTTGCCCAATTATGAGACTTAAAAGTGAATAGAATTGCAGTTTGATCCATTCTTAAGGGGATGGACCCAGGCAAGATGACTGTGACAGCCCTACAATTGGGCATGGGAACATTTGGCCATGGAATTCTGGACTGCCATGCCAGTCTAAAAAGGTATGTGAACTAATAGATTGGTGTGTGCCCCAGATCTGGCAGATGCTTTTCTGTGAAGGTGGCATGGTCAGAAAAAGCTAGAGTAAGACCCTCATAGCATGGTATCCAAGGCAAGCACTCCATTAGTCCAGATTCTGAGCAGTACTACTAACACAAGAAACTGATAATTTTTAAAATATCAGATAAAGGAGTATTCTCCCTCTCACAAATATTTTCTTCATTCTATCTTCCATTTATTCAAAAAGTTATACCTTTCTGTGTTCCATGTCTCAGGGAATTGGAGCCTCAAGGTGGAGTTCTAGAAGGCTGTAAAACTTCTCCTAGGCTTTGTCATTCAAAAGCCTGTACACTCAGGAGAACAGAAAGCATTCTGGTTATGGGCAAAATGTGAGAAATCAGGAGACAAAGAAGTCTCTTCCTGATCCAAGTGAAATAAAAGATGTAAGGGATGTATTAAGAGTCTAAGTATTAAAATTTCCCAAGAGAAGAGTTTTGCGTCTTTGTGCTAAGTATCAAGCAAATAGCAAGACCCTTCAGGCAACCTGAACAAATGGCACTGAGCCTCAAGAATTCCGATATCCTATTATGGCATGGAAACAGCAATAGTCTAGACCTCCAAAGGATGAAGTAGATGAAGCAGAGAGAGCTGTTGGATATAAATGGACAAGAGGACAGTAACAAGCCAGGACACTGGATGTCTTTGTGAAGTCCTGCATAGAAAGATGACATTAAGAACAAAGGAACCTCTCTCTGTCACATATGGGAACTATGTAAGCCTCCTGAAACTGAGGTGCAACTGAAGAACTTAACTGATATGGGTTTTTGCTTAGTTTTGTTGTTGTTGTTGTTTCTTTGTTTTCAGTAGATAGGTGTTTAAAAAGTGAATTGCTTTATGTAAAAATAATGGACATCTTACCCCAAACATTTGAATTCATGAAGATGATTGTGCATACCTGAAAGGTCCAAATATATACAAAATGTCTTTTATGACCTGAGGACTACATACTTCTATGATATGTGAGGTAGAAAGTTGTTCCACTTATTAATCATATTGGGAAAAAGCTCTCTAAGAAATTTCCATATTGTCCACTGATCCCCTCTCACTGCATGAAACACTAGTGATAATGTGTCACTTAATCCAAAATTTGCCCTTCTCTCTTCTGAGACAAGGAAATACCTGAATTTTAACTTGAATACACATGATGCCCATTCTATTCCAATAGCTCATGTTAGTTGATGGATTATTCTATCTTATCATGTGCTTGTACTCTAATTCTGGAAAAATAGGACCATGGTCCACATTGTTTATTTTATTATGATCTGTCTAAATCCTGCACAATCCTAGAGAATAACAATTAACCACATGTTAAATTAGCTATTTCAATTGTCCGTGCCCTTCCAACATCTTCTTTGCTCTTCCCAAATTCCTTCCTGTCCCATTCAACACATTGACCTTATAATGGACTCTAAGGAAACTATCATTTTTGGCTAACTTCCTAGTTCACAATTCCTCTGACTTATTTTCCATACATGGATTCTATTTTCAGCTGCATATAATCTGCTGTCAAATCAGTCTATGGAATTGTTTGTTTATTTCTTATTCTGGCCACTGCATTTTTAAATTTGTATTTCTCTTCTTTTTTCTTGTTTTATGTCTATTGATTTCACAGGTTGGTTTTTGCCAGTTTTTGGTCATATGGTTTTATTTTTATGTGTGCCTTTTTTTTTTACTGTATAATACTTATTTTCCTTAAATAATTATTTGTGAGTTTCTCTGAGATCTAGGACAGAAGTGCTTTCTAACAGAATTAACTGGCATTTGTTTCTACATGGTACCTAAAGGAGTCTCCAACCCAAGTCCCTTTTAAAAAAATAATAATAATTTTTAGTTGTAAACACCTTTATTTATTTATTTATTTTTACCTGGTGCTGAGGGTTGAACCCAGGGCCTTGTACGTGCTAGGCCAGTGCTCTACGGCTGAGCCACAATTCCAGCCCCCAACCCAAGTCCTTTTAATGTTTGTTTTTGTTTTATTTTGTTTTTCTAATGTGTTTGAACCATTAAAGTATGTGATGGACCATTTTAAGGATGAAAAACTTTTGTGAGACCAGTTTGTAGATATGATCTTTTTGGGAAAATTTCTACTCACCAGATGAGAATCAAGGCAACTTTCTTTGAAGAATCTATAATAAAGATAGTGTTTGGATTACTCATTAGTTTTCCTTATTTTGAACCCTTTCAGGCACCAGCTTAATAAGGGAAGGCCTCTTGTTACACTGATTTAAATGGACTCAGACTTTTCTTGTCTCAGAGTGCTGGGGTCAGAACCCTGGGCCTTGTATATGCTAAGCAACATACACACACACACACACACACACACACACACATACACACACACATATACATACATATACATATATATATTTTTTTTTTGAGACAGTGTCACACTAAGTTGCTGATCAAACTCATAATATTCCTGCTTCAGCCTCTCAAACTAGCTGGCATTATAAATATGTGCCACCAGGTTAAACTTTCATTTTTACATGTCTTATGAAACCATCAATATTGAAATCCAAATTTGACCTGATAGATAAATAATCTCAGAATGAATTGGCATTAGTACTCTGCTTACCACCCTTCCAGCTTTCCATTAGATTTTGGCCTGGTAATTACTTGCTATCTTGTTGTCTCTTCATTTTTTTTTTAAGAAACGTTTTTGTTTTCTACTTTATCTAGCATTTTATCTCTCAGAAGAGTTGCTTGATTTCTATTTTGAAATTTTAACTATTTCCCTAAAGAACACCTTTTATGCTACCTAGATGTGATCCTAAAACTAGATAACATGAAAATTTTACTGTCAATCTCCTGGGGAAAGTAGCCGATCAATATCTAAGCATGAAGTGGTTCATGTATTGTTTGGGAATATTCTGTAGCCTCATTCACATCTCAGCCTAAATACCAATTAGACAGGAAAATATCACAAAAAGATGTCCAAAACTTCATTTATAAAGACCTTCAAGTTGTCAAATATATATATATATATATGATATATCCTTGGAAGTTAAATTTAGCACTTAGAGCTCCAATTTCTCTCTGAAATATGTAAAAACTCATCTAGCCTGACAGTTCCCTGTTGGCTGTACCTCTGAGAAGTCAATTATTCTCACCAAAGCCAATTTTAATTTGTGCACCCTACATTGCTCCTGGATTTCTATGTGATTTTTAAATAGAAGGTATAATATCAAATTTAAGGACTAACTTATGGTTTTCTGGACAGCGAGACAAAAACCTGACCCTGAATCACCAAATTATCTTAGGAAACACATGTATGGATTACAAGATATTTTTGACTAGAAAATAAGCACACGATCAAGTATTATCCATTATTTTATCTCCAGGGCTTAGAGTAGCACTGGGACAGGCACACTATATGACAATCAAGAAAGGTTGAATAAATTAATTAACCTGTGGTAGATTGATTGCAAAAAATGGCACTAATTCTTCACAGCCTCCCTGTGTTTTTATACTTTGACTTGATAGATCCTGCCACCAAGAAATGCTGATTCTACCCTTGAATTTGGGTTGGCCTTCAGATGGATTCTGGCTCATAGAGTGAGAGTACTCCATTATTCCAGTCCCCAGATTACTCCTCTCTCTTTTGGAACCTTATAATCAACGTGAGGACAGTCCTTTGCTGGGGATGAGAAACCTTATGAAGGAGAATTGACCTCATTTTCCTAGCTGATGCACCAGATATGTAATGGAACACAACCAAGAATACCTAAGGCATTTGGAAAACCAGCAGCTCACCATGGATACATAAGTAAGCCTAGCTTAAGTAGCCAGCCAAACAATAGAACTATTCAATACAGAAATGTAAGAGTACAAATAAATGTTTTATTCTCTCGAGCCGGTAAGTTTTGGGATCACTTGTTATATGGCAGTAACTGATTGGTGGAAAATTTTCGTTACAATTCTTCCTGAGGGATTTTTAGAGAAAAAGGACTCCCTGTTGGAAATCAGAAGTCCTCAATTTTAGTTTATTCTCTCTCCTGAGCTTGCTTATCTTGTATAAAATACTTCATTGTGCTTTAAAAGATCTGAGGTTCCTTTAAGTTCTAATATAATATATAGAATCTCCCCAAATGCTTTATTTTACCAACCCTCCTAATAAATAGAGACAAAAAGCTTTTTATTTATTTATTTATTTATTGGAAGGTTGATCATTTCCTGATTTTCCAAGAAATCTGTTTGTACATCAAGTATTGGAAATTCTAGAAAGTTGAACTGATGTGTTCTTACTCTTAAGCCATCACTAAAATATGATTTTAGAATAAATCCTTATTGAGAGTTTTGTGTGATTTTTGTTTTCTTTTGTTTTGCCACTTTATCCTCAGAGTAGAATTCAAACAAACAAAATGTATTAAAATAAACTTCCTTTTTAATCAAGGATTCCTGGGTACTCTACTCCATCAACATCCAAAAGAGGAACACAAAACAGAGATTTAATAATGCAATCAAAGTACCACTTTTAAAAAGTACCACTTCAATATTCATCGGTTTTTTGCCAGTTGGTTCTATTATTGGTGTAGAGATCACTATACCTCAGTAGTTCTCAATTCTGCAAAGTATAATGGATTCACATATTTGAAGGTATTTAACACACATTTGGGGTTTATATGGGGAATTCCATGTGATAGTGATGATTGTTTTGAGAGTGGGGGACAGTGATTTTTAATATATGGGATTTGAGACCTCTTTGAGGATGTGATGAAAACTAGGAACACATGATTTAGAAAATCACACATCCATACACATTCACATAGTGAGTTTTTTTTTTTCATACCTTTGCCTTGTCAACAACTTGCAAACACTGTTCATATTACTGGGGATTTTTCTACCTTGTTAATCTGTGCATCCACAGACACTAAAAATTCTTTTTTTTTTTTAAAGAGAGAGAGACAGAATTTTTTTTTAATATTTATTTTTTTTTATACTTTTCGGCAGACACAACATCTTTGTTTGTATGTGGTGCTAAGGATCGAACCCAGGCCGCACGCACGCCAGGCGAGCACGCTACTGCTTGAGCCACATCCCCAGCCCCAGACACTAAAAATTCACTTTCCATAGTTGCAACTCAGGCACAGACACATGGCTTAGGATTAAACCATTTAAGTGCTTATGTGTGAGACATCGACTTGGAAGAAAGTGACATTCAGAGGCGGGCACTGTCCAGATCCACTCTGACTAGATGGAGGTAGATACAGTGAGATTTCAGAGATGGCTGAGGGCAGAGGTTCTGGTACATTGTGCTTCTCAGCAGCTGGGTGAGGTGCCATGTCTGGTCAGGAGCATCAGGGTCTTCTCTGAACAGTATGCAGTATAATTTTGGAGTTGCTTCTAATTGTGTTGCTCCCAAGCCTGAGTCTCAGAGTGCTTTAGAGATGCTGTGAGTTACCCAGTGTCCTTCAATTACTGTTTAAGCTCTGTAACAAAGAACTCTTGACAGATACCTAAAAAATAGACTTTTCATATTATTCCAAGATTTTATGAGAATTTCTATAGACCATACATGACTTATTTCTCTTAGAATACACAGGTACTATCACATTATAGATGGAGAGGTAAAATGTAATTAAAAATGGAGTCACTTAGAGCCTCTTGGGACTGAAGAATTAATGCTAAGCTGGGTATGCAGTCTTGGCTTGGCAGCTAACTACTTTGTCTGAATAGGATTGTCACCTATTAAATAGGTGTCATTTCCAAGTGTAAATCAAACAAGACAGCAGACAACAGCCTCTGCCTTATATCCTGGGACACCCCAAGCCATGTAAAAGAAGTCCCTCTTCCCAGAGATCACATGTTGTGAGCAAGCCTAGATCACATGAAGGAGCCACATGAAATGCTCCAGTTCAGCCACACCGAAAACCTATATCAAGTGCCAGACACTGCCCAGGATAAGAGGTATCAACTAGGATTGTCCTGGGCCAAAATAATGCATGCTCATCCTTTTCAGTATCCACTCTAAGCTAAGCACTTGGGCTCCTTTTTACTTTTGTGGGTTTCCTTCAAATGAGTTGTGAGTCATTGAGCTAGTAAATGTTATGAACCTCATTGCTCCAAGGATAAGGCAAGTAATCATGAGACAACTGAATATGTGTAAAAGAATGTGGCAGGGACAGTAGCAAATGGAAAAGCACATACTCAGTCCAGAGGGAACCAATACTTAGCTCCCATATTTATGATCAGAGATAAATACAGGCTTAGCATTTCCTGATAGTTTTTTTTTTCAAAATAAGTTAAAAATATGAAATTTCAAGTTCCATTCAAAACTTTTAAGACTGTTTTATAAAAGTAGTCTCTTTGAATGAGAGAATTTCAATTAGCTCTCAGGCCCAAATCAATTAATGCAAATAACTTGCATTATGAAAATGCCTTCCTTGTGTACCTGCTAATCCTGGCTCTCTGATAGACTCACTTTGGGTTAAGCTGTCATATTCTTTATAGGGAATCCCAATGTATTACCAGACACTCTGCTCTTGCATCAGAATTTCAGATTGAAGTTAATTAAAGGTCTCTTTCTATACTTTGTCTGAAAGAGTTTAAAATTATTATGTTTATTTACATAGATGTCCACTAGGTGTGGAAAAAAGAAAACCATACAAATCATTAACTCCAGGTATTAGTCACTTGCTGTTGTAATAATGCTATGTAACAAACATCCAAGTAACATAACAATAAGCATTAGTAATATCACAATCACAGGTCTGGAAGTTGACAAATCTAGGCTGGGCTCAGCTAAATGGCTCTCCTTTAGGCTGTGGGGCAGCTAAATGAGGAACTGAATTCAATTCTTCTCCCCTTGTATTTTTACTGAAACTTAGGGAGAAGAAGTTGCATCTACCCAACAGCAGTTCCTTGTAGGGCACATCTCAAGAGTGTAAGGAGCAAGCCTAACTTCCCAGAGTTCAATTAAGGCTTCTGCTCACCTTATATCTGCTAACAGTTCATTGGCTAAAGCAATTCTCATGGCCAAACCCAAACTCAAAAAGACCAGTAAGTCAATTCCACCCATGATGGTAAGGAGAACAAATTGAATATTTATTGAAATTAATCCCAACTCTCATACCCAGCTGTCTTTTTTTTTTAAGCTGTGTTTTTTTTCTAAATAATCCCCTACACAAACTCTCTCCCAGGCCTCACTGACTCCCTGTGGAGCTGCCGGGTTCTGGGACCTTACCACAAGTGGATTTTGGCCTGCTGTGAAGGAGACACGTGGTGAGTGGCAGCAGATGCTGAAGACTTGGAACTCTCAGGACAAGTGCTCTAAATTAGGAACAAAGCATTCCATGGGCTACGTCAAAACTTTAAAAATAAGCATTTGCTCCATACACAGCTAATGACCTTGCTGAAGACATTCAAAATGCCTCATTTAAGATGTTTAAGTAATTACTCAGGAGCAGTGACCATGAGGTTTTTCCATCCCATCTGTGCCCTGCCTCTGAGGCCTCTCTTTCCCCTGGTTGTCTTGGGTCCCTGTTCCCATGCAAACGGCTCTGCATGGAACACAATCCTTGGGCCAGTTCTGCAGTTGTGACAAGTGCAGTTGTACTTCCCAGACACATGAACAGATGGCAACTTAATGTAAAAAGTCTGTAAATAAATGGTGCCTTTGAGTGATTTCTTTGCTTTATTTTCTCTGCTCTTTTAATGATTTCTAAGGAGAGAGAAAACAACCATTGTCACAGTGAGTATTTCTTTAAGGTTGAGTCAAAGCACAAAAGAGAACAAAGGACATCCTCTTGTGCCTTCCTACCACAAACTCTTATAAATTGTCCTTTTTTGAAAGAATCATGTGTCAAGGTAATCCTGTTGCCATTTCAAGCTTAAGTGGGGACAAACTCCACATATTACCTAATATTTTCTAGTAGATCCAAGAAAAACCTCTATGGAAAATGTGGAAAATAGATATCAGTCAGAACTGGACTGACAGATCGGAATGGACCCAAAGATTCTTTGATTCTTTATTAACTGTGTAATTCACACATAATTGAACTGGGTAATGTCCATTCTTGGTACCTGGCCATATTCCAAAGAAATACAAGTCTCTCATCAAACAGAAAAACAAAAATAAATTAATTGAAATCTTCCAGGAAGACTCAAAGAAATGTCAAAAATAGGGACACTCATTTATTTGTTTGTTTTGTATAATGTGACAGACCTCTCATCCCTAACTTCTCAAAGTTCTCTAGACCATGGAAGCTGTTAACAAAATTGATTCCTTCCAATGTTTTTTTTTTTCAATTGATTTCTCCAAATTTATTTTTAAATGGGACATAAACAGATAAACCGGTTGTACCCTGGAAGGTACAGGATCAGAGACTGTTACACATCAGCAGAATGTGTGCCCTGGGTAAACTTGCTTCAGTTTCCACATATCAGATGGGCATTGGCTTGTACATCAGGCGTAGAGTCACCCTGGCCAGGAATTGTATCCAAAGCTATGCTCAGTGGTTCAAAAACAGAACTGAGGCTAAAGACTTTAGTTCAAATCTCAGTCCCATGACTAGTTAGCTGTTTGAACTTGGACAAGTTACTTTGTTTTTATGAACCTATTTCCTATGATACAAGGATAAAATTCACTACTTCAAAGTGTTATTGCACAGAGTAAATGATGTAATGGAAAATATGGACACAAGTGGCGTACTCCATGAGTTTATTCCAATTCTGAAAAACAGTCAGGGTTGGAAAGGGCTTTGGTTACCTAGATAGGTGATTTTTTTTTTCAAATTAATTTTCTCATTTATATCCTATCCCTTAAAAATATATTAAGGCTTCCTGACTGTTGTGGACTAAATGTGTATCCCTGCTCCCAAATTCATAAGTGGATACTTTACTCCCCAGTGTGATGGTATTTGGAAGAAAGGCCTTATGGGGAGGTACATAGTCATGAGAGTATTGCCCTCATGATCAGACGAGGGCCCTTGCAAGAGGAGACACCAGAGAGATCATCACTCAGCCTTGCAAGAATACAAGAAGGTGGTCGTCTTTAAATCAGGAAGAGGGTCCTCACCAGAAACCAAGTCTGCTCTCATCTAGATCTTGGACTTCCAGCCTGCAGAGCTGTGAGAAATAAATGCTTGTTGTTTAACCCATCAGCCTATGGCATGTGTGTGTGTGTGTGTGTGTGTGTATTTTTTAATCACAGCCTGAACGATTAAGATACAGTGACCTCATGCAGAGAGACTCAGCTGTGTCTTTGGGAAATGGTTATAATTTCTGCAGACAAGACACTGAGCATTGTAGATGTCCTTTCCATGTCTGGCAAGGCCAATTATTTTAAAAGATGACATAATATGAATTGGACTGCCCTGGATCACCTGCTTCCAGGAAAAAGGGCAAATCCCCAGGAACCAGGTACCTGCTCTTGGGGACACATCTTTCACCCCGAACCCCATTCATAGATTTACCATGTTGGTAGGTTTTATAAACTTAATTGAGCCTACTTTCACTGACTTTCTAAACAGTTTCTGAAATGTCTGGTCCCCTAAGAGAATTTGCCAAGCTATCTAGAGCTCAAATTAGACCATCACTTATTGAACTTGGTGTCAGATCTAAAACATCTTCAGGACTGCTGCATTGGGCTTGCATGGTCTGTGGCACCCATCGGGGGAGCAGTGGAGGATGAAATTAAGACCCGAGTCATGACACCAGACTACAGCTCCACAGAAGAGATGTCTTCTTTATAACTCAACTGCTGGAGGAAATATTTTGTTGGACTATATTGTGTAATTTTAAAACTGTATTGTGCAATTTTAAAAAGATGCCAGCAGCTTTTATGGGGAGTTTGATAAATCTTCCAGTTATTGATCTGAGAAAATTGGAGAGCTTTGAAAATTGATAACTATTAGAACTTTTTAGAACAAGATCTATACTTGGTTGACTTTAAGGCTTTTCATAGACACTATTGCCTACCCAGGAGAAAAAAAATTAGTTATTGTTCACAATGCCAATTTACACATAGAGAAAAGAACCTCTGAAAAAGAGAAATATGTGCTATTTTAAAACAATAAAGTTCATTTTTACAGGAAATTCAATCTGGCAGGTTGTCAATATTTTTTTTTGTTTTATTCACTGAAAGTTATTAAAGAGTTCTGATTTCTTCTCACTATTAGACATTCCCCTTTATTAAGACAGCAGCCATAATGTATTGAAGTCATATGGTCACCAGGGCAGGAACTGTTTCTCATTTTGGATTTGCATTATTGACCGTTTGTAATGTGTTTGTAAACTGAAATGTCTTCTCATGCCTAATAATAAATAAAGTCTCTTCTCTTAATTTGAAAAGGGAATTCAGTGGAGCTATCTGTTATCAAACTTGCCATGTTGCTTAGAAACATACTATAGTGATATATGCATACCCATGTTTATAGCAGCACAATTCATAATAGCCAAATTATGGACTCAGCCTAGATGCCCATCAGTGGATGAATGGATAAATAAAATGTGGTGTATATACACAATAGAATTTTACTCAGCTGTAAAGAAGAATGGAATTATGTCATTTTCAGGAAAATGGATGGAATTTGATAGCATTATTATTATTATTATTATTATTATTTTGTGGAAGTACCGGGGATTGAACTCAAGGGCACTCGACCACTGAGCCACATCCTTAGCCCTATTTTGTAGTTTATTAGAGACAGGGTTCTCATTGAGTTGTGTGTACCACCTTGCCCAGCTGATAGCATTATGGTAAGTGATAAAAGAAAACTCAGAAGGTTAAGAATTATATTGTATCCTCTCATATGTGAAAGTTAGAGAGGAAAAGGAAAAGAAGAGTAGGGGGATCTCATGAAAATTGAAGCAGATCAGTAGAATAGAGGAAAGCAGAGGGAGAAGAAAAAGGAAAATACTTGGGAATTATATTGGTCAAATGGTACTGTTATGTGCATTTACAATCCTGCCAATTGTATAATTTTAGTGTACCAATAAAAATACAGAAAAAATAAATTACTCAGAAAAAGAAATATATTTTTGTTTCTTGTGTTAGATTCTGAATCCCCATACACTATGCCAGTGTAAGGACATTATCTTATTTCTTTTCCAATACCTCGTGATACAATAGGCGTTCAATGAATACTGTTAATTTAATGAATGAGTCAACAAAAGTTGAGTCCCTACTTCTAGTGCCTTTATTTTCAAACTGCAATGTGAAAGTTATTCTTCATTAGTGTAACAGGAAAGTTTTCTCAAATTTGGATTCTTATATAATATAATAAGGTACAGTATATTTAATAAACTATATAATACATATATATGCCACAATAAAGGGTTATTATGTTATTATATAATAATAAGAAAGAACACATTCTTGCTAGATAAAAATGTATGTATATTTTGTATGTATTTTACTCTCTGTATATTATGTATTTAATCACAAATTTACACATGCAAAAAGACATTCTGATGCTTTACCAGAATCCATAATAAATAAATATCCTTGTTTAGCCACTGTTAGAATTAGGAAGGAAACAAAATTTGTCACCACTTCTTATTGATGAATCAGAAGTTTCCAAGTATCATTTCTCTTATTCAGATAAATGTAACCTCGTAAATACACACTTTCTGATGCAATAGAGACATTTTTCTAGACCATTTCTTCTCCAAGTATGTTCCATGAACATCACCTTGGGGCTTATTAGAAAGTGTAGAATGTTGTACCTACCCCAGACCTACCAAATCAGAATCTGCTTTGTAACAAGATTCTGGATTATAAGACAGGTTAAACCAAGTTCACAGGCCTCAGGGATGAACTGCTGAACTATACCTGGAGAGGTAACCAATGCCTATGCAAGGAAGTCCACACCAGCCCTTCTAAGCCCTTTCTCCTTGGATTCATAATAGGTGGGAGGTCAGCTATTCCTAACCCACACCATACTCTCAGAGCTGTTGACTGGGGCAAAGTAAGTACTTTGAATAGAATGAATTAAAAAAAAATTGACCTTCATGAATTTGTGCAACTATTACATCCTCACCTTTGTTTTGCACGCCTTGTTAGCCTGGGTTCTCCTTCCTAGAATGAAGAAACTATTTAGTTTACACTCAACCTTGCACAGGGTACTATGCACATGTAGATTTTAGTGTTTTCTAGAGATGATGAAGATAATGCTAATGACTGTGATGGTAATGATATGCTGAGAGCACTTCAAATGCCTCTGCCTAATCATTCTCACTAATCTGCTCAGAATTCTAAGTAACCAGTGATTTTCTAAGCAGGATCTACGGAGCCCTAGATCTTAGGAGCAACGCAGAGGCAGGACCCAGGCTCTGAGTGGCATGGCAGACAGAAAGGAAATGAGGTTATGATCCAGAAGACAGGCGACATAAACCTGAGCTTGTTTTGATCTGCTTCCATGGAAGACTAAACAAACATTACTTTCTAACATTAAATTTCTTTGAACATAAGAGTCTCCTATTTAAAGACACTAGATTGCTAATGTAGTCCTACAATTAGAGACACGGAATACTTAGTATTAAGATATTGGGGAAAGGAAACATTTAAGAGAATGATAAGCTTTTGGCTTGAAGCATATTTTGAAGTCCATAGAGGAATACAGAATCTGGATATTTCAGATTCAGGCCTTGTTTTAACAATACCATAAGATGTTATCATGACAGAAATATCAATACTGGTAATATTTAAAAATTAAAGGCCTGAATTCTTTGAAAGAACCAGGAACACACAATCAAATATATCATAAGAGAGTATGTTTGTATAAATATATTCTAGGCAGGGTGATTTAAAAAATAAATCCTTGGAATGTGCTTCAGTCAGTTTCATCTGGAAGATAGGGATGTGTCAGATGCTCCCTAATAACCTGGTCCATTACGGCAATTTTACAATTCTGAGTTACATTTTTATTTCTGAGGTAGAAAGTCGTTTTGTTTCAGAATTACAAAGCTAACAAGTTAAATTGCATTAAAAACAAATCTAAATTTCCAATGTTCCCATTGTTCATTCTTTTTGCCCTTACTTATGATCTTGTCAATCCTTAGAAACAAACTGAAATAAAAAGAAACAGGAATTAGATTCACTTTTGAAGTATTCATAAGAGACTGTGTGTGGCAGATTATATTTTTCAAAGATGGTCAGCAAATTTCTTTCTGTATGCTCTTCTTCTCCATCTTCTTTGCATTACGAGGGCCTGGTGCATGCCATATGAGCACTGTATCACTGAACTACTTTTCCAGAACTATTTTTAAAAATTTTATTTTGAGATGGGGTCCCACTATATTGCTCAGGCTGGCCTTGGACTCAAGATCTTCCTGTCTCAGCCGGCAGATTAGCTGAGATTTTTCAAGACCAAGACAGAAAGAACAGCATTCATTTCTGTCCTGTTTTCTGGGGACATTTGCTCTTGGAACCTGGCTGCCATGGTATGAGAAAGTCCACACTATACAATGTTACAGCTGACAACAAACCCATGTGAGCTCCTGAACAGCAGCCAGCATCTACCATCATATACATGCCTGCAGAAGACTTCTCTCCAGTTCAGCCATAGCCTGATTGCAAACTATACAGGAGGAAAAATATCATTTCTTTCTAAGCATTAAAGGTTCATTGACTGAGTCACTGTAATGAAAGACAGACTGAACAGAGAAAATGACATAAAATCATTTAATGTAAGATTTACATGATACTGAAGTCTTTATTAGGAAAAAAACAGAGGAAGTAGATAAACTTGAGTGCACTTATAATAGGTTTGGTGAAGAATGCAAAGTCCTGGTGAAATATGATAGACTAGAAAGAAGAGTCTGAGCTAAGGATAATAAACTGGGGCAAATTTCACAGGACTTATTTGTTCAGATTTATCTTTGTATCCCCTCTCTTGGAGATAAGATGTTCCTTTCCTCCAGGTCGTAAGATCCTAGGAGAGGTACAATGAGACCTCATGAGATTCCGTTCACAGAAGAAGGATGGAGGAAGTTCAGAGTTGCATGCCTGCATGTAGTTTCTCAAATTTTTTCAGAATTAAAAATATTCCATATGAAAAGTCACCACATTTTGAGGTAGCAGATTCTGACCTCCCTTAAATCCTTTGAAATCTTTCCATCCTGAGCCAAATTGACCCTCAGAACCATGAAACATAATAAGAAAATGCTTATGGTGATTTTAAGTCACTAATTTTGTGGTGATTTATTATACAGGCAACAGATAAAATATTCAGCATCCTGTGATAATAAGGCAGAATACCTGTGATCCTGAGAGGTCAACTAAATGTTCTGCCCTAAACAATTAATTCTTCATTAGAAGTGGATGTTATTAATTTTAGGCCATTATAGTAATAGCCTTCAGTTCCTAAGAGGGCTATTGGACTTAGTTGGTAAACTACACACATTATTTGACCCTCAAAACTAGCTCCTTTTTTCCCCAATTTTTCTATTGCTATTAGTAACTCCAATTTTCCAGTCACATTGGGTTCATCTCTGACTAATTTCTCCAATTTATCATATCTTACCATTTAATTTCAAGGTATTCAGATACTCTATATTTGCAATATCTTTTGAATTACCAAAATGTTTCTCCAATTTTCAGCTTCTTAGCCTCCTTTCTGCATATCCCTACTCCAATACTCTACTAAAAACAAAAATAAAAACAAACAAAAAAATAGCCTTCTCAAAAATTACATTTTCATGTCATCTATTGCATCAAAATCTTCCCAAAAATATTCCCATCACTTAAACTAGAGTGGCAACTAATGCTAATAGGAGCTAATCAGTTTGTTTCAATGAGTAAGTTAGGTCAGGTATAAGACAATAGGGAGTAGTGGACATTGTGAAAAATTAGATTATGAGATTCTCATTCAAGACAAGTAGATCCACCCAGGTCACAATTGTTGTTGTACAAAAATGTGGGCCTAGAACTTCTAAACCATATGATTGTTTTTTTTTTTCAAAGGAAGATTTTGTTCTCCATCTCTATGGAAATTACTGGTTTTCAATGTTGGCCTCTAAGTCAGATTATTTTTGCTGTGTAATAAACTATTTCAAAACTAAGTAGCTTAAAGCAACAATCCTTTGCTTTGTTGATGATTCTGCAGATCAACAATTCGGGCTGAATAGTTTTTCAGATCTTAGCTCACTGTTAGATCTGTGGTCTTCCATGAAGTTGGACTGAGATGAGGGGCAGATGCTCTAGGAGTTGGCTTTGATGGCTCATTTTCGCTCCACATTTCTCTCATTCTACAGCAGGTCAGCCTGGGTTTTTCAAGTAGTGGAGGTGGGGTTCCAAAAGGACACGGAGGCTGAGTGCAGTGGCACATGCCTATAATCCCAGCGACTACAAAGTTAAGGCAGAATGATCACAAGTTTGAGGCCAGCCTGGGCAATTTAGCTAAGCCCTGTCTCAAAAATAAATTTTAAAAAGGGCTATGGATGTAGCTCAGTGATAGAATGTCCCTGGGTTCAACCCCCAGTACAGCAAAACAAACAACATGGAGAAATGCTAGACCTTTTGAAGCCTAAGCTTGAAACTGGCACACCATTATTTCCTTTGCATTGGATTGTGCAAAATAAATCACAGGGCTAGCTCCGATTGAAGGAGTGTGGAAACTGACAACATCTATTGATGGGAGAAAGTAAAAAATTACATTGTGGAAAGAATGCATATAGTAAGGAAAATGGATTAGGAGCATTATGCCACAATGATTTTTTTTAATTTAAAAATGTTTGTGGTAATAAATGCTTTGGGTCAAAATTATATATCTCCATTTGACACTTGTACTTTCCTCTTCTGCTCACTCAAAGAGCTTTACTTTCTTAGTATTCCTCCCCTCTCCTTTTGTTATTTATTAATCCATCAGCTCCATGCACAATTCCACGCAGATCTTGCATTTGTCTGGCTCATTTCCATATCTGAACATGATCTTGGGTGATTTTGATCACCCATCAGGAATGGCTTTTGTTACCTCTTCTGAACTTCATGTTCTCCTTTTCTCAAAAGTATCCTTAAATTTCTACAGTTCCATGAAGTACTTTTAAGCAAATATAATTTTAAGCAAACCATACTTAACTTTGCAATGCTCATTACATTAGCATTTCTTTTTTACACTTTACACTTTGATTGACACTATTTCATACAGTTCTCTAACGTTTTCATTTGTGAATGCTTTCCGTTTTCACCAAAATTTAAGTTTCTGGGGGGTAAAGAAACATTATGCAATTTTCTTGTATAGTATTCACAAGTCAGGTTGTGAATTGTCAGTTAACTATTGTTACATAACAAACAATCCCACAACAATGACTTAACAATAAACATATATTTAGCTCACAGTTCTGTGGGCTGGCAATTTAGGCTAGACTTAGCTGGATGATTCTTTTGTCTTGGCTAGGCTCCCTTACATGAGTTGGCTTACTGGTCTTACTAAACTCTTTCATAGGTCTGAGACTTTAGCTGGGATGAGGGAAGAGACTTTTCTACCCTCTATATGATGTTTCCTTTGTCAGTGAGCTTGCCTGGGCTTGCTCACATTGCAACTGGGAAGAGTGGCGGAAGAAGGGGTGAAAGCTCACAAGGTTTCTGAGTCCAGGTTCAGAACTGGCACACTGCTACTTCTTTGAATTCTGTTGATTAAAGAAAATCATAAGCCACCCAAATTTAAGGAGTAAGGATACAGACACTATCTTAAGAGTAGGAGCTATAATGTCACGTTGCAAAGGGGCTTGGATATAGACAGGAGAATAGTTGCAGGCTTTTTTTTTTTCTTTTACAAATAATCTACCAAACAACACTGGCCTGGCTCCTAAGAATTCTTCAAGGAACCTCATATGTTTATCTTTCTCCTTTCAAGGAATTGCTTCTTCCTTAATTTAAGCTATTGCATTAGTATAGGATTTGTATCTTCTTCTATAATCAATGCCTCCTTGGTCAAAATAATGGGGTACAGATTGGGCTCCTGTTCTAAATGCATCAATGCCAGTAATTTATCTACCATTTTTCTTCCTAATTCCTCCAACAATAACCTCAAAGTCTGATTCACAGATGGGTACACAACACAAGCTATTCTAATAAGAATATTCTGTAGGGTGCTCATCATTTGAACTGATCATAAAGTGCTACTTCCTTCCTTCTTCATTCTTAGATTAAGAGCCCAGCTCTGCCATAGCCCATGGGCTCAGTCATGTGAAGAAGTCTACCTAGAGTAGGAAACAATTAAGCTAAAATTCAGAGGAAAGAGATAAAAGACAGAGGAATCCAGACTGTGTTCAGGTTCCTGCTTTGGCTTCCTTCCTACCCCTTAGTTTATACCTTAGTTGTAAATCTCTCTGTTTTGCCTTATGCCAGTTCCAATTGACGTTCTATTGTTTGTAAGTGAGGGTTCCAACAAATACATTAAGAATATCCTTTAGAATTCAGCACAGTGCTAGATCTGCAATGGGTTATTTAATAAATGCATTGTTAAATTCAAATAAAAAATACCATAATGCAATACTATATAGCCCCCCCCAAAAAAAGACTAAATTTTTAAAAGACAAATAATACCAAAGATGTAGGGCAACTGGGACTCTCTTGCCATGCTAGTGATGATAAAAAATAACAAAATCATTTCAGAAACTTTTTCGCAGTATCTAGTAAAGCTGAATATGCATGAATGCCCTAAGATCCAGCAATTTCAACTTTAGGCATATACACATTAGAAATAGAAATATATGTTCAATAAAAAACATATATAAGGAAAGTA
The DNA here is from genome assembly GCF_001458135.2 of Marmota marmota marmota. NCBI lineage: Eukaryota > Metazoa > Chordata > Mammalia > Rodentia > Sciuridae > Marmota > Marmota marmota. Next base: position 33,938,536 of record NW_026000026.1, read on the forward strand.
TTTGAAGCAGCTCCACTATAGACACTACCTATTTTTTATCAACAAGATAGATAAATTATAGTATACTCATGTGATGAAATATTACACAGTTGTCCCTCTGTATCTACAGGTTCAACCTCCATGAATTGAAAAATTTTGAAAAAAAGAAATTGCACTTCTGCTGATTATATACAGACTTTTTCTTGCCATTTTCCCCTAAACAATAAAGGATAACAACTATTTACACAGCATTTGCATTGTACTTGTTATTGTAAGTAACCTGGAAATGATTTAAACTATATGGGAGAACATGTGTATGCTGTATGCAAATAGTAACCTGTTTGTATAAAGGCTCTGAGCATGGATGGATTTTGTATCATCAGGAAGTCCTGGAACAAATCTCCCATGGGATACAAAGGACAACTGTACAGCATCCAGACTGAAGACACTAAAGTTGATATAACAAAAACAGATAAATCTCACAAACATAATGTTGACCAAAAGAAGTCAAATACAAAGGAGGACCTACTGTATGATTTTATTTGCAAAGGAAAAGGAGGGGTGAAACTAATTTTCACTGCTAGAAATCAGGGTAGCCATTATCTTTTGTTGGGGAGTTGTTATTAAAAGGTACACTAGTGCAGAGGCAGGGGTCATCTGCACTGGCCTCAAGGTCAAGTGAGCTTGTGATTTGTGCAGCTTTACTAATGTAGGCTTAATACTACTAAGACAGTTATTTAAAGAAATTGAGGCAGAAATGGTCTTGTGGTTCTTTGGACACCTGCATGCTGGCCAGGTGTGTCCTCTCTGCAATGCTGTGCCTGATGCATCCTTTCTGGGTAGAGAAGGGGAGAGGAGGTGACAACTGTAAGAAGCACAGTTATTCCCATAAAGGAGCAAAGCCATCAAGAGAAAACACTTCTATGACAAGGGGAAAACATGTTCCCCGACTTTCTCCATCTGTCACACCATATGCAGTAGCATTTATCAACACCCAATTTGCTGTATGCAGTTAAGGACATTTCTTTCATGTAGGAGAATAACGTGTCCTAATTAGATCTTAAGATTAAAGTTTTTTGCATCTTTCTGCTCTGTGAGTCAAGACATTATCATCTCACGCAGCCTTAACAGAACAGAAATGAATCGAAATTTATAAAAAAAAAAAAACACCAGGATTTCTACACACAAAATCTTAAATTCCAACAATCCCATCAAAGTCCACCATCTTCTACTTTGATTTTTATCTTCCAATGTTTGTTCATTTCTAGTTCATTTATTTCTTGATTCCACAGGACATTCTGCTTTGTATAAGCACCCATTAAGTGAGGTTATTCCCCTAAACCATCCACAGGGATCTATCAATTCCAATTAGTCCAATCATTAACTTTTATTTCTCTGCTCATTTGATCTTCAATCACTTTTTCCCAGAAAAAGAAAAAAAAACCCTCACCCCTACCATTCCAACTGTTTTAATCTTGGTAGTTAGTTTATGGAGAGCTCATGGTTAAAAGAAAAATTAGATATTTTATTAATATAAATTGATGCTGTCCAATCAATGCCATGAGTTCTTCCTGGGCTAGAAAATCTCTTTCAAGTCCATAGTCAGTCTCCCTCCAATTCCCTCAAGAGCAATTCCAAATTTCTACCTAGTTTCTCATTTCAGCAACCTCCTAGCATTTCCTGCTTTCATAAGAAAATTCATCTGGTGAGATCTCCCATGCTTCATGGATATGCAACCTGTCTAATCATACAAGACCCCACACTTGTCCCAACTTGATTTAATGCTCCTCCACTGTCACTCCCTTAAAATTCGGAATAATTGTGACCAACAGGGCCCTGCAAATCACATAGCTGGGGCTGCCTCTTGCCAGTGAGAAAATACGACTCATACTCTTCTTGCCTTCCTGCCCCAAGACTGAGGTCTTTCCTACCCACAGTGAATTCTTTTTTCCTAGTTTTAAAACTACAGAATAGTCTGTACTTTCCATACTACAAGATTTACTAATTTAAAATGTACACTCCAGTATTTTTTAATATAGTATATTCACAAAATAATGCATCCATCATCACTCCTGATAGTCTTTTCTCTCTCTCCTTTTGTTCCTAGAGAAGCATCTTAGCTCTCTCCACTATCTCATCTCCCATTTACTTTCCAACCTTCTCCAGATTGATTTCTGCTTCCATCAGGCCAAAGAAAATGCTCCTGCTCATTGATGGGAGAATCTTTTGTTACCTAACTGAGAAGGTCTTCTGGCTTTGCCTTTCTTCAAAACTCTCTACTTAGTTATTGCTTATTCTCACTGGGTCCTTTGTCCAACTGAATGATCACATATACATTAAAGATTCCAAGTCTGTTTCTAGACCTGCCTTGTTTCCTGGGTTTCAGACCCATATGCAAATGCCTATTGAATATCTCTCTACCAGGATATCCACAGCTCCTAAACCCTCTTAAACATGTATATAATTAAACCTACATTTATTTTCAGGATCTATTTAAGTGAATGTCTTCTAAACTATTTGACATAGAAACTGGGACTTACCAGAAGTTTCAAAATGTCTTCTTACCCATACACAAGTAAATCCATTTTCCTTTCTCCATCAACATATCCCAATAATCATTATGTTTCCACTCTTTCCTTTCCTACCCCACATCACTATTGATAAAGATCTCTGTCCTACCTTACTCCAATCAATCCATCCAACAGTGCTTGCAGAATGAGCTTGCTGAAGCTAATGTCTTAGCTCATGTGCTAAACTCAGCTTTGAGGATAAAGCTCAAGGTACCTCTGGGACTTTTATCTTCCACTGTTCTAATCAGAACATGCCATGTAGTTTCACAGATCCATCTTTAAATGTGTATTTTTTTTCTACCAGAATTACTTGCATTCATCAAATTCATCTCTCAAAATCAATGATGTTCTGTATCTCTGTAGAAGATTTTCCCAAGAGATTATTCTTCCAAAAAGCCTTCCTTGATGATTTGATGCAATTTAGATTCTCCTTTGTACACTCAACATGCACATCTCTCCAATTGCATGCTGAGCAACAATTATTAATTTATTGCCTTTATTACCTACTTGAGTGTAAGTTCTTGGTCAATCGTGGTATTATAGAGCAAGGGACAACCTCAGAGATGATGCAGCTTCTGTGACACTCAGTTACCAGTTTTCATGATCATGCTAGAAATATTTCAGACAAGTCACTCAGAGTATCAGGTATGAGTTTATCAGAAAGGACAGGAAAAGGATAAAGGGGATACTCTCAAGGGAGAGAAAGGTTCCTCTCAGTGAGTAGAAGAATGTCTTGCTCCTTCTGCCTTCTAGAGTTATTGGAGGTCACAGGGAAGTGTCCAGAGAATTCTGCCCAGGATTTCACAACTTGACTTTTGACTGACAGTAAGATCAAATCAGACTTCCAAGTCCTGCAAATGGTAAAGATCCACGGCAACTCTGGGTCACCATGGCCTGTTCTGTCTCGTTCTAATTCTAACATTTTGCTGATTTCTGGAAGCTGGTCTGTGTAAAGGCCACAAAAGCTCTTCCTCTCCAGACATACAACTTTCAGGGTAACTTGCATTCTTCTTACCAAAGAGAAGAGCTCACATTTTTCCTGAAGATAATGGGTTGTCTGCTGATGGATATGACATTTCCTATTGACTTAATCAAGGCAGGGCTGCAGGTAAATTGCTTTTTAAAAGAGAGCATGTGGGGGTCAATAGGGTAGGCCCAGTTTATTGAATTACCCCCTTAAACTTACGTTCCTATTGTTCACATCTGTCTGTTGTCTATCAATACCATTTTGCCTTCGTTATTAGTGCCTAGTAATGTGAATAGTTGGTGCTTAGTTGATTTTCAGTAAGTGAAATAATAAATCACTTTTAGAATTCCATTCTATGGTTCTTATTTTAGTTGATTCTTAAACATCTTATATGAGAAGCAGCAATATATATTCCATGGATTGGAGACCATATAGAAAAAGAATAGAATCCTATAAACTTAACTGGTTTGTGATCCTTGACCCCTTGAAGAATCTGATTAAATCTAAAAATCTATTTCTAAAGAAGTGCCTATGCAAATTCAGGAGATTAGGTACAATTTGGGCAAGTTCCTAAAATTTATTCATAGGCTTTGCTTGAGATACTAAACCTGGATTCTGCTTTCTCCTGTGCAGTTCTGAGCAGACACAACTCCCCAGAGGAAACTCCTTCTTACTACTGGAATTGAAATAAACAGACTAGCTGGAGGGCATGAGGACTTATTAAATGTATTAACATATCAAAAAGAAGGATGTGCAAAGAAGAAGGAAGTAGTTTAGTCCAGGGGAAACACACACAAAAATAACTTTTTAAGGATATAACTTAGCACTTCCCACCTTACAGCACCAGATCACAATAGTAGTGGACACTGGGATTGTAGTCCACAGGATGAATATCCCATCATCAGGACAGGAACTTCCCCTGTGGGAGACAGAGGCATCAGCCTCTTCCAGACTTGAACCATTAGTTCTTATCCCCCTTAATTATTTATTTACATGACAGATTTTTATTCAGTACCTACTATGTCATCTAGTGTGCTAAGGTTGGTAAAATAAGTGTGAAGATGGTAGACGTGAACTCACTCTCCTGGAGTTGGCCTAGTGTTTATCTTCAGATTCTGATGCTGTATAAGACTTTATCAGAGATATGGACTATTAGAGATCACAATTTAGTCTACCCCCACCTCAGTACTGGAGATTGAACCCAAGGGTACTCTACTACTAAGCTACATCTGGGATTACAGGTATGTGCCACTGTGCCTGGCTATTTTTTTTCTCTTTAATGAAAGGTTTTTCTAGTTGTCTCAGTATAGACTGCACACATACACCATAAATCATGTTTCCCTCTTTCTGGAAAAAGAAAGTATCATGTAAGCGATACCCTTAATTATATAAATGGAAGTCTATTGGCACAATTTTCATAGGAAAGGAAAAAAAAGTTTAAGTGTGTTTCAAAAGTTTGTTTTTAATTTGTATTTTAAAGCTTCTGGATGCCCTGTGGTTAGAGATAATGGGAGGCACTCATTTGGATCCTAAGGAGTGACTGGTCCTGGCCCAGGGCGAAGTTAGCTGTCAGCTGGGAGGGGGACAGGTCCTAAAAGAACCAAGCATTGCCTTGAAGTTAAGCAACAGGGATTTAGGTGCTATCACTTCACTCTTGATTCCAAATTATAAATGATTTTACCAGCAAGAATGGGCTAGCCTTCCTGGAGAAAGTCACACACACCTTACTAACCAACCTTGTTCCTAAGCCACTCTCCTCTTTAAGCAGCATTGATCTATCCTGGCTTATAAGGCAGGAAGTACTGTGATTCAGTTGTCTGAGTACAGACTGCTCACATACACCATAAATCAGATTTCGCTCTTTCTGGAAAAAAAAAAGTATCATGTAAGCGATACCCTTAATTATACAAATGGAAGTCTATTGGCTCACCCTGGTGAGCTGGGGTCAACTTGGATGAGAGCCCCTGCATGGAGCTCCCTCTAGTGAGAGGCAGAACACTATTAGCCTTGCTTCCAGTGGGGAAACAGATTGGAATTATGAAACCCTTACCCTGAACCACATTCTTTCCCCTGTAAAGATTAAACAAGGACAACTTCTACTGCCATAGCAAGAATGCCATAGCAGGAATGATCCCTCTACCATAGTCTTGGGTATGACAGAGGGTGAAGGAGGGAGATAGTTATTTCCCTAAGATTCAGCTACAAGCACAAAAGGAACCCTTTGCAAATATTGGAGAGAGTACTGGGACCTTGGAGGAGGAGAGATCTGGCCATTGTCCTACCTGCTATTACTGGCATTCGGAAACTATTTCTAAAAATAGTGAATATTTCAGTTTTGCAGGCCATATGGTCACTGCCCCAGTTACTCAACTGTGCATTTGTAGCAGGAAAGCAGCCAGAGACAACACGTACAGGAATGAATAGGCATTCTTGGATTTGGTCCATTGGATGTTGGTTGCCCTTTTCTGGTTGAGCATTGCATTCTGGGGAACTGCTGGCAGGTTGCACAAGATATGTTTCATGCATAGTTACACACTCCATCCTTACAATCCCTTAACTTCCAACTTCTGCTCTGGGAGAAAGGTAAAATGAGTAAATACTCATTCATAATGCTTAGAATTATGTCTCTTGAATGAACAAGTCTGTCTCAAGAAGCTCATCACTGGGGGATTGGATCCATTCTCACGTGGTTTTGAGCTTCAGAGTCCAAGGTCATTTTAATATATCCAAAGTGATGAATGTCTAACATTTGAAGTTATGGTGGAATGGCCTTATTTTAGTTATATACCATATAAATAGATTTGATTTGATGATGCACCACATGTAAGATGATCCCATGAGATTATACCATCTAGTGGCATTGAGGTCATTTCAGTTGTGTAAGTATACTCTATGATGTGCACACAAACATGAAGTTGCCTAATGAAGGATTCTTATAATTATCCCATTGTTAAGCAAAGCATGACAATATTTGTTTGCCTTCTTGTGGAGGTAGAGCTTCAAGTATAGAATGTGGAGACAGAGAAGATATCAGGACTCATACCATATGGTGCCAAATCTCATTCAAGTCTCTAGTTTGGGAACTATTTATCTCCTATCTTTAGTTGTCACCTTCTACCAGGGATTATAGTACATTTCTGGTACCTCACAGAGAATCATGAGGCTCTAGTAAAGGCAAGGAGGGAAATGCACTGCAAAAATGGAGAATTTGGAATCTGATATCGAATTTTTTAGTATGCACTACAGTCTCAGACTTCTCACCTTTAAAATAAAGATGGAGTGTTCCTCATAGAGTTACTGTAAGGGTTAAATAAGGAAAGCCATGTGAAGGCCTTGCGTGGCTTCAGGTATGTTCTAAACACAAGTTCAGCATCCCTAATTTGAAAATCCAAGATGTTCTGAAATCAAAAGCGTTGTGAACACTTAACATGACACCACAAGTAGAAAGCTCTACCCATGAAATTTTGTTTCATGCACAAAATTATTTAAAAGATTGTATAAAATTTCCTCCAGCTTATGTGCATAAGGTATATATGAAACAAATGAATTTCATGTTTCAACTTGGATCCCCCAAGATATCTCATGTATATGCAAGTACGCCCAAATCAGAAGATATCCAAAATCTCAAAACACTTTTGCTCCAAGCATTTCAAATAAGAAACAGTAAACATGTATTCAATAAATGCTAGCCAAAGTTAGCACCAATGCCTCTGCCCTTTCTGTTGTTTTGGAGAGTTCTTTGCCTCACTGTAATTTAGCAGTCATAAAAGTTCTGGGGTGCAGGCCAGCCTGCACTCAATCTGAACCACAACTAGTTTGATCACCAATAGCCCTCTGTATTGGTCCATTTTTCATTATTATAATAAAATATCAGAGAATCAAAAATACAAAGAAAAGATGTTTATATAGTTCACTGTTCTGAAGGTTCAAGGGCATAGCACCAGCACAGCCTGTGCTTCAATGAGGACCTCATGGTGGATGGCACAGACCTGGAAGGAGGGCACAGGAGAGATGACATTGCCAGACAGGAAGCCAAAAATACTGGGGAAAGACCAGGCTCATTTTTTATAATAACCTTCTCATAAGAACTCAGGGATCCCATGAGAACTACCTCAACCCCTTCAAGGACGAACCCCAGCAATTTGGGGACCTCAGACTTGGCCTTAACTCATGGTCTCACCACCTCAACACCATCACACTGAGGCTCAAGTCTACAAAACAGGAACTCCTGGGGATACACTACATCAGAAGCACCTTTGTCACAAGGAACCAGGTTACTTCTAATGAAGCAGCCACAGCCCATCAGAGCATTCACTGCTTAGAAAGGCAGCATAATGTCTTTTGTACCACTATCTTCAAGATCTAAATTAGATGACAGAATCTTAGTGTTAATTGTTTCATTTATTCATCTGGCCTTGCGGGAAAGAAACATTTTATTATTTACTATTACCTCTTGTTTGCAAGGAACAAAACAGGTAGGGAGAAATAAATTCATTATTTTTAAAAATAAAGAACTGAGCCATGTGTGGTGGTACATATCTATAATCTTAACTACTTGGGAGGCGGAGACAAGAGTATTGCAAGTACAAACCAGCCTAGGCAATTTATCAAAATAAAAAAAAAAAATTTAAAGGTGTAAGTCAATGGTAGAGCACTCACCTAGTGTGTGTGAGCCCTAGGTTCAATCTGCACTATTAAAGGGGGGAAAAAAAGAAAAAGAAAATGCCATTTCCCATTTCCAGTTTACCTTTAATTTTCTCTTCAATAGTTAGTTGAGTGTCTCCTCTTCCTTCATTCCTTCATCCATTCAGCAACATTTAACTAATTTTCTACATTGGGCTGATCAATTCATAGCAGTGAAAAGAACTTAGATTCCAGTGTGTTTAAGAGATAATAGAGAAGTAAAAATGTAAACGTGTAGTATTCAGATGGTGATAATTGCTATGGAGCTAAAGGAAGCAGAATAAAAAAGCTCAAAATGCTGGGAATGGAAGAAGGCTTATTATTTTATATAAGATGGCAGAGGAAGGCAGGAACTTCCAAGACCCAAGGGAAATGCAAGAGCAAACCAAGAAGATATGGGTAGGAAATTTGAAAATATTACAGTACATGGTCTGTAAACCCTGAAATACCAAGTAAGCTGGTGTGGCAAAATAGAGCAAGCCAGGGCAGAAGAGACCTGAGGACATAAGCGGATAATCATATAGCACTTTGCAAGTTTTGTTCAGAGTGGACTAGGAAACCACGTGACAATTTGAAAAGGAGAGTGATACTCTCTCTTCACTGACTAGCTACTGTGAAGAAGACAAAATATAGAGACAAGGAGTCTCTGAACAAAAACTAAGAGAAGAAATGAAACTTTAGAATAAGGTAGTATCTGTGAAGGTAGTGAGAAGTGATACATTCTAAATACACTCTAAGGAATGGGTGCCAGAATTTGCTGGATGAATTTGAATGGAGCTGATCCAATTTGATGGATTGGATACTAGGTGTGAAAGAAAGAGAAGAATGAAAGATGACTTTGAGGTTTTGCAGATCTAAGGTGAGCTGGAAGGCATTGCTCTAGAAAAACTGCTTCATGACTGTCCCCACAAATTACTTGTTAAAATGCAGTTTGGATTCAGTTAACCTGGGAGGGATCAAGAGTCTAACAGACTCTCAGGTGCTTCTAGTCATGCTAGTCCATGGACCATGCTATAGTGGGACCTGAAATGTCTCCCAAAGGCCCACGTGCTTCCTATTCATCATGAGGTGAGCAGCCTCCTCCATCTTACACTCCCACCATGATGTACTGAAATGTACTAAAGTGCCACAGACCAAAATCATTGTAGCAAAGTGACCATGATCTGAAAACCTCTAAAAAACAGGAGCAAAAATAAACACTTCCTCCTTTATCTGTTAGTTGTACGTATTTTGTCATGGTGCCAGAAAGTTGGGTAATATAGACCATACTCTGAGAATACTGTTACAGGAAGGTTGGTAGTTACCAAATTAAAATCTGGAGCCAGAATAATTGGGCATATGTCTGGCCTCCAGTTCCTAAAACTTTCAGCTTGGGCAAACAATTTATCTGCCTGAGTCTTGCTTTCTTTATTGGTACGATGGGGATCATTGTACGAATTTCATGATTTTGAAATATGAATCACTTAGAAAAATGCCTGGCACATAGTAAACACATAATGAATATTTTTATTGCTATCATTATTATCATTATTTCCTTTTGATCAGATGAAGTTTGCGCTCCCCTAAATCCTTTGGTTTGTAGCTTATTTGCCCTAAAAGAGGTGAGTAAATTTGACTGGAGTCAAGAATAATTCCAGAGGGTAAGTTATCTAGACATGATCCATGTTTTTGAAAGTTCAAGGTCATTAGAGATTCTCTGACAATCTAGAATGAGACTGATCACCCTCTATCAAAGAAGAGGAAGGAAACCAAATTCCTCAAGAATCCCACCTGAAAGGTAACTAATATTTAAAAGTTATCAATAGACAGGTGGGCTCCAGATCAATTACTGACAAAGCCTGGAGTCCTTCCAAACCCAGACTCCATAGCACAATGGTGACATTTTCAAACAATGTAAGTAAATAACCTATATTTTTCACATTGCAGTCAATCCCCAACAGTAGGTGATGATATTGATTTAGTAGCTCACAGTTAGCATGAAAAACAGGAGAAATCAATTTTTAAATATGATAGAGTACTGCCTATAGTGCATGCATGCTTTAGTAAGGTTAAGTATTGTTTCATGAAATTTTTATTTGTATGTGTATCCTGTATCATGTTGTAAAATGTGTTTCTCCTGAAGGTCTTGATCAAAAAAGAATTAAAATCATTTCCTAGAAATACCAAAAAACATAACTTTTGTCAACTTCTAATTTGATGCCCAGGGGCAGGCTTTCAATGATTCAAAACTGCATTCTACAAGCAGTGGGCAGATGTTCTTGGAGCTGTTTAAAGCTTATGTTCAGCAACAATGCCATGTGATATAAACCAAAGGCTTAAGACTGATCGGGGTTTCTGAAAGGTCCCCTCTCTGTCTGGTTATGGAAAATAGACCTGACTCCTTTGAATGGAGCTAGTGACCAAGCTGCGCTGAAAATCTGGAGAGTCTGGGAAGGAGAGAAACCTCAAGAGGCTTCTTGCTCAGAGGAACTATGGCAAAGGTGATATAATATCTAGACGCTTAGCTATTTCAAAAGGTTATGTTAGCTACAAAATGTTGAAGATTTATGTAGGGGGAAACCAGTTTCTTCCAAATTGTGCCAGGGAATATCTTTGTTTTAATAAAAGTCCCCACAGAGTTTAAGCAGACAAATGGCAGCAAGAAGTGTCCACTTAAAGAAGTGAGAAAGATCATAGATAGAAAGAATTACAGTTTAGGAATAGTTTCTGTAGTGTTATACACATGTGACTCCAGCTTTTATTAATTACCTTAAATTCTCTGCTATTTTTATTTACTTATTTTTTAGTTGTAGCTGGACACAATACATTTATTTTATTTACGTATTTTTATGTGGTGCTGAGGATTGAACCTAGTGCTTCATGGCTGCTAGGCAAGCACTCCACCACTGAGCTACAACCACAGCCCATATTTTCTGCTCTTAATTCTGTTCCAGGATGAAGAGTATTATATTCATTTTTGGCTTTGCACTGACAGGTCCAAAGAAGGAATTTTTTGTATCAGCAAAGAAAAAATTCCCCCTTTTCTAATACACCACAGGTATAAATACCAACATGGTTGTGATGGCTTAGGGCATTATTCCAAAATAGCTCTTATGAAATGTGATAATCAATGGAATAAGTAGGAAAAGCATTCCATCAATGAGCAGTACAGAAACTGCAGGGAGAAAAAGAATGGAGGAAGATTTGTTGGTGTAGATTCAAATCCTTGTCATGTGTAAGTATGGATTCAGTCTTATCTCTAATAGGTTTCCTAAATAGTCCCATAAATCTTGTGAGTCCAGAAAAAAAAATCTTTCATATATTGATCCTGATGATTTCAAAATGCGCTCAACTTTTTTGGAATTTCTCCCATCAAAAGATGAGTTCTGGGGGGATGGTGGAGGATGGGAAAGGCAGCGGAGCACAACAGACACTAGTATGGCAATATGTAAATCAATGGATGTGTAACTGATGTGATTCTGCAATCTGTGTATGGGGTGAAGGTGGGAGTTCATAACCCACTTGAATCAAAGTGTGGAATATGATATGTCAAGAAATTTGTAATGTTTTGAACAACCAACAATAAAAAATTAAAAAAAAAAAAAGATGAGTTCTATGTCTCTCCACTTGAATGTAGGCCAACCTTGCTTGCACTTGCTTGTAATCCACAGAATATAGCAGAAGTCATGCTGGGGAACTGCAAGGCTAGGTCAGAAAAGGCCATGCAACTTCTGTTGGTTTGCTTTGGATATTTGTTCTGGGGAAGCCAGTTATCATGTCAGGAATCCAACTAGCACCATGACGGAAAGGCCATGTGAAAGTGTCCCCACCAAGAACTTAGAAAAGCACCTGGATAACAAGAATTCTCTGTCTGCTTTATGAGCCCATTTTAGATGTCCAGCCCAATCCAGCCATCAGGTAATTTCAGCCCAGCCCAAGTTTGACTTCAACCATGTGAAAGACCATAAAAGACCCCTTCCCAGATTTCTTACCCATAAAATTCCAAGCAGAAATGAAATGGTTATTTTGAACTGGTATATTTTATGACAATTTGTTACAGGATTATTGAGACGATACAGTTACTATGATTAATGAGTTAAAAGTAACAGGAACAATCATTTGCATTGCAGACTATAGCTCTGTGTGTGTGGGCAAAACCATTCCTCCTTTATCCTCAGGGTGTGGCCCATAGAAACTGCCAAGTGAATCAATAAGCAAACAAGGCCCCACATGAAATTTGAAAAACATTTTGTCATCATTGAAATTTAAAACAATTTATTCTTTTTTTAATTTTTTTTTTTAGTTTTTGGCGGACACAACATCTTTGTTTGTATGTGGTGCTGAGTATCGAACTCAGGCCACACGCATGCCAGGCAAGCGTGCTACTGCTTGAGCCACATCCCCAGCCCCAACAATTTGTTCTTGGTTATAAAAATCACATAAATAAATAAAATTTTACCAAGATTCCTTGAATTGCTTCAGGTGATAATGTTTTCCAGTTAAAGTTAAGAACAAGTGCCCCAAATTAGGGCTTTTTCTAATTAGAGACCTCAGCATAAGAATACATGTAAACCGGTCTTAGTCCATTGCTGTAACAGAATGCCTGAGGCAGGGTGTTTTGTAAAGTAAAGAGGTTTATTAGATTCATGATTCTGGCAGCTGAGGAATGTCCAAATAGCATGGTGGCAGTGCCCTAGAAAAGTACCCCTTGCTATAGCATAACATAGTAGAGAAATGGAAACAGAGCTGGCCACATGAAGAAGAGGTCAAATGTGTGGGGATGGCAGGGCTTTACAGCAATTTGTTCTCACAAAAACTATCTCACTTTAGGAGACCAGAATTGCATCCTTCTGAGGATAGTGACCTGTGACCGAATTACTAGATACTGGGCTCCACTTCTTAAAGATTCCCCCACCTCAACACTGCCACACTGGGACCAACCTTCTGACACATGAACCTTTGAAGGACACACTCAAACTATACCCAAACCATAGCAAAGATTAAACTGTGGCTGCATTTTTTTTTAAATAAGAACTTTGCTTACTTTGAAAATCCACAGATCAGAGTCAAGTTTATGATTCTGCCTCCAGCTGTAATCATTTGTTTATTTGGATAACATATCCTTTGTTTCAGATTCAAGGGTCCCAACATCAATGTGTAACTCCTCACAGCTCACATCGGGGTATACACACACACATACACACCGAATTACAATTTAAATCAACCCTTACAGAGACTCCTCAGGCAGCTTGCAAAATGATTGTCAATTACAAGGTCAGGGGCTATTTAAAAAGAGCAAAGAGTGATGTTTCTACATGCAAGAGATATACTACTGCCACCATATCGAAGAACATGGTCACAAAGCAATTAGCAATAAAGATAAAAAGGGAAGTCTGGTAGTTTTAGGATCTGACACTAAGCTCACCCCAGGAACTAAATTCATTTAGGCACCTGTAAATAGACCTTGTCCCCACCCAAAACTCTGAACAAGACATAGAAATAGTTCATTTAGAATGAGAGCAAATACAGCCAGGGAACTGGAGGTGGGAAGGACCTCATCTATTAGGGGTCCTCATGCTAAATCCTGATAGGGCACCTTTGAAACTGTTTCCAAAGACACAACTCTTTGGTAGGAAGGAGATCTCTGCTCCAAGATGAGCCCATCAGATACCCCTCCATCTCTTCATCCCTCGTTCTCCACCCAGTTTCTCCAGAACTTCCTACTTCTGCTGTTCCTTCAACCTCCTGACTGGTTGGAGTAGCGGAAAATTGGAAGTGGAAGTGGAGCTCCCCCACCCCACCCGACATCTCCTGCAATAACTTTCAAAATATCCAGCTATCAGGGCGGCAAATACACCAAGCAGTCAGGCACAGAGAGTGAACCCCTCTTTCTTCCGGGGAACCAGTCTTGTGGAACCCTTCTCACTTGGCTGGGGGAAGGGTACACATTCTCTTCCCCATATCTCCTGGGAGGAAGTAACTCACTGGGAAATTCTGCCCCAACATGTTCCAGTAACTCTTTATATAGGCTGGTTGGGGGAGCAGTATTAGGAAGATAGTTAGAGAAGAAAACCATCTGGGATGTGTCTGGAAGTTCTTTGGTTTCTCTGGAGCATTCATTTCCATGGCCCAATATTCAAATATGACCAAAAACATTCTGCACCCAATTCTCTAGCCTATGCAACAATTAGTCAGTATTTTGGTCTCATCGTCAACTCCCCTTTTAGACTGTGACTTCCTTAAGGGCATACACCTGTCTTACCATCTAACATATCTTAAGGACTAGATACATATTACAGTGAAGAGAACCAATTAAAGACTGGAATTTCATTTACACCCAAACCTTTCCTGCCAACTTCCATTTTAGCAGAGCTTTCCTGATGCAGGTTCTAGGAAGAATTAATTGCTTAGATATTCCTGAACTTGTTAAAAAGCTGACTTGGGAGAAACCTATCTAGGAAAACAATTAGCTGACAGCATGGCCTAGGTAGAAGCAAAGAGGGCAGCTTCACCTGATCTTTGTCAATGTGCCAGGTGGTTGGAAGAAAATAAGTTTTGACTTCTGAGCTTGTAAGAAGAAGATGATTTCCTGATATAAAGATATGTTCTTGCTATTGTGGAACAATATGAAGAACAGCCTCAGAGTGAGAAGAGATGAGTCTATCTGCCTCTATGGACTTGGGTTTCAGTGCCTCTCCCCCCAAAAAAAGGCAACTACATACTTCATCCTCTCAGCTTAGAATGGACAGGTGTAGTTCAGGAAAGTACCATGCAACTGAGGTCCTGGTAGACACAGGCTCAGAAAGGGTTTAGGTATCCCCTTTAAATAGTCATAGAGGTGCCAGCTGGTACATGTCTCTGGAAAAATTTTGACAATGATCACCAAGAGCCTGTTTTGGTTTAGATAGGAGGTATCTCTCAAAGACTCAAGTGTGAGACAATGCAAGAATTATCAGAGGTGAAATGATTAAGTTATGGGAGTTGTAACCTAATTGGTGGATAACCCACTGATATGGATTAACTGAGTTGTGACTGTAGACAGGTAGGGTGTGGATAGAGGAAGTAGGGTTTATATTTTGTCCTTGGTGAGGGGACCTCGCTCTGCTTCCTGGATGCCATGTCCTGGGCTGCTTTTCTCAGCCATGCATTTTTGCCATGATGTTCTGCCTCCGGCCCAGAGCTATGGAGTCAGCTGACCATGAACAGAACTTCTGAAACCATGAGCCAAAATAAACCTTTCCTCCTCTATGTTGTTCTTGTCAGGTATTTTGGTCACAGCAACAAAAAGCTAACTAAAGCAGAGTCTAAAAACATACTTTAGGCCCCATAATGCCACTTCTTGGAATTGTTCTTGAAGAAGTGATTAGGAAGGGCACAGCTTCATGCTCATGTCAGTGTGTTAAATGCTTGTGAGAGTGTATTAAGTCAGTGTATTAATCAGTACAGTGAGGTATTATGGAGTTATTAGGAGTCAAATTATAGTCAATAAAACATGGAAGTGTTCACAGTATACTAAGTGAAAAGAGGCAGTGTGAAGTGATACTGTGGTATCATCACTTGTCTAGAGAAAGCTAGAAAAAACCAGAAATGTTAACAATGTGATCTCTGGGGAGCAGAGAGGTTATTATGGTGGGCTTTCCCATACTTTTCTATTTTCCATATTTTTCTTTCAGTAACTGTGTACTACTTTTGCAGTCAAAAGAAAATTTAAAAATTAGTATTTTAAAAAGCAAGAAATAAGGTGCTGGGCTTATGGTTCAGTGGTAGAGTGCTTGCTAGTATGTTTGAGGCACTGTGTTTGATTTTCAGCATTACATTAAATAAATGAATAAAATAAAGGTCCATCAACATCTAAAAAAATGAAAAACAAAACAAAAACAAGAGTTGGGGTTGTAACCCAGCACCACCTAAAAACAAATAAATAAAATAAAGGTATTAAAAAGGAAGAAAGAAAGAAGACCCAGATGAGGAATTGACATTTCACTTATGGCAGAGGACAGAAAGTCTAAAGGAGAATTGGCTCAGAAGGTGGATAGACGGTTTTTCAAAAGGGATGGAATGATTACTTTGTTTTGATGATTGAAAAGCACCATTCTTAGGCTTGTAATCAGATTGAATAACATTCTAATAATGTATATTGTGTGTTTGTGTATTCAGAGGATTATGGGGAAAGAAAGATGATGAACTGACTGGCATTTAACCTGGCAATCCTATTGATGGTGAGGTTCCAGGCTGATCTTTGGTTGCCTTCAGCTGTGTTTATCAGCCCATATTTATGGATATATTACAGTGGTGAAGAGCTTGGGCTCTAAGATTTCAAATTGCATCTCTTTTATCCACCACCTCTGTGATCCTGGAAAATTCTTTAATCTCTGTCAGCTGATACCCTAACAATAACAATACCATAACCCATCACTTGAAATGATTGTTTTGAGGGAGTGAATTAATACATGAAAAGCACCAAGAACATCATACAACACATAACCAAAGCCCAATCAAAGTTAGTTATGACCATGACCATGATAGTTATCAGAAATAAACTCCTGTGGCATTTTGAAGTGGAAAACAGCAGCCTGGAAATCAGAAATCTCCACTATGAGGACAGACTGCACACACACACACACACACACACACACACTCACATGCTTTATTAGGAATGTCACTTGGATCAAGCACTTAACTTTTCAGAAACCCCTTCATAAAGCTGGGAATAATGATATCTATCTCTCTTTATTGCCAGCACCATTGTGGGGTTAAATGCATACAATTATTGAATGTCCTGACTAACATAAGTGGGATGGAGATTTTTCCATTATGTGGATGGAAGGTTGTCAAGACTCTCCTCTGCACAGAATTATAGCTGGAATGGTTAGGATGATAATAGGTTATAAGAGATTTTTTTTAGAATAATAGTTTTAAATCCTGTCACCTGTACAGTGGAAGCATTATCTCATTTGTAAGATTTTGTTGTGGACAAAGGACACTCAGCACTTCATCCTTTTTCTAACCATGACAAATCAAAAATACAACTAAGTGTTCAACAGAAATTCTTGGTTAAATAGATTTCTGTCCATATGTGTGATTGAGTATGTTATTAGGATTAAAATAGGAACATGAAAAAAAAAAATCTGTACTTAAGTTTCAACGAGAAAGACATATGACTAAAGTCCTGCTTCAGGAAAAGGGATTTGGGGGATTGGCTATAAATTGCTATTCACCAACATCACAGTTGTAAAGAAAACCAAGTTTGTGTAAGGAAAACGTTCATAATAAAACCCAAAGCAGGTAGCAGGCAAATATCATTTTCTGAAATATGACCAGGGAAATTTATTCACCTGAGGGGTGAAAAAATCTCATAGTTGTATTACTCCAAGGACTAAGAATAATGCAGATGGGCCCAATGGTAATTTCTGAGGAAAATCTGTCTTATGAGGTATGATATGTTTTATTTCAAATATTCTGTGTGAAAACAAACCAGAACCCAGAGCAAAAGTCCCTTCTTGCCTTTCTCATCAAGCCACAAATTCACCTACCCCCATTTTTGTCTTCAGAGCCAACATGGTGAGAAAGATTAGAAAATGAAAAAGATCCATAGAACCCTTATGGTGTGCCCACTATCCTCAGGGACGTTGCCTCTTGTGTGGTACAAGAGGAAACTTGATGACTATTGTACATCATTGGGACAAAGGGAATTTTTACTTGCTCCCCAACTACAGAAATGATTAATCCATATTTGGAGGAAAAGAGAGGGATTTTCTTTTCCATAGGCGAAAGGGAGAGTGAAATATACATTGGTAATATACTTGTGTTAGTCAGCTTTTCATCACTGTGACCAAAATACTCAACAAGATCAACCTAGAGGAGAAAATGTTTATTTTGGGCACAGTTTCAGAGGTCTCAGTGCTTGATCAGTGAGCCCCATTGCCAGGGGCCCAAGATGAAGCAGAGCATCGTGGCTGAGGGCATAGCAAAGGAAAGTCGCTCAGTTCATGTTAGCCAGAGGGAGGGGAAGAGGCCACAGGGAAGATGAACACTTCTAGGGCATGCTCCCAGTGACCCACTTCCTCCAGTCACATCCCATCTGCCTACAGTGACCATCCAGATAGTCCATTTAAACTTGGACGGATTGATAAGATCACAGTTCTCATAATCTAATCTTTTTACTTCTGACTATTTCGGCTTTAGCACAATAACTTTTGGAGGATACCTCCTATTCAAACCATAGCATTCCAATCCTGACCACCAAAAGCTCATGTTCATCTCACAATACAAATGCACTTAGTCCAGCTCCAAGAGTCCCCATAATCTTAACAGTTCCTGCAATGCTGAAAAGTCTAAGTCTAAAGTCTCATTTGAGACTCCAGGCAAATGCTTGGCTGTGAGTCACTATAATACTCAAAAGCAAGTTATATATAATGCATACATTACAGCACAGAGAAACTTCCCATTTTTAAAGGGAGAAATAGGGTCATAGAGAGAAGTGATGGGATTAAAACAAGATCAAAATTTAGCTGGGTAAAGAAGTCCTCCTTTAGCTCTATACCTGGAATCTAGGATACATGGTGGAGAGAGGTGTTCTCCAAAGGGCTTGACTAGTCCTGACCCTATAGCCTTGCTGGTTGTAGCACACAAGGCCTCTCTCTTAGCCTGGTTCCATCTTCAGCCATCAGTTTTCCTCAGAAGATAGTCCACTTTACTGGTATCTTTTAATTCCTGGAGTCTCAATTCCAGCTTTGATTTCAGTTTCACATATTGCCTTTCATAGGCAGCTTGCAGGAATTCCGACCCTGCTACCATTTACCTGATTTATGAGACCTTCCTTTGCAATATCAGTGAAAGCCTCCATGATCTCCTAACTCTGGCATCCACATTCCTGAAGAACCAGCACCACATGTGCAACACCAAGGTCTGCCACCAGCTTGAATAGTAACTGCATCTCCTGGGATCATGGCTGCAGAAGCCTCTGAGTTCATGGGTGGCTGAGCATGATGAAACAACTCTCTAGGCCCCCTGTGTGATTGTGGTGCATTCATCGTCTTTTTTAAAAGGATTTTTTTTTAATATCCTTGGTCCTGAGATGGGTATGGTCTTGTTGATTAATGAGATGCCCTCAAGGCTTCTTTCCTATAGTCTCTGTGCAACATACTTAACTTGTCTTTACTGGTGGTAATCTCTTCACCAACCACACTTTTCATGGCCCAATTTCACATGCACTTTTCTGGCCAAATTGCAAGTTATTAAAATCTTTCCTTTCTGCTTATTTCTCCAGATTTTCAGTTACCCTGGATAAATACTGCTAGCAATACCCAATGCACCACTCCTGAATTGTATGCTGCCTTAAGATTTTCCCTGCCAGATTAATTAGTTCATCATCTTTAAATTCAGCCTCACAGAAAGTCTCAGAACTTGGATAAAATGTAGACAATTTCTTTACCAGAATGTAAAATGAATGGTCTCTAATCAAACATCCAATAGAGTACTTGTTTCCCTCTGAAACTTGATGAACGCAATCTTTACTGTCAAAATTCTTATCAGCATTCTGTTCTTCTGAGTTCCCACCAGAATCACCCATTAAGTAATGCCTACAGTGTTCTAAGGCTTCTCTAGTCTCTATCTCCAAAACTTTCCAAATCTCTCCTATGATCCAGTTCCAAAGACTTCCGAACCACATGGTCAGGTGGTCATAGCAATGAACCCACTTCTCAGTATTAATTTCCTTGTTAGTCAGCTTTTCATTGCCATGACAAAAACATCTCACAAGATCAACTTGAAGGAGAAAAAGTTTATTTTGGGATCACAGCTTCAAAGGTCTCGGAGTCCATTGCTCTGGGCCAAGGTGAGGTGGAGCATCAAGATGAAGAGTAAAATAGAGGAAAGCTTCCCTTAGTAGCTGGGAAGGAGAGAGAGAAAGAGAAGAGGAGCGAACAGGAAAGATGAACCCTTCCACACTATATCCAAAGTGACCTTCCTCCTCTAGCCATGCCCCACCTGCCCACAGTTACCTCCCAGTTAGTCCATTCAAACTAGGATGGACTAATTAAGCTATAGTTCTCATAATCTAATCACTTAACATCTGAATACTCCTGCATTAACATAAGAGGTTTGGCGGGACTCTTTATATCCAAACCATAACAGTACTATTATTATGGAAGATTAAGTGTATTAATGGCCCAATTATTTTCCACATCTATACCCCTTGTCCTGTGACATTGCAATTCTTCCAACTAAAAACACAGAGTCAATTCCCCTGCCCCCTAAATCTAGACTATGCTTCTTTACTCAGAAGAATGCAATAGAGTGATGGTGTGGTTCTTCTACATATTGGCTTGACAGAATTTTTGTGATTCCGTTTGTTTTCTTGTGCCCTGTTGTCACTATGACAACATTCTGGGGCTGACCAACCCAACAGAAAGAGACATATATGGAATAGAGATGAGTCACCCTGTCATCCCAGCCATGGTCAGCCCAAATCAGCTGAAAATCAGTCTAACCCCAAATACACGAAGAAGTGCAGCCAAGATCAGCATAGCTGCCTCGCTGGGCCCCAGATACAAAGGCAATTCTGGCATTCATTTGCATACATGACTATATCATCAGTCTCGAAGGTAAATCATCCCACAAATACTTATGAAATGATAACTCTGTATCAAGTCCTTTTATGAGTCCTTGGAATCCATTAATGATAAACAGATCTGGATGCAGGAATATATCTGGCATGTTGGAGAAACAGCCTATACCTTAAACAAAGGGAAAGATTGGGGTATAAATAAACCTTCTTTGCCAGAAATTTGAAAGAAGTATCCTATCTTAAAATTTCTCCCTATATGCTTTCCTTTGGGATTAGGTTTAGAGAATAGTGCTTGAAAAAGATTTAGGATTGGGCTGGAACTGTTGCTCAGCGGTAGAGTGCTTGCCTAGCATGCATGAGGCACTGGGTTTAATCCTCAGCACCACATAAAAATAAACAAATAAAACAAAGGCATTCTGTTCATCTACAACTATAAAAAAATTTAAAAAAAGAAAGATTTAGGATCTCAGAGCAGAGTGCCTCAATGCATCCATTCAGAGGATTCATTTTTTTTTTTTTTTTTGGAAAGAAAAATTTCCAAGCCTGAAAAATAACATAACAAAATCACTAGAATTAAAGAATGTGACCTCTGCACCAGAGAGACCTGTGTCCACAGATCAATCAATAACATCCCTGCCCGGCTACCCATAATTTCAGAAATTTATTCCAGAACACTTGCAAAAATTCTAGGAAGGGAACACCTTAAAGACACCAATTAAATTATACTTCTGTACTAGAGGGATGGAGCTTCAAAATGCAGATTATTTTAAGGGAGAGGAAATAAAATTATATTTTTGTAACCTCATTCTGAAGTCTTAGAATCATGCACTTTAATTAAAACCCAACAGTATCTTCTGTTCCTGTAATTGCTTCTTATACGATAAAGTGTAACGATCCGATCCACAATTTCTGTAGAGGAGGTAGCAAGCTTCCCACCAAAATGTGTGCTCTCTATTTCATGACATGGTGCCTAGCTATAAAGCAGGTACCCAGTAAAAGTTATATTTTTCAGAAACTCTTACATCTAGCAGAGTCATGTGATTCATTTCCACCAACAGACAATTGTAAGGGTAAAAGAAATTGAAGTTAAAGCGTAAAAGTTAAAGGGTAAAAGACCGGGTGTTGTAAAAGTTTCTAAGCTGCAAGGTCTGAGTTAGCTGTTAAGACAATGCTTAGAACCGCCCAGTAAACATTTCCCCTGATTGTCTGGTTGTTTAATAACTGAAGGGGTCTGTGTGGTTGCACGCAGGCACTGCAGGGCCTGGACCAATCAGTTTAAATGTAACCCCCTCCTTAGGAATGACCTATCACTCCAGCCTGACCTGTTCCCGCCAATGAATGAACTAATCAGGTTTAGGAGTTGTTGTTCAATTTTCCCGCGCCGAATGATGATTTGTTCTGATGTATACAAAGCCCTCCGCCCTCCCCAAAAAGTGTACTTAAGCAGTGCTCAGCCCCTGCTCGGGGCTCTGGGCTGCTTTCCCTTCTTGAGTGGGCACGGAGCCCCAGCATGCTGGTTCAATAAATCCCCCCTTCTGCCAATTGCATGAGTGGTCACTTGGTGGTCTCTTTCTCCGACGTTTTGCGGGACCCTTACACAATGAGAAGTGTGCTTTTCTGTGAGAAGTGTCTTCTGTAATTTCTGCACTCATTGCCACCTAAATTTCAGAAGACTCTGAGGTTCTGATAAGGCAAAAACAAAAAAAAAAAGGGAGAACATTGAGATCCTGAGTATTTCCTAAAAAGTTCATCTTCTGACCAGATATGCTAGCATTCTACTCTTCTGTGAGTGAAAAATAAATATTCCTTTGTGATGAACCACTGGTATTTGGAAGTTTGTTACCCCAGTTAATGTTATCTCAAATGATACAAAATTACCTATACAAAGCACAAGATGACCCAAGCAAGAAATGATACCTTGGTTTTAAAATACTAACTCCTGAAAGAATTAATTTGACTATGGCAAAGTATAAAATTCATGCTTGATTAACCAGAGGTCCTGGGATATAATTATCCCCAAAATAGCTCTGCATAAAGGTGTGTGTCTAAATAAAGAATCTTCAGATCAACATAAAAGCCCCATATTTTAAAAAAGGGCAGGGGTGGTCATCCAGTCATTTGGGGATCTGAGATATAGCCAGCTATCACAGACTGTTCTTGTCCCAAACTCTTGCCAATGCCAGAAGCCCCCTCTTTGTTTATTGTAGTCATTCATCAATGTTGTTGGGAAATGTTAATATCCTTCCTTTTTTACAAGAAGGTGTGAATTGCATGAAACCTATTTCCTAATAGGAGTCTAATTTCACTTGATATTCTCACATAAGGACAATTGCCTCGTGGCATGACTTGTGAAGCAAACATGAGCTTGTCCTTCACAAGCCCACAAAAACTGCAAACTGCAACTGGGAAATTTGATTTGGTGGTTCCTTGCCACAAACCTACCCTCAGTGAAACCATCCATGTTTTTAGAGCTGGATCCCAATGGATTCTGAGGCTCAAAAGACTTTAGTCAATCATGCAACTCATTAACATGGTAGAGGTTCAAAACAACACAGAATTTTTTGACCATTAAAAAATTCTTCTTTGAAGTGGCCAGAGATTCCTCACACTGAGAAATGAAAAACAGGCTCACAGAGAGCACAGTTCAACCTAAGGCTACCACAGTGCATGGTAAAGGTTTTCCACGGAACTGATTCCAACTAGAGCTTCAAATGCCTCATCAGGCCATATGAGCTATTATAAACCAATTAAGACTATCTATAGAAGAATGGGTAAAAGGTGTGGGGTATTGGTATAATGGAATACTACATTGTGATGAAAATGCACAAACTTGAGTTACACCTGACCACATACATGAATTTCACAAACATAACGGTGATCAATGAAAAGTTCTTGCACAGGTCAAATCGCTAGACATCATGACATGAGTCCTAGTTGTTCATCAGGCTCAGGCAGGAGAATATCTTGAGTCCAGGAGTTCAAGACTAGCTTGGGCAACCTAGTAAGACCCCATCTTTTACAAAAACAAAATCTTGAAGAAACGTTGAACAATCGACTGTGTTAGAAGTCAGAATGATGGTTACCTTTGAACCTGGGTAGAGTCTAGAAGAAGGTGTGAAGGGGGATCCTGGAGAACTGGTAATGTTGTATTTTCAGACTTGGGCTCTGATTCCCCAAGTGTGTTTGGCTTGTAAAAAAATAAAATAAAATCATCAAACTCTTCATCAATGCTTGGTATACATGTGTTAAAGCTCAGTAAAATGTTTACTTGAAAATCCATCAAAATATTTAAAAGGACCCCTGGGAAGACCCCTCAAAGTCCAGCAATTCTGGGTAAGGAATTAGGTCTCAAATGCTTTGAGAAAAATTCCATCTTGGGTTTTGTTATATGTTGCCAATTGAAGTGAATCAGGATGAAACAGTTCTACAAAAGTAGAGTTTGAACAGATGTGTGTACGGTTGGACTCTTCTTCCTCTTCCTACCTCACCTTCTGGGTTTTATTTTGAGCAAATGTACACATTTTAAAGTAGTAACACAGGTTCAGATGTGATCTGTGCTCCATAGATAATATATCAAAGTTGTGTAGTGTGAAATGTATATTTGATCTTAGTCCCCGTTTCAAAGCATACAGTTCTGAAACCCTCAGAACCTCTGGAATGATGTCTTCTTTATGATAGTGAAATGATGGCTGGTTGGGGACACCTATGTAGTTTCAGGATAGGGGCATGTCACAGGAAAGACCAAGGCAGATTTTAAGAGCTAGGACTTCCAATCCTACCCCCAACCTCCAGAGAGGGGAGAGGAACTAAAGGTTGGGTTGATCACCAATGATCAATTATTTAATCAATCATGCCAGTGTAATGAAGCCTCCATAAAAACCCAAAAGGGACTGGGCTCACATAGCCAAACAGGTAAGGTTCCTGGAGCCAGGAGCATGCAGAGAGGGCATGGAAGCTCTGAGCCTCTTCCCACAAAACTTTCCCTGTGCATCTCTTCCTGTTCATCTGTATCCTTTATTATAGCTTTTATCAACAGCCACAAATGTAAGTGAAGTGTTTCTCTGAGTTCTCTGAGCTTCTCTAGCTTTAATTAAACCCAAGGAAGCAGTGGTGGGAACTCTGATTTATAGCCAGCCCATCAGAAGTATGGTGACAAACTGCTACTTGCAATTTTCATCTGGAGTCAGGGACAATCTTGAGACTGAGCCCTCAAACTTTGGGGTCTGACATCCTGTCCAGGTAGAGTATCATAATAGAATTGAATTAGAGGACACCCAACTGGTATCCAATGGAGCTGATTGATTGCTAGTGGGGAGAAATCCCTACACATTTTGGTGACCAGAAGTGAAGTATTCTGTGTTGAAGTGACTGCATGAGAGTGGAAGTTAGGGAACACTTTGGCTTTTTCATATTATCATTGAAGAAGTAAAGTAGACCTTGCCTGAGCATGTTAAGCAGTCATGACTATTAAATGCTCCACAGAACAAATGCTGTGCTTTAAAGGTTATCTCCGACATCTCAATAGGAATGAGAAGCAAGAACTGCTCAGACCTCAACTCATTTCTTCCATTATGCTTCTCATTTGATTCAGTTGTAATGACACAAATAAGTCACAGTCTGTATGTATACACCTAACTAAAGCTGTATTCTCTACCAATACCAGCATTTCCACCACCACCATGGAATAGTTCGAATATTATTAACTGGCCATCATGCTGGGCACCGTGGTACATTCCTTTAATCCCCATGACTTGAGATCCTGGGGCAGGAGGATTGTAAGTTTAAGTTCAAAATCCACCTCAGCAATTTAGTGACCCTAAGGAACATAGAGAAGCCCTATGTCAACATAAAAAAGGGCTGGGGATGTGGTTCAGTGTTTAAGCACCATGGGTTCAATTCCTAGTACCCCAAAACAACACACACACACACACACACAAACACAAAACTGTTATAACTTTAGTTCTTACTAACATTGCTTGTATTATCACTACACAATAAATTGTGCCCCACACACCAAATTAGCATCTTTAACTATTTTTCTCTTGGTTGTATGGTTCAAGAATTGACTAGTAGCTCACCTGGCCAGTTATCTCTTGGGATTGCTCAAGCAGTTGTTCAATCAGTTGTTGAATGGGCTGCAAGCATATGAAGGTTCCCTGGGGCTGGACATCCAAGATGTTTCATTCAGGTGGCTGGAAGCAGGTGCAGGAGGCTGTCAGATGGGCTCAGCTGGGGCTGAAGTGCGTACATGTGATTCCCCAACATATTGGTCCCAGGGTAGTCGGTCTTCTTACATGGTGCCTACCTTCTCCCTTCCCCCAAGTAAGTGTTCCTTAACTGTCTTTACACAGCTTCAAACAGCCCTGCTTCTGTTGCATTCTGCAAGCAAGTTAGAAGTCCATCCAAATTCCATCAGAAGGGATTAGATCTTACCTCTTAAGGGAGGAATATCAATCATTTTTTAAAAACTGACACATGTGACCAGTGCAATAACCAAATTTAATCTAATTGATTGCTCTGTATAACTTACGTTCTGTGGGGTCATCACTCAGAATCTCATATGTGGTCATGAAAATGCATATCAACTCATCAAATTACTCCCACTGAATTTACTATCAAAGAAGACACAAGATGCTTTCATTTAATGAAAACTGATTTTTCTAGACCTTGTTCCTCTAATTCTGTGCCAGAAGCCTTATTATCCACCCTTTCCCCATGCTTCTATTTGAAATAAGTAAAATCTAGAAGTGCTCACAGTTACCTACCTGTTAAATTGCAGGGCCAAAAGCTGAATTTACAGAAAATCTGACTCTAAGTCCAATATTTAACAATTTGAGATGATACATCGTGTACAACCAGAGAAATGAAAAAAATCATGCTGAATTTATCTATAATGAATCAAAATGCATTCTGCTGTCATATATATCTAATTAAAATAAATAAATATTTTTTAAAAAATACAATCATATCTCTATGAGTTTAGAGTTTAAACAAGTCTCAGTCATTCCAGAGACATATTCTACACCAGCTACTGGGATGCTTTGGAGATGAGTATATCTTACAGCCTGTCACTGTGTCATGGAATATCCTACCCTCTTGGGCACTGCTTTAGCTTCAACAGAGGGAAGTATTACAGACCCAACATACCCATGGTTTCTGCATCAGCAGATTCTACCAACTTTGGATTGAGAATGTTCAGGAAAAAAACTTGTATCTGAACTGAAGAGGAACAAACCTTTTCTTGTCATTATTTCCTAAACAGTATAATGTAATGTAGCATTTACATTGTATCAGGAATTATAAGTAATCTAGAGATGACTTAAAGTGTAAGTGTGGAAGTTATATGCAAGAACTAAGCCATTTTATCTAAGGACTTGAGTGTCCAGGATTAGAGTATCTGCAGGGAGTCCTGGAACCAATCCTGAGACTTGGCTGTATCTCCTGCTTCTCCCATCAAGGAAAAAGGAATAAACGATTTTTTAGAACTGCAACAGAACCATGTACCCAAGAGGAAAAGACATTTTATTCTGGGTGCAGAATAACTTTATCAATTGCCTGGCTGAAAGAACTGAGGATTAATAAGGATTAGAATGGCAAGCAAAATGAAGCTAGATGGAGTTTCTAAGGGCTCTAGGGACCAGACTAGAATTCAATATGATCCCGGGCAAATTAAAAAGACAGCTTGTTAGAAATGAGATAAAATGCAGTGGGAACAAATGTAGGATGGCTCATCTCAGTGAAAACCCACAGAGCTGCAAAGGTGGGCAAAACCGACTTGGCACAACCTTAATTAACACAGCCCCCAGGGCCAATGAGCATCATGAGATGGGTGAGAATGGAGAATACTGATTTGGGGGATAGGAGCTCATGGGCAAGACTAGAAGATATTAGCTTAATACACAGGGAATTTCTCTGACCTCACTTTCAAACTAGATCAATTCCCCTTTGCAATTCATACTCAAAGCTGCTTTTTTCAATGGTCTTTATCACTTCAGATTTCCTGTGTGATGATGTGATGATTAACAGTGTCTTCCCACTAGATGGCCAGTTTCAGGACAGCAGAACCTGGATTTGTTACCATCACACTTGCAGAGCCTGCCACATGCCTAACATATAGCCTGTGTCTTCTCAATATTTTTAGGGAATAAGTTAATATTGGGTTGAAAATATCATATATCAGAGATTGGCAAACTCTATAGCCCGCTGGGGGGAAAAATTGGCCTAAACCTGTTTTTGCATGGCCTATGAATTAAAATGGTTTTACATTTTTAAATGTTTGAAAAATAATTAAAACAAAAATATAACATTTTAAAAATTCAAGTGTTAGTGTCCATAAAGAAAGTTTCATTGGAACACAGCCCTGTTGTTTATCTAATATCTATCTGCTTCTTACTAAAATAACACTGTGCAATGTCAGGTGCAATGGAGACTGTGTGATTCAAAGTCTAAAATATTTACTGTATGTCCATTTTACCATAAAAGTTTGCTGACCCCTGATGTAGACAATCTGGCTTCTGTCATCTTTGGAGGTCTCACCAACCAACTAATGGGGGGTATATTTTAAAAATTCTGACTGAAACATAATGTTTAAATTTATTTTTGTGGCCCCCACATTGAAACATTGAAATAGCTGCTTTCTGTTTTCTAATGAGATAAAGGCTATAAAGTAGAGAAACCACTTGTGTCTCCAAAATGGAGACAGTGTGTTATTGAATAAATACATCAATATTAAGATGAGAATCATGCAGACTGGGGATTGGCAGGACTGTGAGGTTTGGGTTCATATGGAGCTATATTCAAATCCATGTTCTGCCATCCAGATGTAAAATTTTAGTCAAAACAATATTCTCAGCTTCAACTAACCTTTCTGTAAAATGGGAATAAAATTATATTCTTTGTAGAATCCCATTGAATTTAGATAGACAACTTTTCACTGTGTTTGTTCACTGAAAAATTGTTTTCTCTGAGAATCACTCCCTCAATGCCACAGGCATTCTATAAAGCCCCATTCTATCTTCTCTCCTTGGTCATAATTAATTGGATGAAGCATAAACTACTGATACATAAAATCTGTCCTAGGCCAAGTAGATTTTTGCCCCTGAAATATTATTGAACATGAAACATAGAAACTATCATTAGTCCGTTTGAGTCAATTTGACTGACATAACTTGATTGGACCACAGCAAGAGTAGAAAAAAGCTATCATACAGATGGAGCAGAATAAAGGCATAGCAAGATATTTTTGCAAAGAGAATGAAAGTAGTCTCTCCCGTTGGGATGGGAGACTTCCTCTAACTGTTCCAGTTCATGAGTACAAGGTTGTAAGCACTGCTCATGGAGACAAGCCCACCTTCCTCTTCAAGTTGCCTGCACATTTCAGACCCTCAGATGTCTACCTCCTTTTACAGACAAGCTACTGTATTTATTCCACTATTTCTTCTGCGCATTTTCTGCAGAGCCTTCTAGTTGGAATCCTCTAGCATCAGAGGAATAAGAATGAGAAAGAGAAAAACTACACACAGAGATGGGTGATTCCATTACATGAAACCAGAATTGGGGGATTTTAGCATCAAGTCTGGAGCAAGTCTCAGGTATGACATGGCTAATAATATATAGTTAAAGAGTGAATTTCAGATCCAGATTGACACAGCAACTCCATGAACTCAGAAGTCTGAGTTCTTCCTGCAGCTGTGCAAATGCAGGATATGTGCAGGGACTTATGGGAGAACAGCAGGGAAGGGACCAGAGATTTTCCCTGATATGGATCTGTCAGGGAAACACCTGGCAGCTTGAAGAAACTCCTAATGCTAACAGCTTTTAACTTTCTAACTCCATACCCTTGGGTGCAACCTGGCTACCTTTTTGTCCTTGGTTCAGGGAGATATTCATGCACAATCCCTTCTTTTAGAATCAGCAGGAATGAACTTCAGTGTCTTCTCACTGACTCAATCTTTCTCCTTGACTGAAACAATATGAAAAGTCTTAGCATGTAATTATTGAACAATGTAATGGTTGCTTTTATGTTAAAAAGTATTACTAATTAGCATTATGCTATGGAAGCCAATAACCATAGCTTTTGTAGATGCCTGCTATATTATATAGGCATGTAGTGGCATGATGTCTGCCATTTGTTTCAGAACAGTTCCACCATAAAACTTTGTTCTAATATGTTGACATTTTAATAGAATATAACTAAGTACTCTTGAGTAAGTAGATTCAAGCAGCTTATGAAAACCTCAACCTCCCAAAGGGCACAATGTTATGATACTAAGAAATGGCAATCCTTCTATATCTTCCTGGGTGGGGCCAAATCACATTACAGATTTCTTCTTTGTCCAGCACATCATGCCAATGACAATGAGTTACTTGGTGCTCCCTGTTTTCATAGTTCAAATGAAGACAAAGCTTCTGTTTTTCCATAGCCTGTAAATCCCCTGCCTGGCTTCGTTCCACAAATATGACCCATCACCTGAGTCCTGGGTTCATGGAGTTCAATTGCTTAGTAAGTTAGGGTTTACCAAGTTTGAATAATGAAATAAAGACTAATGTGGCCTGGCCTGAGTCAGATGCTTCATTTTGCATCACAGATTTGAGGCCAAGAAAGGGAAACATAGGGTGGAAGAGGAAGAAAGTAAAGGTTCCAGCAAGCTGAACATGGACCTCAGGAAGGTCTGAGTCTCCAATGTTCTTTGCTCTAGAGGCAGCAAGAAGAGGAGCTGCTCATTCATCTGAGGGAAAGAGGCCGCTCATGGTTAGCAGAAAGGGTGTATAGGGGACAGGACAAGACACTTGATGCCTTCTAGAACCCAAAATTTTATCATCTCATGGCTGTGGCCTGAAACTCCAAACTCCTGCCCACTTGGACTGCAGATCTGAGAAGATGAACTTGTATAATTGAAGACAAGGTGATTCCTGCAGGCAAATCAATAGCACTGGATTACGGATGACCATCCTAGAACAAGGATCAAGGCAGTACCTAGCACTAGGCTGCCCCATGGGGGCTGCTCCTCAAATTCATTCATTTATTAGGAAAAAAGAATGACAAGTCAGTGCCTCCCATTTGTGCTAGGAAACTCATCCTGAATGAAATAGACAAAAGGTCCTTAGCCTCTTCAAACATAGAGCCCATTGGAAGGACTGGGAGTCATGCAGATAAATGTGCAATTGCTAAATGTGATCATCAGAAAAACACTGATACAGAGGTGCTCTGAGAGTCTTTAAGTGTTTTATGCCCAGAAGGACTCCATAGCAGGATAGCATGACAACTATGAGTCCAGGCACCAGAAAGAGAGTCCCTGAGTTCAAATCCCATTTCTACAACTCCCTACCTGGGAGTGTCCCAAGGCCAATCACTTAATCTTTCTGTTTCTCTGCAAAATAATGATGATGACTAAGTACACGTGAGGTCCTGTCTCAGTGGAGAATAGCATTCTATTCTTACTCTCTGATGGCTTTGCTCTCTGGTTCCCTTGCCTTCTGACTTCTTATTAAATTTGATCAGTGAGAATAATATCCAGGGAACTGGAAGAGCATAGTTTGGCCATTGCCAAGTTCTCTGTTTGGTAGCCCTCTCCTAGAATTCTTATTAACTTTGAAAGCCACCCCTCCAGGCCAGTGTCTAGTAAAAAGGAAAAATTCTTTGCTTTTGTTAGCACAGCCATATCCCCTCTTGGATTCCTATAATAGTCACTCATAAAGTATCCTGCAGTCATCCTTTTGAGTGTTCCAATGGGTCTCTGCCCAGCCTCCTTGAAAATAATGTGTGGCCCTTGATAAACATTTGATTAACAACAGCTAATATTCCCAAGCAGGATATGGCTTTGGATTTCAAAGAAAGTGTCTATGACCCCCACAGTGAAATCACGGAGAGAAGCTAGCCTAACTTCTCCCAAACTCTTTTGAAACACACCAAAAGAGGACAAGAAAATTAAGACCCAGCAAAACACGAACATAAAGTGGCCAATCACATATGGACATATAATACTTTTGACCACTAAGCAGCCTTTGCTTTGTGTACAGAGGTCATGATGCCATTATAAGAAATAAAATTTCTATAGGCCCTTTGACAATGATGAGAAAGGGGAGATTTTCCAGCGAAAGAACCTCAGCCAAATTTGAGACTGTTATTTACCCACTTAAGACAGAAACTATCCTCTCTGAACTCCCTGTGATCTAATCCTTTAAGCCTTCTGTTGGCACTGGAAACAATGTTAAGCTTTGGGATCAGGCCCTTTGGTTTTTATAATCCATGGGAATTTGAAAATGATAAATTTGTGGAGAGTCTGAAAGTTCCTAACATGTAATTGGAGCCCAAGGGGGAAATAATTAGGATAGAGTCATGTAACTCCATCAACTCTTCTGGAAGCCTCTGAATTATATAATTCCCTTGCTGTAGCTTTCCTCCTCTGCATGCCCCATTTTGCCATGGAACAGAAAAAAAATTAAAATTAAAAAATGCAGAGGCAATGAAAGAAAGTGGAAATAATAAAATAGACATTATTATTGCTGTGGGTATGTACGTGACTGCATGACCAATGTGATTCTGCAACCTGTACACTCAGAAAAATGAGAAATTATATCCCTTCTGATTCAAATGTATGATATGTCAAGATCATTGTACTGTCATGTGTAACTAATTAAAACAAATTAAAAAAATAAAAAATAAAAGATCTATCCAGTGTGACAATTTGTTTGCGTTTGCTATGAGAAGTCTGCGTGATAACACGAACGAGAGGTAGGACCAAGCATTCAACTTGACTTAGACTTTCCTGGCCATCCCCACCCTTGTCCATTCTTGCCAAGGATAACAACAAACAGCACATCTGGTCTATTCTTATTACTAATATTTGTGGGATCAGGATAGTCCTAATTTATGGTGGCATTGCCTTTACTATTGAAAATAAGAGAAGAACACGAAGTTTCTTTCATTTCATCTGTGTCACTATAAATAGAGCATCTATTAAGACTTTTGTGGGATTGTTAGAGAAATGGTTGTAAAAGGTTTTAGCAAAAACTCAATTTATTTCTTTGGTTGTCAGAAGTATCAACACAAATCTGTCATCCTACTTAATGTCAAAGAGACCCTATGAAGAAGTGGATGGACAAATTCATGGGCTCTGCTAAGGGGCTGGTGGTGGGGAATATTGCCTTCCCCAAGGAAAAATTTTGGGGATCAATTTCCATAAAATCTCATATGTTTATAGCACCTCAGGATAAGTTTCATGCAGAGTGCGGACTTATTTTGCAGAGCAGTTTGTTTTCTAACTGGAGAGAGAGAGCCGTGGGAGGCCTCAGGGCCCCTTGGGATGGGAGCTGGAAGCAGAATCCATTCCAGAGCCCAAAAAGAACTTTGCATTCTGCATATGGCGCATTCTGAATAATTTAGCAAATTATTCTTAAATTAAAAAACAGAGCCAAGACCGTGACATATGAGTGGCTCTTAAGAACACCTCATTTAGGCAATGTCTGTGTAGTCTGACAGAAATGCTTCGAGTGCAGCTTTCCTTCCAACCAGTTGGCAGCAGATATCCCTGTTTGTGGTCTCACTGGGAGACAACCAGTTTGCCTCCTGCTGATCATGCCACTGTGCAGACAGACTTCATCGACAGGCTTGATTGAACATTCCGATTGGAGAGTTTCCTGGAAAGTTCCTGGACAGTACATGTGGATACAACACTGTGTAGATCAAAACATTTGTCTGTACACAGGCAGAAACTACTGGGCTTAGAAAGAATAATTATTGCCATGAG
The DNA here is from genome assembly GCF_001458135.2 of Marmota marmota marmota. NCBI lineage: Eukaryota > Metazoa > Chordata > Mammalia > Rodentia > Sciuridae > Marmota > Marmota marmota. The sequence goes on from NW_026000026.1 coordinate 33,972,031, forward strand.
TAGGTTCTTGAAATAATGCAACATAGCTGTAGGATATAGCACTTAAGTTTGCTTAAAGTGGCACTCCTTGGCCAACATCTGCTCAGTAACGGTTCTTTGGATCTGCATCTTCAAGTGTCTTTCACTACATCTTACCCCTTGGGTTCCATTTTGGCTTGACCTGAGCTAGTAAATATTTTCCAGGGTTAACTCTGCATTCTCAGCTTCCCTCACCTAGGCCTGTTCCCCATGGCCCTTTCTCTGACACTTGGTCCACCCCAGCAGTGGCATTTCAAAAAACCTCTGTAATTTCATTCTGGCCTAGATCTATCCTACTTTTCTCTTCACCTGGGGGTCAAGAAAGTGTTTCAAAGTCTTTCTGAGCTTTACGGATGGAGAAAAGGCAGTTTTAAAAAGAATACACCATAGGGAGAAATGCAACTCAGAATAACTTCTGTTTCTTCACTGTACTGTTTGATTATGTCAAACCAATCAACCCAAAAATTAGTGGTTTAAAATGGCAACCACTTAAATCGCTCTCAATTTATGAATCAGCAATTGGGCTTGGTTCAGCTGGGTGGTTTTTCTGTCCCTGCTGAGTTGGCTAAGCCATCTACAGACTGGTTCTGATCAGCTGGCAAGTCCCATCTAAGGAGGACTGGCTGGTCTAAGATGATCTCACTCATATATCTCATGGTTGACCCACAGCTGGGGTGATGGGGACAAAAGAATCACGTGCTTCTCCTCTTCTAGTGGGATAATCTGCACCTGTTAATATGGCAGCTTAAAAACTTCTGGGAGAGGGCTGGGGATGTGGCTCAAGCGGTAGCGTGCTCGCCTGGCATGCATGCCACCCAGGTTCGATCCTCAGCACCACATACAAACAAAGATGTTGTGTCTGCCGAAAACTAACTAAATAAATAAATAAATATTAAAAAAAAAAAAAAAAAAAAAACTTCTGGGAGAGAAGCATGACTGCTGGGAGCCATTAGCCAAGTAGGTATGACAATTTCCTTGCCAGCGTACCCCATGTTGCTGACATGTTGCAGTGACATTGAATGTAGGTGACCTTGCTCAAGGACCAAGGCGGATTAGGGTGTTCCCGGTTTAAGATAATCGTGTTTAGGGCGTTCCCAGTTTAGGTTCCAGGTTTAAGGTTTAAGATTATTCCTGCTGGGAATAGGGCGTATCCTGCTGCCTGAGTTCCCCTTGAGTTCTCATGGGATTTAGACAGTATTTTTTTGAGAGATAGAAGCCCAGTGGAGGTGGATTTGGGCAGAGAACGTGGATTTCCCCAGAACGTGTTTGTAGACGGCTGGTGTGAGTTCGGGAATAAAGAGTTGCTGTTTGAATCTACAAGCTGTGTGGTGGCTCGTGATTGTGTGCCCAGCCAGACTGCGGCATTTGTGCCCAGCCAGACTGCGGCACATGACAATTTGGTAGAAGGCTTACAGAAAGGGTACATTACTCCCACTGCATTCAATAGGCTGCAAATCACAAGTCAGGGGGGTTGACCTCTTTACAGGAGTTGGATAGAGGCAGAAGTGAAAGCTTGAGGTCATCTTTGCATGCCTCAGAGAAGAGATAGATGGACTAGAGAACAGAAGAGATTTGCCTAAATGAATTCTTTTTCCTGATGGCACAAGTCTTATACTATGCCTTTTGTTGTCTTCAAGGGAAGTTCAGAGAAATCAGGGGTCTTAATATAATTCCATCTGCATAAATCAGCTTTCTGTACCATCTTCCCAGGACATCTAGTTTCCTGGGTGTATCAGTCAGAGATCTGTTGTTACCCCATTTTCTGCAAAGCATAGCTAATTGCACCCAGCCTGACCCAAAGTGGCCCATCAGTTGGCATTTCAGTAGCCTATGTGGTCCAGCCTGAGAGTATAGATCAAAGAAATTTATTTCTTAGGAATTTAAATTTGTAAACAGAGGGACAAAGGCAGGGTGCAGCAAAGTAGTCACTGGTTCTAATCAGCTGGCAAGTCCCATCTATGGGTGGCTGGTAGTAGGGCCCACTTCATTAGCTAAATTTACATTATGTACTGTATTTACTCTGTCCTTCTAGTATTTATAGAAGATTGAATATTCAAGAAATGCAGTCAAAATTGCCTTCTTGCTATCCTCTAACAAGATAGTCTAGATAACTCTCTGCCCTTCTCTGTTTTCTGGTCTACATTATCTTTTTCCAAGGGAAATATTTTGTGTACAGATTTGGAGAAATATTAAAATATATAGGATGCTCTTTGTTTCAAAATTATGTTATGGCAGTATGACAGATGCTGAAAGCAATAAAACTGAGGGAGACAAAGATAAAAATTCTGAAGACTTAATTGTAAAATAACATAAATTTGGCCCCAAATCGAGAAAAGAGAATTCTGTCCAGGCACAGAAGATGCTCCCAGTCATAATTCTTACTATCTCAATCTGCCTTTTTTTTTTTTTTTTTTTTGGCTCCTGCAGAGCAACAGAGAGGTAGAATAGGGCAAGTGGCTGTAATATTCCCACTTTGTATTACGACATTTCAATTCTTCCTTTTCCTTCAGGGCCTGTGATATACCATGTAGGCAGTAAAATATAAAGCCTTAGTGAACATTTTCCTGTAGTGTTCTACTTTATTTGGGCTGTTATAACAAACTACCATAGACTGGGTGACTTATAAGCAATAGAAACATATTTTTTACAGTTTGGGAGGCTGGGAAGGCCAAAGTCATATCACTGACAGATTGAATGTCACATGAGGAGATTCTATTTCCCAGGTTATAGATGCTATTTTTGTGTGTGTTTGTGTGTGTGTGTGATAATCTCATGTTGCAGAAAGAGCGTATGGTCTCTTTCATAGGGTTATGTCCTTGTGACTAATAAATTCTCAACTAATACTATCAACTTAGGGGTGGTTTTCATCATATGAATTTACACAGGACATATACAATGTAATGCACCTTTTTATATACATTCTGGACTTAGTTAAATTGCTTACTAACACTGCTATGCTGAATGCCTGACCTGATGGCACCTCAGCCTACTGCTGCTTCATCTGCTGCTGTGTGGGGACTGTTCCTGATCACTCCCCATCTGAGTCATACGCATCTCTTTTTTTGACTGCTTGAGGGCTCTCTCTGGAGTCTTAGAAATTTGTTCAGCTTACCTGCAAATGCAGCCAGGAAATTAGGGATTTAATACTCCCAGGAGCAGCTCTCAACCAAGGAGAAGGAACAGGAGTTGGTAGATAAAGACCTCAGCTTCTTTATTTCTCTAAGAACAAATCTGAAGTGTGTTCTATGCAACACTATAGACAGTAAGATGATCTCAGTTGTCCACAATGGAAACCTGCTCATTGACACACTCTTCATTAGCTTCTTTTCTTTCTTTGACTCAGTCCCTAAATCCCACACTGATATTTTCCTAGAATCCCTTCCCAAATAAACTTCTTGCACCTAAGACTTTTTCTCAGGGTCTCCCTTTGGGATAACCTTTAAAAAGCCTCTTAGGATTAGGTGGAACAAAGTCCATTAACTTTGTTCTAAGACAATGCACAAAGCACAAGTTGAAATTAGAAGAGAATAAACATTTTGAGACACCTGGAAAAAAACAAATAGAAGAGATCAGGAGAGAAATCAGAACACAACCTATACAAGATTGTATGATTTTTTCCCCCAAATTTCTAAAAGGATTCACTTCCTCAAAATACTTTACTTTCATCTATTAAAACATTTCATAATACTAGATAAGATACTTTGTCATCTGCCAGAAGATTGTCATAATAAATATTAAAATGTGTAATATCTAAGAGGTGAAAGCTAATTTTAAGCCCTGAACTTTTCACAACCACATGTGATAATCCTGACTTCACATTTGGTTTTAATTTCAATTCTTGTTCCCCCAAGCATCATCTAGGCCATACTTCCTGCCCTTGGATTCTGGTAAGAATCTTCACTGGATTCTTTCTGCCTTTAATCAGCCCTTGAGTAAGTCTCTAACCTTTAAAACAGCTGAAAAGGTTCTAAGTCACCTTTGTATATGGACAGGGCAGAATTCTAGGGACCAGTGGTGGAATCAGTTGTTAGCTCTAAAATTTATTACATATTGATGAACTCCAGAGAAGAAATCAGTTCAAGGTTAGATTGATGTTAATTCAACCAACTAATAATGTAGCAAAAGATTACCAATGTTGAGTAAAGTTTTAAGCATGTATTTCTCTATTTGAAAAAACTATGTTTTGTTAGCTAGGATCAGTGGCACATGCCTCTAATCCCAGCTAATTGGGATGCTCAGGAAGGAGGATTGCAAGTTTGAGGCCAGCCTGAGAAACTTAGCAAGAGGCTGTCTCAAAAAAAAAAAAAAAAATAGAAAAAGACGAAGGGATGGGGGCACTAGGGATGTAGTTTAAGTAAAGTGCTTCTGATTTCAATCCCCAGTATGCCACGCGCACACATACACAAATTAGGTGTATGTGTGTGTGTGTGTTATTCATGTTTCTCTGGTGATAATGCTCCATAATAAACAATTCCAGGAAATCTAAGTGGCTTAAAACATTTATCATTCCATCTGAAGTACAAGAGATGAAGGCAAATCATGGAAAAGCATTTAAAATCTCTATGTTAATTAGTTTAATTTTATCATCCACAATGTTTGTGTGTGTGTGTTGAAATACTCATGTCATATTATATCCCATAAATGATATAATTTTTGTTGGTTAGTATTAAAAATAGGCAAAATTATATTCTTTGCATATGAACAAAAATAAAAATACAAGAATATCTTTGATTATAAGTTGGTTATTATCAGATCTACCCACAATCCAATGGATAAAGAACAGCCCTGGACTGAGTCTGAGAACAGACATATCAGTACCTAGCAGAGTAGGAGACACTGGGCAGACAAATAGCAATGGGCGTGCATATATAATTCTGTTACTCAGAGGGAGTGAAGGATTGAAAATCTGTGACTCTATGGATACCTGTAGACATACACCAGAGTAGACAGAATGTCATAATAAACCCCAATGTGCCCATCAGGAGGCTGCAACTATCAACTCTTTGTTAATCTTGCTTCACTCTTTCTGGCTCCCACATTATTCTGAAGCAAATCCTGCATTTTCTGAGTGTCACTTAATGGAAGAAAATAAATTTATACTTTTGCAGGAGATGGAAGATTCTTTGGACCTCAAAGAGTTTACCAAATAATAAAAAAGGATGTACTCATGATGTCAACATGATGTGAGATAAAGCACAAGGCCGTATTTGACAACAATGAGAAACATCAATTCCAAGATGCTGCACATGGGCGTTTCACACTGAATATTAATGAGTTTTATATTTAACTGCCTAGACTAGCCAGGATAATGAATACCGCCAAGAAATAAAAATAATGCCCACTCTTTATCTAGTTCATTAATCTTAGTGGCTTAGGAAGAGGAAGAAGAGAAAAAGAAAAGGTGCATAACAGAATTTTAAGATGCATCCCAATGTTTCTTTATCTGTGGCCTAGCATTGTACTGCTTTGGACCAAAGCCTCACTTGTTCAAGACATTTCTCTTTCATCTATGGAAACATAAATAAATAAACAATTATGCAAATAAACCTGTAATGACATACAAGATTTAAAAATTACAAAAATGAGAAATATGCCAGCATGTGGTTAATGAAAGGAATCCTCAGATCGATTTGTTCTAATATCATCTTTTTAACCCATACTTTAAAGAACATCTTGATTTCTGAAGTGACATACATTGTTAAAGTTATGGTCACTGTATTAAGTCACTAGAGCTGCCATAACAAAATACCCCAGCAAAGAAATTTACTTTCTCACACTTTGGAGACTAAACACTGAACCCAAGGTGTGGGCGGGTTTGCTTTCTCTGGAGGCCTCTGTCCTTAGCTTGCAGATGGCCACTTGCTCTGTGTGTCCTCACATGGCCTTTTATCTGCAGACATGCATCCCTGGTGTCTCAGCCTCTTCTTATAAGAACACAAGTTATATTGGATTAGGGCCTTACTCTCGTGACCTTATATAACCTTAATTACATTTAGAATTACATTGGGGCTGAGAGTCCCAACATGTAAAATTGAAGGACACAATTCAGTCTTGCCGATTACGTCAGTCATGAAGTATTATTGCAATCACTTACACTTAATACCACCACTGATATTTATTACCTAACAGCATAACAAGTAATAATTAATGGGCAATAAACTTGCCCTTGCTATGTGACAGGATCTCTTCTACACAGAAGACATACACTATTTATCAATTAAAATATTCATATTAATCTCTTTAAAGCTGGAAACAGTCCTATTATGTAGGTACTACAATTCCCCACATTTTACAGATGAGCACACTGAGGCACAGAAAGACTAAAGAAGTAGTACAGGTAGGATAGTCGGTTGAATAAAGAATTCCCAGTTAAATTTGAATTTCAGATCAACAAAGAGTGATTTTTTGGTATATGCAGGTTCCAAATATTGCATCAGACATGCTTACAGTAAAAAAAATGTAGGAGTCAATCTGAAATTAAAAGGTAGCTGAGCATCCTGTATGTTTACTAGCTAAATCTTAGAACTCTAGTTAGAGACAAGGTATATTTTCTATCATACCAGAGAAGTGAATTTTAAATTGCTTAATAGATTGTGCAGTTTTCAAGAGATATATTAGGGGGCTATTGAGAGGGCAAAGGAGATGATGAACAGTTTCCCCCTGTTGAATACAGCAGTTCTTTTATCATCTCTGTTATACACTGAGATTTCCTACAAATACTCTCTTGAGAAAAAATAAATATGCTTCCTTGACTTTAAAAAATATACGTTTACAAAATCACTATTTTTCGAGTAGAACTAACATAATTTCTAGAGGTTTTCTTTGATTTTTTTTTGGGGGGGGGGAATTTCCTACCAATTTTACCTTTTATCTTCTCCAAACTTGACATTCTCTAATGTTCTGTCTCCCTTATGAATCCCCTGAGACTGCCTGCTTGCCTGGAGAATCCTTTTTGAACTCTTTCTGCAGTTTCTTGGGGAGGACCTCATGCATCTTAGGCAGCTGCTATACCACTGAGCCACATCCCCTTCCTGGCTTGTAGAGCCCTAAAAGAAAGGTTTTCAATTTATGGCCAATGGCCTACCAGCTGCTGCAGTTTTTACAAATTAGATTGCATTGGAACATGTCATCATCCATTCATTTACATTTTAGCTACAACTGCTTATACATTACAAAGTCTAAATTAAGTAGTTGCAAGAGACCATATGTTCCAGAAAGCCAAAAATGTTTACTAAATTATTTATCAAAAAAATCCTGCCAACTCCTAATGTCTAAGAATCTCCTTCTGAGGGCTGCCAGGGTAGCTGAGAAACATGTTGTCACCAAGTTCCTTATGAGTTTGGAAAAGGCAAGATTAACTGGGCAGATTGATTTTCTGTGATAACTTTTAATTATTTTGTGTCACTTGGAAAAATTGTCTCATAAAATAGCAAAGCTATCAGACAAACTGTTTCTATTGAGGATTTGGTCACATGGATTGTTGCTGGTAATGATCTGTAATTCTGCAGAGATGAAGCTCTTACTAGGACAAAGTCTATCAATATTTTTTGATCTGTTTATGACTCTTTTCAAAAGTGAAACTTGAAGCAGAAATCCAATCATTTTCCCCCTAATTTCAGATTACTCTCCAAATCAGTATTCTAGAAAATTACAAAAACCTACCATGTTAGAATTTCAGAAAAGGCATTTAAGGCCATGGGATACTTGTAATAATGCACAAGGGTTTAGGCTGATTATCTAAGATTAGCACTGAACGTTTTAATAGAGCTGCCATGCCTTTGAAGTTACATCTCCATGACACCTTGATCGTCCTTCATGGAAAGTTGTCCATAAACACATTATCCACTTCTTGACCCTAGAGAACCAGTTCCTCTTTGCTGCTTCATTTCATATTTTAAGCTGTTATTTTCTGTAACTCCCCAGATTCTTCCTGAACAATCAATAGCCATAATTATTTCAGGGCCATGAAGAACTCAGGAGGAATAAAACCATTTGGAAAAATGTTTCTCTCTGAAAGCTGATCTCTGCATACTTAATAGTGTGGAAATCAGACTGTCAATCTAGCCAGGATATTGCTCAGTAATCTTGTATTTGTCTTGCCTTTTACTTTCTTATACTTTCTTATGATATGAACTACTGTGATTTTTTTTTAAAAAGTAGTGTAAGGGTAAAAGAAATTGAAGTTAAAGCGTAAAAGTTAAAGGGTAAAAGACCGGGTGTTGTAAAAGTTTCTAAGCTGCAAGGTCTGAGTTAAAATGTAAAGGAGGTATTGTTAGGTTTCTATGCTACCTGCAAAACCTGAAATTTCTGTAGCTGTTAAGACAATGCTTGGAACTGCCCAGTAAATATTTCCCCTGACTATTTGGTTGTATAATAAGGGCTCTGTGTGGTCGCTCGTAGGCATTGCAGGGCCTGAACCAATCAGTTTAAATGTAACCCCCTCCTTAGGAATGACCTATCACTCCAGCCTGACCTGTTCCCGCCAATGAATGAACTAATCATGTTTAGGAGTTGTTGTTCAATTTTCCCGTGCCTCATGATGATTTGTTCTGATGTATACAAAGCCCTCCGCCCTCCCCAAAAAGTGTACTTAAGCAGTGCTCAGCCCCTGCTCGGGGCTCTGGCTGCTTTCCCTTCTTGAGTGGGCACGGAGCCCCAGCATGCTGGTTCAATAAATCCCCTTCTGCCAATTGCATGAGTGGTCACTTGGTGGTCTCTTTCTCAGACGTTTCGCGGGACCCTTACAGTAGAGCTTCCAAACAAATTAAGAAAATATTTTAGAGAAAGAATGTTATGACATGATTTCACATAAAGAATCCCATGAGAAGACAGACACACAGTCTATATTCATTGAAACATCAACTTTCACACTGTTATCATGGTTCAGATTTCCTTTCTATGGAAGCCTTAAAAAGAACCACATCAATAGTAGGTTTCAAAAACATATTTATTATAAGGGAGCAGTCAAGACTTTACAGCATTTATGATGTCCATTTATGATAAACATATTAGAGAAACAACCTCCCTAGAAACAGCCCATCTCTTCGGTCCAAACATAGATCAGTATTTTAGAGACTTTTTGAATGTGTGAAAATGTTTTGTACCAGTGATGTCCTTGGGAAGGCCAGTGTGCGTTATGATATTTGGTTGATGTTTCCTCTAGTACCCTCAAAAGTGTTGAGCATTTGCTGATTCATTTGGGATTGTGATGATCTAGAGATGCCTCCTTAGCATGAGGCCAACAAATCTGTGTCCAGGGCTAGAAGAATTATTCTCCCAAGAGCCACAGTAAGATGCAAATGAATTTTCCAGCAAATGTTGGAAAAAAAGTCACCCCAGAAAATTAAGTGGCCAAGTGTTTTCCATTTAGAATGAATCTTCACTTTCTTCCAACAACAGACTTGAAAAAACCTAGTCAAGTCAATAAGACAGAGGAAAAAGTTTGGAAGTTGTCCTAAGATGTGCACCCGGGGCTACTGTATAATACAGTACAATACTGTACAATACAGTGGAACTGAGCCAAGGCCCTAACATGAGCTGCTATGTGCTCATATATTTTTTTAATTTTACATACTATTTCAGGAGTTCACGAACCCTCTGAAATTTATCCAGAAATCCCCTGATTATGGATTTTTCATTTGAATAATAGTGTTGTTATAAATTTTTGTGCTAAAGTTTTTGTCTTGGAGGGATTTTTAAAATTTTGTTTCCTTGTTTTGTTCTTTGTGAAAGACTAATTTCATTCATTCATTAAAATGCTGACTATGATTTTTGTGTAGCAAGGACTAGGAACACCCTTATGTGGTAGATTGAACATATTAGTGGTCTCAGTACTACACTCTCCTCTCTGTTCATGCAAGTTGTTGTATAACTTTCTAGTGCCCAATTGCTCTTACTTCTGTGACTGGCCAATGTGATTTCCTTCAGCCAATGGATATTAGCAACCAAGCCATAGTCAGAGACATGTAAAATGTCAGCTCATCAGGGCTTATTTTTACTCTTGCATCCCTCTTACTATGTTGCAAGGAAGACCACGCTAGTCCAGAAGTAAGCATCATCCCAACTGACAACCTGCCAATGCCAAATACAGGAGCCCATCCAAGATCAGAAGGACTGTACCACCAAACATAGCCTAAATTGTTAACCAAAAAAAAAAAAAATGCATGACAAATGAATGCTATTTGTTAGTGACATGAAGGTGGGGTTTTGTTACATAGCTTTATCATGTCAGTGGATAAGTGACACATATAGTGAATATGACTGATAAGATGTCAGTTCTCCCAGGCTTACATTCTAGTGAGGGACAAGATAATGGAATGAATATACAAAGAAATAAATGAACTAGAAAACAAAATTAGCTAGATGTAAGTGATACTGGAGAATTGTGGAGAAAAGTGTGGGGGAGTGGTAGAATTGGGGCCTACACAGTGACTTGACTTTGCTATGGAGGTGACATTTAGCTTAAGATCTGAATGAAGAGAGTCAGTTAGGCAAAGACTAGGGAAAAGAACAATTCAGTCAAAAGGACTAACAAGAAAAAATGGACTTAGAGAGAAAGCCATCAGGCTTTGAGTATAGGAAGTGAGAGGAAAGGGAGTCCAAGATCAGATCAGATAGGGAGAGGGGCCAAATTACAGGAGGTACTGGAAGCCAAATAAGGAGATGCAAGCACCCATCAGAGAAGGCCTTTGTGTTCTTTGGTCTCAGGCCTATGTCAGACACAGAGAAGTTGCTAGGAAAAAAAGAAGAAAAAAAAAAAAACCCTCATTCCTGGCTTTTGTTGAAAGAAGGGAAAGGGACTCAGATAAAGGTACCCGGGTGGGATTAGGGGTTGTCAGGGAAATGGAAAGAGGATTCCCCTAGATAGGGCAGGAAATGGAGATCTGAAGGCCCATCCCCCGAGGAACAAAGGCAGAGCCTTCAGGAGGGCTTGGATCTCCAGTAGGCAGCTGCAAGGACACCTCACCAATCTCTAGGCACTGCAGACCTGGCCTCAGCAGTGTTGCCTTGTTTAGCAGTTGCAGGGAGACCCAGGAGTCTCAATTTTCAAACCCTGCTCAGGATCAGACAAAGGGCATAATCGGGAAGGGGAGAACAGAGGGGAGTCACCGGATGTTTCTGAGCTGGAGCTCTCCCCTCCTCTCCACCCAGATGGGCCTCAACCTCATATTGGGGCTGGGGATGAGAGCTTAGTACTGACTTGGCAGAATGTCCAGAAGACCACTGCCATGGGGTCTCAAGATAATTTGGTTAAAATTATATATATATATATGCCTTCTGAATATCCAGTGAAAAAAGCATGACACTTAACTGAAGTTCAAGAACGAGGAAAACTGATCTATGGTGGTCATCAGAACAGTGGTTTCCTCTGAGAGTCTGAGCGGAAAGAAAGTGCATAAAGGGGACTTGAGGGAACTTTCTGGGGTAACAGCAATGTTCTCTTGATTGACCTGATGTTTATACCACCCAACTGTGCACTGCAGATCCATCCATTCCACTACATGTAAATTAAGCCTCCATGAAGTACGGAGTTGGTAGCTTCCATGACATTTCAAGAAGAGAAAAAGGAAGAAATGAAGGAAGGAAGGGATGAAAAGGAACAAAAAGGGTTAACTTATCCCAGGCTGGTTTTGCTGATTCATACCACTGCATATTTTCCACCCATTTGATTTAAAAAAAAAAAAATGAGCTTCTAGTTTGTGACCAAATACCTAGTCTATTCCAGGTGGCCAGAGAGAAAAATATGGAAGCCAACAGATAAACACAGTATACCTACCCAGTATACCCATCAGTATTTGTTGTGCCCAGGGATGAGGGAGTTGAGCTTTTGGGAAAGGTTTAAAGAGGAGGTAAAGGGCACATGGGGTGGAAGAACATGGATTCACTGAGATCCATCTTCACCTGGGCTTGTCTTGTCTTTCTCCTTGGGAGTTTGACCACAACATATCAGGCATAAAGCCCAGGACTTCCTGCCACAGTCTTTTGTCACAGATGCTTGTCACTACAGCTGATGTAACCACAGAGCCTGGGAAACAATTTTCAGGACAATGGCCTTCATGGTCAAGGGCCAGCTGGTCATTTTGTGGATTTCTGCAGATCCTGGCCACCGGTTATTGACTTTCCCAGTTGTCACTGGCTTTTTGAAGCAGAGGGAGAAGGAAACCCCTCTCAGACACACTGTTCCCTTCAGGAAATGAGGGACCAAAAGGCTTCCCTGAGGAGACTTGGGAAAATGACATTTCCTCAGGCCTAAGGAACATCATGAGGTGCCTTTCCAAAACACAAAACACTCAGTTAAACTGGCTGGATTGTTTATCACTTCAGCTCTCTTTAGGGAAAAAACAAATGTCCCTCTGAATCTCAATATCAATAGCATCCTTGGGACTACTGTAAACATTGACAGACATTTGTTGGGAGAACATAAAACAATACCACCACTTAACCATGGTAACACACTCAACCTTCCATACAGCCATTCTTCTACCTACATCCTTACAGGTTGAATAACTATCAACTCTGACTTGCTATGATTTCACTCTTAGAGAAAGAACTCAGGAACCATCAATTCCTATGTGTTTAAATGGGAGCTTCCCAAGAGCTCTAAGTGTTCGTCAGCACTGTCAATCAACATTGCTGTGAATGTGGAACTTGCTATGATTAAAAAACAAAAAGCCTACTTTCATATTTATCACATAGAGAAGGTTTTTAGCACAATAAAAATATGCCAGGCATAATGGCACACACCTGTAATCCCAGCCAGGTGGGAGGCTTGAGGCATCTTAGTGTGACTTTGTCTCGAAATAAAAAAAAATACAAAGGGCTGAGGATGGAGCTCAGAGGTAGAGGGCTTGCCTAGCATATGTGAGGCCCTGGGTTCAAACCCCAGTGCAGAAAACTAAAAATAAAATATTTGCATTGGAAGTAAATTTAATTTTAAATTCTTGGGACATATTTCAGAACTCCCTGAAGGAGGCCTGCTAAAATTATTCCAGGTTATACTCACATAACACACACAAAAAATAGTTATAGCTATGCATTCTCAGTCTAGTGAGAGTGGAAAATGTACAAAAAAAAAAAACAGGGTTAAAAAGGGAGAAAAGGGTGGCAAAGAAAAGAAAATCTGTTTTCTTCCTAGTAATTTTGACTTAAGAGTCCTGATTTTTTAAAAAACTGAGCATTTTAAACTCCATGTGCACAACATTCATTCTTTATGTAACATCACAGTAAATTGTGCTTCACTTAACTCTAGATAACGACTGTCATTGTACAATATAATTGTTACTCATCTATGTATTCAGTTAACACTGTACAGATTTTATACTTCTTTCCCTTTGATTTTTTTTTAAACTAACTACGAATCTTTTCCTTTGCTTTTCCATTTTTTTGTCTTTATTTTATTTCTTTATTTATTTCAGGGGTTACCGGAAATTAGACTCAGGAGCAATTCACCACTGAGCCACATTGTCAGCCCTATTTTGTATTTTATTTAGAGACAAGGTCTCACAGCCTTGCTTAGTGCTTTGCTTTTGCTGAGGCTGGCTTTGAACTTCCGATCTTCCTGCCTTAGCCTCCTGAGCTGCTGGAATTACAGGTGTGCACCACCACGCCCACCTTGACTTTATTTTAACATAAAACTACAAACACATATATTAATAATTACCAAATATGATTAATTTATGACTAATTAAACCATTTATTTAAATATATATAT
>NW_026000026.1:33986984-34086184 GCF_001458135.2 Marmota marmota marmota
ATATATATATATATATATATATATATATATATATATATATATATATATATATTAGTTTTAAGTGGACACAATATCTTCATTTTATTTTTACATGGTGCTGAGGACTGAACCCAGTACCTCAAGCGTCTTAGGCGAGCGCTCTACCACTTAAGCCACAACCCCAGCCCTAATTAAACCATTTCTAAAAGCAGACTATTTTTCCCACTCCCAGGTTATTTAAGGTGATTACAAAAGAATTATAATCTTCATGTCTAAAGTGCGCTTGACACTTAAGGAGGTTTCCCTGCCCGGTGACCACAGGGACTGCGCTGTTAGCTGCTGGTTCACCCCCTTCCTTACTGTGGACTCTTGCCAAGGCAGCTGCAACTCTCTGGCAGCTGTTTAATCAACAAGAACGATAAGGCCAGGGCTGCCCTTTTGTCATTTCCTTGGGACTCTGTGTTCAGGAAAAAGCACCCTGGATTGATGGGTGTGTGCAGGTTAGGACCACAATGAAAATCAAAAGTGGGAAGGAAGGGAGCCATGGCAGGAACTTCACCTGCATGAAGTCACAATTTACCAAGGCACTGGGTGGGAATCCCCCAGAATTCCTTTGGGAATTCTGTTTTCTTGAGTAGAAAGCAGAAACTGTCCACAGTGTTCATGTCCAGCAAGAGTTTAAAAAAGACAATGAGGGGCTGGGGTTGTGGCTCAACAGTAAAGCACTCTCCTAGCACCGTGAGGCACTGTTGAGCACTCGCGTAGCACCAGAGAGGCACTGGGTTCATCCTCAACACCACATAAAAATAAAGAAATAAAAATAAAGGCATTAGGCTGGGGCTGGGGCTCAGCGGTAGAGTGCTCGCCTCACACATGCGAAACCCTGGGTTCCATCCTCAGCACCACATAAAAATAAATGAGATAAAGGTATTGTGTCCAACTACAGCTAAAAAATAAATATTAAAAAAAAATAAAGGCATTGTGTCTACCTACAACTAAAAGAAATATATATTAAAAAAAAAGAAAAAGAAAATGAGATCTGGCTTGTAGCTCAGTGATAGAGCACTTTCCTAGCATGTGCAAGGTTTGGGAGTCAATTCCCAGGCCTGAACAAACAGAAGAAAAGGAAAGGGAAAGAGAAGACACCAATATGTAGGCATGACTCCCTTAATTACAACTTGGTGAATGATGGGCTACTGATACCAATGTGATCCCAGAAGATTATTTTGCTTAGTAATGATGCAGCCATCTTAATTCATGTAAGTATACCTAATGATGTTTGCACAAGAATAAAGTCAACTAACACACTTCTCAGAGTGTACCTTATGGTTAAGCAGCACATGACCACTTATGAAGAGATCAACAGACAGGATGTAATCTATAAGTGAGAGATCAGCATAAGAGAATGTCAAAGTTCCATTCTATCATGGAGGCTGTGATGAACATGGTTTTTGCCCACCCAGGTCTCCTTTCCAGGCTGCTGTGAGGATTTACTGTGAACAGGAAAGTCCCCCTTCTCCAGAGAGATTGCCCTAGGATGAACAGGGATCAACTTGCCCAGATGTGCCACCTCCTCTGCAGGCAGCTCATTGTTAATGACTTATTGACATGGAGACATGGTGACCCTCTGGTCTCAAGGGAAACAACTTGGTGATATGATCCATGCTTTAGAGCTCTCCCTGATTCACACAGGTGGACTTTAGTAAGGCCACATCCTTGCTCAGCTCCCAGCTCCAGCCTCCTCCCCCTATCCCTTCTCCCAGGAGTTCCCTCAAAAATCACACACAACCAAATTCTTGCCTCAGGCTCTGCTTCTAGGTACCAACCTAAAACAGTCACTAAATCCAGAAATGTTTTTATGGAGGTAATCTAAATTCCTTCTGCTTTAGGAGAAGACTTCATGTGAATCTCTATTCCATTCTGTGGTATCAAGTATTAAGAATTCAAAGAAAGTTCTTCTGTACCAATCACATTTTGCACCTTTGTGTTTATCCTAATAACAAGAGTCTGAAGTGGTCATCCGTTTCCTTGTTGAATCACTAACTTCCTGAGTCACTTTACATCTGCTCTAGTGTGTGCATGAGATGACGGAGGATGGGGACTTTGTCCAACAGCTTCCCATTGGTATAAAATATCTGAGATAGTCAGTTAAAATGAGGAAAAGTTTATTTTGGTCACAGTTTTCAAGGTTTCAGTCTATGATCGGTTGGTTCTGCTGCTTTGAGACCGATGGTGAGGCAGAACATCATGGTGAAGAGCACATTGTATAGTGAGTTGATTACCTGTTGGTGACTAGTACACAAAGAAAGAAGGGGGAGGGGCTGGGGTCCCAATAGTTTCTTGAGTGCATGCCCCCAGTGCCTTAACTTTCTACCACTAGGCCCTACCTCTTACAGATCCTACCACTTCCCAGGAGCACTGCAGGGTGGTGACCAAGCCTTTAACGTATGACTTTAGGAGGCACTCATCCAAAACCTAGCAGGAACCATTGAAGGAATAAAAATATACTGCATCTTCCTGAAGCATCAATTTATTTCAAAAATTTATTTCAAAAATCAAATAAGTTGATATTAAGGTTAAAATCGAATAATTTGAGATTAAGGCGAACATCAATATACCATGGAATTGAATACAAAACTCACACGAATTTCTAAGAAGAAACAAGAGTCTCTAAAGAAACCGTGGGCTTTCCATGAAGTAATTTTGGCTCTTCCCAGAAAAAACCCTGGACAGTATACAAAAAGTTTTAAGACATGTTCTTTCCAAATCCTGGCAGTAAGAGAACTGCAAGGGTGGGAGACATAAGCCCACATTTTGAAGACAAAATAGTAAGAGGTTCTAAGGGATTGCTTCCTAAAACTGAGCTTCTGAAATTCTCCCTGTGTCCTGATTTAGCAGGGCTGGGGTAGGTTCTAGGTGTCTGCATTTATGATATGCTACCAAGTAAGACTCAAGTTGTTAGAACCAGATTGGCTCTGAATTGCAAGGCTGTGGTGTTCAGTCTTATACCTGGGTTTCCACTGGGTTTCAAAATATGGATTTTTCCAGACTGTATTGTGGGACTAGGAAGGGGAGAGGGTTTACACCTTGCTCCAGAGCATCTGTGCTTTTGGCATCCAGGTGAGTCACTTGTGGGGTTACTGTCACCAGCCCTGCCCTCACTAGGCACAGTTCAGCTACAATGATGTCCTCACTTTGGACCATGGGACTAGGACTTTTATAGACAAAGACCTCACTGAGCAAACACAGGGGTCACTACATGATAGTCCCCTGTGAGCAGAACTGAAGTTCAACTGGGATCCTGCAAGAATACTATCCAGTTCTTAATGTCTTATCATATTTCCTTACCTGGTGATAAACAACCATTGTCTTGACCCCCTGAGAGTATCCCTTCATGGCCTCAGGTGCCCAGGTCCCTCTGATCCAGCAATAAAGAGCCTATGCCAGACCATCAGCATATGGCTAATATACATGAAGGTTGCTAAGTAGTTTGACTATTAATCCTGCCTGTAAGAAAGGGAGAGAAGGACAAACCACAGGGTAAGACATTCTAAAAAAAAAAAAATTCAGATAAGATAAAATTAACCATTTTAAAGTAGACAATTCAGTGGCATTTAGTTTTTCACAATGCTACATAATCATCACCTCTAAGTCCAAGATATATTTATAATCCAAAGGAAGACCCCACAGAATGGTCTATCTGCCCCTGAACTCACCCCCGGCAACCATTGATCTGCTTTGTTACTCTATTGATTTGCCTTTTTTGCACAATTCGTATAAATGGAATCATGGCCTTTTGTGTCTGTCTTCTTTTGTTTAACATAATGTTTTCCAAGTTCACATCCATCATAGCAAGTACCAGTTGTTCATTTTTTTTATGGATGAATAACCATTCCATTGTATGGATATGCCACATTAATTTATTCATTCATTACTCAAGTGGCATTTGGGTTGTTTCTTCCTTGGGGCTGTTATTGGGTAATACGTTCTTGGAAACCCCCCTGGGACTAATTTCTGATTCACAGGAAGAAGGAGAGTTCTGTCACTTGGTCAAGTCAATCTTGTTTTTTTTTTGTTGTTGTTGTTTTTGTTTGTTTTTAGATATGGGCTGAACTAACTTTTCATGAATTAGTCCAATTCACTCAATGCTCAGCAAATGAAAACTTTATACCACCAGAAATCTCAATTCAATAATCTATGGGTGCTGAAACATTTTTAAAAGAGGAGTCCCCATGTATTTGAACAATGGCAGAGTTAATGAAATAAGAAGCCTGCATCCCAGTGGATCTTGCTTGGCCCTGGGTGGGGTCTCTCTGCTATCCATCACACTTAATTGTACTTATTACAAGTTAGACCTCATGGCTGCCTACCTAAATTGGGGTTCCCTTACATTAAACCCTATGATAAGAACTTGGGTACAAGTAGTTTCTTTTGGAGACAATCTCTACAAGCAGAAGTGAGGGAATGAGGAGTGAGACAAGGACTGATGAAAAGGTGACAGTGCATGAATGAGCATATTAACACCTGAAGCTGAATTCTCCTGGGAACACACAGCAGAACAAATCCCCCACAGACCTAGGAAAATAAGCTAAGAATGCACTAAATTCTCTTCTTCATCGACTGCTGTTGATTCCTGGTCTCATTAAATCCCGTTTAGTCCAGGCTGAGCCACCCTTCACTAACCAAGGAAACACTCTGGCCAACAGAGTACCAGGTGATTGAGATAGAAAACTACCAATAAGTACAGAAACTACCCCCGAAAACTGCAAAGGACCACAAGCAGGGCACCAGCGGTGTGTGCTGCAATGCTAACCTGAGTGGGGTAGGGGGGACAAATGAGCCCAGAGCTAGGGTCTGAGGGAGGAGACAATGACATCATTCCATGGCAGGCTGAACTTGGCCATCAGAGAAGCGAGAAGCTGGGCCCCCTGCTGGGCCTTACAGGGAGAGGAGGCAGGCAGAGGAAGCTACCTGATGTAAAGCCACCAAGACAATTTTTTCGTTCACTCATCACCCAACCATCCTAAGAAACAAGCCACAAAAATAAACACTTTTCTAGCAAACAAAGGTGTTAGTTCCATGAAGTAGCCTAAGAAGAATTACTTGCTCTCAACACAGAGGCATCTCTGTGAGGTGGGGTGGGGTGGACTGGAAAGGAAAGGAAGTCCCCATTTCCTGACCCTGGGGTATCCTGAGGAGCAGAGGCCTTATCAGAAACGTGGAAGGAAATTTGATACCCAGGATAAGGAGCTTGGGTTGGACTTTGGCCTCTTGTTTTTGTTACTTTAAGTCCTCTTAACAGGCTTCAGGAAATTTTCCTTACTATTCACATTCCTTCCTCTCAGTACCACCAAAAATTCACATAAATTCAGTTCCTTAAGTCCACAATAATTAATAGTTATTAAAAAAAAAAAAAAAACAACTAAATCCCCTCTCGTTTATTAGGCAGGGCTCCTGCATTTTGAGTTTATGTACTTGGACCCAAGGAGCAGTTTGGGGAAGCTGTGAACCCCTCTTCACAATGACATTGTACTTGCTTTTAACAGTTGCACTGAGATATAAATTCCATGTCATAAAGTTGGTTACAGTGCCTAACTCAAGGGTTTTTAGTATATTTGAGAACTTGTATAACAATCAACAGAATGCAATTTAAGAACATTTTCTTCACCCCAAAAAGAAACCCAGTACCACTTAGAAGTCATTGTTTAATGGCCCTTTTTTCCAGCTCCTAGCAATTGCTAATCTATTTCTGTCTAAACAGACTGCCTATTCTGGAAGTTTCATAAATGGAAGGGTGCAATGTATATTCCTTTGTGACAGGCTTCTTTCATTTAATATATTTTTGGGTTTATCCTTGCTATAGCATGTATCATAACTTTATTTAGGATTATGGTTTATAGGCATAAAATAAAAGATAGAAGCTTTCAAAAGAAAAAGACATGAAAATATGTTGCGATATTTTTAAACACAAATTCCTGATTTGCACATTATTAAATCTTAAAATGACAACGTGTAGTGGTGAGTGTAATAAGTATTGTAATTACTAAGTAGGGAAGAATGTAAACACTATTTTGAGAGCTAAGCCATAACTCTCATAGAATAAGAAAATATCTAAGCTGTTTACTGGTGACAAAGTCACTGATTCTGCAAACACCTGCTCTGGTTTGGTGCCTACTTTTAAAATCAAGGGATATGTTATAATTTAGTTAAACATTACTAAAAGGAAGAATTTCTTTTTTGCATACCTTATATAAGTGCTCCCTGAATTCTACTCATAGACTTGTTGGGGCTCTGTGAAGGCCATGCAAACAACCTGTGTGAAGAGATGTAGTTGAATGTCACATTCTGCCCAGTTTGAAACCTGCCTTTGCCATTTTATCACTGTGAAACCTCAGGCAAGTTATCCAAGTTTTCTGTGCTTTATTCCTCATGTGCAAAACAGAGTTAATAAAATTTGAGGGCAGTTTAGTTAGTGTAAAATTCTCAGAATGATATATGATCCACAGTAAGTGCTCAATAAACATCTATTATTATTGGAGTTTCTACATTGGAGGCTGACTTTTGTCCTAGTGAAGCCAGATTTAAAATTAGGTAGTCAGTGTAGTTAGGTAAATCGGGTCTAATATCGAGTGAAATCTAAAATGGAGGCCATGTTGAGAATGAATTTCCGGAAAAGTTGAGCAACTCTTGGAATGTTAATGAAGCCCAGGAAACAGCCCCCAACAGATTTGGAGATAGCCCATCCCAAAGAAATGTTAATGAACAGCAAACTTGACTCTGAAGTGCCCAGATTACTTCTTTGGCCCACCTGTGTCCCAACCCTTCCCACCTACATTCCATCACCAAAAACTATAAAAAGGGGAACACATTCGCCCTTCAACGGGTTCCACCTCTTGGGTCCCCTTCTTCCTTCGGGAGAAGTCTTTTCTGCTGTCCTTTAATAAACTTCTAATTTTCCATTCTGACCTTGCCTCGGCGTGCTTCTCTGGTGTTATTCTTCAACATTGGGGAAGCAAGGACTCGTCACCGGTCAACAGCGGTAACACTAGAAGCTCAAATATATTTATAGGGTGAGATGTATAAGAAGAAAAACTCCAGGTAATGCCTTACAAAATATGGTGTGTCCACCTCTCTGAGCTGTGGTGGCTTTCAGAGTGGGTACTATTTGAACAGGGTCTCAAAGGATGAGAAAGCATTAAAGCAGAAAAGAATAGGAAAGGAATTCCCAGCAATACATGTCAAAGACATGAGAACACTTATTTGTTCTCATTCCTTCCAGTCTATGTTTTTAAAATTCTTATATACTATCACAAACAGGGATTCCATTGAGGTGGGTGTACTGCGTGCCCCAACATTAAGGGTGACCTGTATAGAACTACAGATCTATAATCTATGATCCATGCTTTGTTTCTTCCCATCAGAAGCCATTATTTCAGTGGTCTTTTTTTTTTAAGAGAGAGAATTTTTAATATTTATTTTTTAGTTTTCGGCGAATACAACATCTTTGTTTGTATGTGGTGCTGAGGATCGAACCCGGGCCGCGTGCATGCCAGGCGAGCGCGCTACCGCTTGAGCCACATCCCCAGCCCTCAGTGGTCATTTTTAAAATAATTGTAACCCTTAAACTGAAACCCTTGGGACAGGTGTGGTGGTACATGCCCATAGTCCCAGCTACTTGGGAGACTGAGGCAGGAAGATTGTAAATTTGAAGCAGCCTAAGCACCTTGGTGAGACCTGTCTCAAAGTAAAAATTAAAATGGGCTGGGATGTACTTCACTGGTAAAGCACCCTGGTTTAATTCCCAATACCACAAATACTAATGATGATGATGATGATAATAATAAAATATTTGGTCCCATATGTTGACATATCAGGTTGGGTTCATGACTGCATTCCCAGTATTCAGTACAGTGATGTACCCAGAAGATGTTCAATAAATGCTTCTGGGAAATGACAGAAAAGATGTAGGAGCTCCCGTCCTTGTCTGCTTAGATGTTAGTGAGGGACTGATTTCTGGAACATATATGAGAAAATTAGAGCCCACGGTGACAAGATAATGGAAGCCTCTTGGCCTGGAAGTGAGAGAGTCACTAATGGCTGAACCATTTCCAACTCTGCTGAAGTGAAACCACTCATTAGGTGAACAAATATGCCCTCCGTTCTTCAGCTCTGTGCTCCCACTTTTAAAACCTCCCTTGCCTGTGGAAGGGGCCGAGATACTACCATCAGCTGGTTGAAGGGGTTAGCATGTAGGTGACCACCATCACTCTGTAGGGCCTGTGGAGGACCCCCACCTGTTCACCCTGAAAATTTTGCTATAAAGCAGATATTTACCTGCCTGAAAGATTATTTTGGCCATCAGAGCTATTTGACTTGACAAATGGGAATGAACAAGATTTGGGGTTTAGAAAGTGAAATGTCTAAGTTTTGTTTCCCAAGAATCAGAGCCTGAGACATGGATTCAGATGCCTGCAATGTATTGAGGGTATGCTAAAGAGAAGGGAATGAGGGCTCCATGCAGGGTAGAGGAGAGAGCCGAGCAAGGACGTGGACCAATCTGAATCTGGATCTCAGCTGGATCCTACAGGAGCTCCAGAGTAGGAAGCTCATTGTGCACATGGTCCACTTAATGCCACCCTGTGCAGTGAGTCACTAGCTGCAGGCATGCGGTGGAAGCGGAGTGAGGTAGGAGGGATATCGTTACCACACTAGTTCCAGAGCAGTGTTCTAGAGAAGAGGTAGCTGTGGGTCTTCACTAGAAACTGTCAAAACTGCTGGGAGAGGGTACGTGGCCTGGGGATGAAGATACAGGCTCACAGCATTAGGAATGGAGACCCAACTTTGCTGTAGTAAACCTGTCAGTTAGATGGGCTAATATGACAGTTCATTCTCATTCCTAATTTTTATTCTTCTTCATATATCATGCAGCTACATAGGCATAGATATGGTGTATGATCCCAGCGGTGGGCTCATATGTGTCAATTAGAGATCTTTGGTTACGAACAATAGAAACTAGTTCTTTATGACTACTAAAAGAGTAATTCATTTGAATAATATGAGAAAGCTTACAGAATAGTCTGGGTTCTATAAATTCAGATTGCAAAATAGGACCAAAAAAAAAAGCAGTATTAGGTATCCAAGCAGTAAAAACTACTCAATTGACTACATGTGAGGTGTTGTTATTATAAGTCTTCTGTTTTGGGTTTTTGTTGTTGTTGTTGTTTTTAATGCACTAGAGTTCCACTTTTCACCACATCTATTGAATCTATTCTCTGAGCCACACAGGTTCTGAGAGTATGTTTTGGGACCTTATGTTAGTCAGTCTTTATTATGATGAGGCTGTATAACAAGCATTCCCCAAAATCTCAGTAACCTTCAAAAGCAAATCTTTACTTCTTATTCATGGGTTTGTAGTTTTCCAGACTAAGAGTAAAATATTTATATATGTTCCACTTGTCTTTTCTTTAAGGCTAACAGAATACAGATTGCTAGACAAACATTTCTTAACACAGAGAACAGCAGTGCAAGGTCATCTTGATCATGAGGCCTCATCTTGAACATGAAGCATGCTCTGCTTCTATTTCATTGACCAAGCAAATCACAGAAGTGGTAAAGTATACTTACCCATAGAAAAGCTAAGAGAGAGATGGGTATTTGATAAACAATGATGCAAGATAGACTCCTCAGGGCTAACCGAGAGATCAGGCCTCGGGCTCCCACATTTCAATCACACCAGTGTTACTTTGATCTGTTTTCCATCTTGGGCTTGAGTAATGTTTTATTTGAAAGAAGTATTCCATGGCTGTTTAAAGAATCTGAAAACCACTGAGTCCAAGTCTCTTATTTACCAGTGAAGAAAATAGGGTCAGAGGGTAAATACCTCACTGATCAGTGCCTGTGCCAAGACTGAAGGTAGGGTATTTGAAGTCAAGAAGATCTGGATTTTTAATCTCAGCTTGGACACCCTGGACATGTTCAGCTATTCTCTATCATGACAGGCAAGAGTCTGCCCAGTGTCCTAAAGGCTAAGGCCCTCCAGGTACTGAACATGCTGGATGAAATACATAACTAGACCCTCCAACTGGCATGAGCTGTACTTGGCCTGGGAAAAGTACCCTGTACTACCCATGCATATGGGATGAGATGCAGAAGTGCACTGTTCCTGGTGTTATGTTCCTATTAAAATATTGCTAAACAGTGGGGGTTCCATCCTTTCCCTTCTTTTTCCTTTTCTTTGGCAAGGTCCTATGCACGACTTGGCTATGTAGCTGCCTTCCCTAGTGCGGCACAGGGTTTTTTTTTTTTTTTTTTTTGAGGTTCAGTGTCACTCTTTTTGTATTTATTTCATCCCACACCTACTTCTCACACCTCTTCCCCACTCCACAACACAATAATCACCCTACCTTCATAGCAGTAGGGCCCTTGTACATGGTTATAAATTAATGTCTTTTATTTTTTTTTCCCCATGACTTAGGCAGCTTTTTGGAGAAGAGATGGCTTCAGGAATTTTAGTTCCCAGAAATTTTAAATATCTAAAACTAAAGAATAAAGTCCTGTGCTATCTGCAAAGAAAGGCTCACTTGCAGAACCTGGCCCAGCTCAAGTGCCAAGTGTTCAAAAACAAAGAAGCCCTGTGAGTCAGTCAAAATCACTAGGGTCATTGGCTCTGATTTCAAATATGCAGCATAAACAAACTCCAGTCCAAGCAGGAACTGGTTCCGCTGTCCTCTCCTTGTAAGCTTTCTAAAGACAAGTTAACAATGTTTGAATGCTGTAGGACTTTCCTTCTAGTGGGTTTCCTTTCATTGTATGCTCCAGATGGTCAATGGATCTTAGGATCCTACACTGACATGCCCATTTTAAAACTCTGACTTCATTTGTTTAGCACTTTTATGGTGTCACATGTATACATTGTAGGAAGAAAGGTGTGGCTATTACATTGTTCTGTAGTAAATCCAGCTGTGTTTCTCCCATACTGCAAAACACGGTGACTTCTGGTTACGCACAGGTTGACAATAAAAGCAGTAGGAATCTATATACACACATCCTCCTCCACCCACTACTCATGATAAGTGACCAAAGCTATCCTCCACCCTGAAATTCAACAACCTGGTGGTTAAATTTCGTACTTTGGGGCACAATTAAAAAAATTCATGTCAACTACTCTGGTTCTTAAGAATTTGTGAGCTGAGATACATTTTGCTTTTTTGTTTGTTTGTTTTAATTAGTTACACATGACAGTACAATGATCTTGACATATCATACATTTGAATCAGAGGGGATATAATTTTACTTTTCTACACACAAATCTCTTCCCGTGTCTGGTTTCCTAAGACCAGGAAAGTCGATATGAAATACCTAATTATAAAAGAGCTCTTCTCACCCTACACATTTTTACTATGGAAATAAGAGAGCACTGAAATCACTATTGGGTCTTCTTACCCACGCAGCCTGTCTGTCCACTATAAGCATGGGATCTGCTCAGAAAGCCAGTTCACAACAGCCATAAATGGAACAAAACAGTGGCACCATCCAGAAGTGTCTTGTGGCTGAACAAAATTGCTATTTCTAAGTAGTGAAGAAAAAAAGCTTAATCGATGACAGTGAATTTCAAATACCTCAGCCATCAGGAAAGATGATGCACAGAGATACTCACAACTTAATCCTGAACAGCTAAAATGGCAGAAAATGGAGAGACCTGGATAATGGCCCATCTGCCCTAGCAGATTAAAGAGCGGAGAGCCAATCCTGCATGAAAATCGTCTTAGAAGAGGGTTTCACCTCCAAACTTTGCCTTCAAATTCCAACCCAGATATTGCTTTTTAATTTTTTTTTTTTTTACGCAAGAAGACATTTTTGTCCTTCCCCCTCTGGTTAAGTCTCATCATTTCCTCCTATGATGAACCTAGGAACTTTGCATAAACTTCCATTATAGCACTAATCACACCATATTGTCATTTTTTTTCCACTTTTACATCGGTATCTTCTAACAAGATCTAATACCCTCAAAGATAAAGATAATTTCAACCTCCCAAAGAATTTGCACCATGCCTGCTCCTTATATAAAACTGTAGGGTGTTCAAGCAATTTCTATCACCTGGAATCACTAGACTATTTTTTTCCCCTCTGCAATAGCAGATTCCCTCTCAATTAGCAATTGTAACCTCCTCAGAAGATTTACAATCAAGAAAGCGTGGAAAGAATTCATCAGTAGCTGATTCTGTAGAACTGAGGTACTAGTTTCTGAGGTCCCTGCTTTTGCTTATCTTAGTCTAATCCCACACTCTCCCGACCCCACCTGCTGGCCACAGATGAAGGAGTGGACTCCTGGTACTGTGGATCCCATATGTCCCACCTCTCCATGGCCATGACACATGGACCATTTATCCAGAAGATCAGGAAATTTGGATTACATGATTTAGGATTTTAAATAAAGAAGCCCAGAAGTTGAAAATCCCTATCTGAAGTTATGTAGCCTCAAAAATGGAACAGCCATTTGTTTTTTTATGGCCACATAGGATTAAAAAATGATTATAGACATAAGAAGGACAATGGAGCAAATACAGAGGGGGGGGGGAAACAGGAAATCATTTGCTTCATGTGTCTCCAGAGAAAGACCCAAACAGAAAGACAGACATATAGAGAAAGGACTGCCAATGGTTTTCTTTTTCTCAGTGTTGTCCCAAGGGAAGCCTGCTATTCTATCTTTGAATTCCATGACCCACCCCACTAGCATACGTTTAATATTTATTTCTGCTAAGCTTGTGTGGGTTTTAGTTTCTCATCTAAACTACATTATTTCTAACTAAGGCACTGCGTAAAACATAATTCAATCTTGACCATATATACTCACTCTAGGTAGATGTCCATAAATTGGGAGTAGATTATTTATGTTTAGGACAGCAAAAAGTCTCCCTGAAGGACTCACCCATGAATAGAACCCTAAAAACTAAAGATTGCTTATTTTGCATGCTGCTTTTTATAATGTAAAGGTTGCTGATATTTTTAGTCAAACTAATCTGGGTTCTAAGCCCAGCTCTGTTCACTTAATGACTGAGCCAATTTCAAGAAATTATGTAACCTGGCCCTGTCTTATGTTTTTTTTTTTTTTTTAATTTACTTCTACCATGGAAATTTTCAAACATACCCAAATGTAGAGATAAAAGTATAATGAGGGGCTGGGGATGTGGCTCGAGCGGTAGCTAAACAATAAACATTAAAAAATTCTCTCTCTCTCTCTCCCCCTCCCTCTCCTCTCTCTCTTTAAAAAAAAAATTAAAAAAAAAAAAAAAAGTATAATGAAAATGAAGGTACGGGTCCCCTGGCCTCAATGCTTATCAACACAACCTCAATCTAATAACCATGAAACATCAGGCAAACCCAAGGAAAAGGACTACCTACAAAATGACTAATGAGCACTCTTCAAACATGTCAAGAGCACAAAAGATAGGGAAGATGGAGAGACAGTCACAGACCAGAGCAGACTAGGAAAACATGATAATACAATATGGGAAAAGACAACTGACCTTAGCAGGACAAAAAGCCTGGAATAAGAACAAAACTCAGGGTCAGTTAATGTGTTATATCATGGTTAATTTCCTGGTATCCATCATTGTACTCTGGCGACATGAGATGTTACATTAGGGAAAAATAGGCAGTGTGAATTGAAGTCTACTCTGCTTCAACAAAAGAAAAAAAAAAAGAACGTTTTTTTTTATAATTCCAAAATGCATTAAAAATTTCCAAATAACACAGTTTTAAAATGATATTTACTAACATTCTTCCATTTTTGTTTTATCTACTCCCTCCCTGCTCCCTCTGCCCTGCTCCTTTTTTGTGCATGTATATTCAAGCAAACCAAGACAGGATATAATGACAACATTTGGCCTTTGACCAATACGGACTGTTTCATAATATATTTGAAATAACACAACCACACCTAAAAAAATAGCAAAAATTCCTTAACACCCGATACCTAGTCCATTTCGCCCCACATCTCAAAAATGTCTACTAAAGTTCTTTTTGTTTTGTTTTGTTTAGTCAAATCAGTTTTCCAACAAGATCCCAATACTGCACTGTTTCTACATCTCTTAAGTCACTTCATCTGTGATAGTTCCTGCCCCTCCTCCTTTACCATGTTATTTATTTTTTAAGAAATCACATCATTCTCCCCACAATAACTACATTTTACTTCGAATGGTTGTGAGTTAGAGGTTCAGTTTTTATTATATAAAAGAGGGACCATAGCAATCACTTAAGAGAGATTTTGTCAGGTTTAAATTAAGAAAGAAAGAAAGAAAGAAAACAAAAACAAAACAAATGTGGGAAAAGACAACTGACCTTAGCAGGACAAAAAGCAAAAAACAAAACAAACAAACAAAAAAAGCCCAGAGTTTAATAAATGTTCTTCTCCAGCCCCTCTGCAGCACTTGCTCCCCTCATCCTTTCTAAAGGTTATAATTTGTTTGATTTTGAATAGCCACCAATTATGTAACATAAAGCCATTATTTGACTTAGTTTCAGGACTAATAGATTAGTTTTCACAAATGACCCAATCCTAGAACAAGACAATAAAAAACTCTATCCTACATCTAAAAGTTAGCTGGGCCTGGGGACACACGCTTTTGAATCTCAAAACTCAAGAGGATAACAAATTCGAGGCCAGCCTCAGAAACTTTGTGAGACCCTTTCTCAACAACAAAACAAAGACCAGGATGTTGCTCAGTTCCCCTAGATTCAATCCCCAGTACTAAGTAAATAAATTAAATCAAAGTGACCATGTGACCCTGAACTCTAAGTATGGTCCATGGACCAACAGCAGGGCACTCTCTGGAAGCTTATTAGAGATGCAGAATCTCAAGCCTCCCCCTGCACTGTGGAATCATAATATGCTTTTAACTGGATCCCCAAAATATTTGTATGCACATTACAGATTAGAAGCATGCCTTAAAGAACACAAAGAGATTATTATTTCTTGGTGCAGAAATTAACAGTTCCTTTTCTTTATTCTAAATTTAGAGAAGGTTCTGGTCTCCCTTCAAATTATGGCAGCCTGAGAAGGTCTTGTCGTCTTATCCTCCACTCCTGCCTCTGAATTCTAAAAAGAGCTGGTGACTATACTTCTGTGAGTAGAGGACAGCAGGAAATGGCCCATTTATTTCCTTTTTTCCTTTTTTTCTCCCATGATTTCTCAAAAGAAAATTGAGAAAGAAATGGGTAAGTGAATTATAAATTCTAACATTTCTCAGATACACGAGGAAAAAATCCTTAAAAGTTGTCATTTTGCCAATAGGTTTTGTTCACATCAGAGCTTCCTATCCCACTTTAGAATGGAGATGACCTTGCTTTAGTTTGAAGAGATGTCTCTAAATGGGACATATTAGAGGACTTTGGATGGTTTTCATTGAGCATGGGGGCATGCTGACCCCACAATGAGTGATCTCCCAGGGAAGGAGTGAAGAGTTTCAATCATATTGAGCTGATCAGTATGCACGCATTTTTAGTTTTAGAGAAATTTGGTTTTGTCTTAATATGGAGTCATTCTTACTGTCATGAGGAACTTTTTATTATTATCTCAGACTCCAGGGTAAAGCTGATATCTGAACTTAAGCCAGACCAAATGAATGACTCTTGGTATTACAACTTAAAACAAAGAAAGGAATAATTGCTCAAGTAGTAAAGGAACATATCTGTATTTAAACACAAGTCCAGACATCATATGATTTTACCCTTAATTTCTTTATGTATTTCTAACATATAAGGATTTTTTAAATTAACCAAAATAATAGTTTTATATACAAAAACAATTCACAATGGTCCTTAATAGCATTAATAGCAGCTCGTTTTCATTCTCCCCCATTGTCTCAAGTTTTATTTTTGTTATTTTTAACACTTGATTCATGAATCAAGATTCAAGGTCCTTAGGTTGCACTTGGCTCTTGAGTTTCTTTTGATATAATAGTCCCCATTCATCTTTTTCATGTTGCTTATATTTGTCCTATAGGATTTCCTGAATTCTAGATAATGCTGATATTTTCCTTGTGATGCCTTGTATTATATTTCTCTATCTTTTTGTTTCTTATAAATGGTTAGACAGATTTTATGTGGTTCTAAGTTAAGATCAGGCAATGCAATGTTAGTACCTAGGGGCTTTGTACCCCTACCCCCTCAATAAAATTCAGAAGTTGCAATCCTAACACCTTAGTGTCTGTAACTGTAATCTCAGCTGCTCTGAGGTTGAGGCAGAAGGACTACAGGTTCAAGTCAGTCTCAGCAACTTAGCAATGCCCTAAGCAACCTATTGAGACCCTGTCTTGAAATTAGAAAAAAAAAAAATAGAAAAGGGCTGGGGATGAAACTCCGTGGGCAAGCACCCCTAGGTTCAATCCCTGCTTTAAAAAAAAAAAAGAGAGAGAGAGAGAGACAAGAGAGTTCTTTACCCTCTTTCCACCAAGGGAAGATACAATAAGTAATCAGTAGTCTCAACCCTGAAGAGTACATGCTCACAGAACCCCCACAAGGCTGGCACCCTGATCTCATGTATCCAAGCTCCAGAACAGTGAGAAATAAATGTCTGTGATTTATGAGACACCCCTTCTATGGCCCTATGTCATACCAATCCCAACAGACTAAGAGGGCATGGGGGAGGGCAAAGTAAAAGGGAGTGAGCATGGCTTTGAAGCCCTACATGAGCTAAGTTCATGTTTGGCAAAATTGAGCCTGCCCCTTGAAGTCTCTCATGCCACTGTTTCTCACACTGTGTTTCTATTTCTCATAGCAAATAATAGGTATGCATGAGATTACCATGAAGATTAGATATTTACAAAGCACAGAACCAGCATACAGCTGGTACTAAATAAAAGCTTATTTGTCCTTTTCTCTCTTAGCCTCGTACATCTCCACAGTCTGCTGAGATGACAACTGCACAGCCAGTTTCCTCTCCAGCTACAAATTTCCATGACCTCTGACACTTGTCACATTGCACATAGTAGAAATAAGAAGAGATCATATTATAATTTCATGAATCACATGGTTCATTGCAATACAAAGAGAATTTTTCTTAAGTTCATAACACTTAAAAGGGAAGATAATGATGGGAACAAACTTCACAGGGAATATATTTGATCAACAAAGTACATTAGCCTCATAATGAGTTCCAAAATATATTAAAGTCCATTGAGCAGTTAGGATGGAAGCAAGCCTCTGTGGAAAGTAAGTCTCATTAAAGATTGAGGTGTTGTCTTTACACAAGTGGTTCATGGGAGATCCACAATAACACATACAGCCCTTCATGTTAGAGGGCAGTACCAGTTTTTCAGGTGAGACTTCAAAGTTCCAAGGCCGACAGGGTGCTGTGTCACAACCTGAGCTCTCGGGGTTCAGAAAAGTGGTGGACACTGTACAACCTGTCACACCATATGCTCCTGGACATGTCAGAAGCAGCTGACAGAATCCTGCTACACTCTCAAATTGTTGACTTCTTGAGTTCACATGTATTTTGAAATTCTGTAGTTGAGGTCACTAACTCACATATTGGGGGTCTGATGAAGTTTGACTGAACATTCCTGAGGGCAGTGAGAGTTGACTCCAAGTTCTCACATATGGGGTCTGATAAGATGTCACACTCTCAAAGGGAGGGGGGGAATGTACTCCAAACAAAAATGTCATGTGGCAAACTGCTCTGAGAGTTTGGCATTGTTTCAAAGCTACATAGCAGTTTATTATCAGAGACTGGGTCAGTTAAATTGGCATGGAACAGAATCCATTATTTATTTGAGCTCTCTTTCTGGTATAAGGAATTTAAAATAATTTTTAAGTTTTCTTTTTTTTTTCATTCAGCAAATATTCATTTGTCCCTGACTATGCACAGATGCCTTCTCTGGGTAATATCAAGATCATAGCTGACCCAGGCAGCTCACAGTGTGGGTGGGGGAAATGAACATACATTTGAAGAAGCTACACTAGAAGTCTGAGAGAGGCACTTTTTAGGGCCTAGAAGGGCCATATCAGAAAAAAAGATGGCATCAGTCTTTGACTTGTGTTTAGGAAACTCTTCTGTCAGCAGGGAGTTGGGGCTGGTCTGGCTGTTCTCTGTCTCTTACTGTTTGCTTTCTGCCCTCCTGTGACTAAAAGCAATCAGAATATGATCTATTGAAGAGAAGTCAACAAATAGACATAGACTAGAAGCAAAGCATGTTGTATTTGTGTCTTCAACCAAGAGCAGGCAACAGGACTCTACCTCCAAGGCTAGCTTCATAGGGAGACTCCACTGGAAAAGTTGAGAAGGAACAGTTGGGATGAGGGGAAATGAATCATACCTTGGAGAGTTAATAACAATGAAAAGTCAGGAATAAAAAGAAAAAGAAAGGAAGAAATCCATCTCTAAAAGTTAAAAGCAGGCAGAGTACAGAAGTATGTTTCCTTTTACACAATCAGCATGGTCTAAGCTGCACAAAGAGAGTCAATATAATAAAATCTAGCTACATCAAGAGAGAAACAAATGGCCTTGATGAGCAGTTCCTTACCTCAAGGTCTTACCCTCAGTTTTCTTTGTGGATTATTGCTCTTGATGCTGTATGATATACAGATTCCTGCACACACCCATAAGCACATAGAGTTACAGTCACCCACAAACATATGTGTGTATACACACACACACACACACACACACTAGAGTTACTTATAATTGCATTATATATTATAATACTAATAGTGTGGAATGTAAAGTATTAAATAAACTAGAGCCATGACTATAATATGTAAATACTTTATAATAGGTATCACCAAATAAACTGAGGCTCTAATTTTTTTTTTAATTCTTAAGTATTTTCTCAGTTCTTCAATCCTTTCAAGCACAGTATTCCCAAATTATTAGAGATACCTTGAGATAGATATATGCACACAGAGGCATCATAATAGGATTCTATTAATGACTTTCCTTGAATGTGAAAAGAAAAAACAAAATTTTAAAGTGCCATGAAATAACAGGACAATAATCATAGTGACAAATGATAGGTCTTAAAACAGCCACCCTCCATCCTTCCACATGAGCACACCAAAGAACCCATCCAAAAGCATATTTCTTTAAGGCATTAAGGAGAAAATATGAACACGGTGAAAATATCAAAAGCTTTAAAGAAAAAAAAAGGAAGTCTTGATTCTAAAGTCCATTCTAATGCCTAATACATTTTGATACATCCTTTGAGAAGATATAACTAGATAAGGGTTAATTGTTATCAGAATGCAATAACTATATTTAACCAAGATTCCCCTGTGACAATGATCTAGGACATAAAGAGCATGCTTCCATCCACTGAGATTTACAACATTTCCCTTAACCCATGGGTTAGTGCCCAAGTGGCTAAAACAAAAATCAGTTCACTCACATTATTGCATATCCAGAAAATTATCCAACATAATTACCATAACCATTATCAGCAAGAAATGAGGAATCACATGTGCACTTGGCACACTCAAAGCATGATTATTGAACCTAAGCATGAATTGGAGTATTTGGAAGTCTTCAGAGTGGCACCCTACATCCCCAAATCTTCTGTATAAAGAGGGAAAAAAAACATATTTTAAGTAAAGGGCAGATTGTAAATATTTCCAATTTTGTGAGCCATATAGTCTTGGTCAATCATGAATCCTCACATCTATTATTTTATGATGAGAAAAACCATAAAAATATGGAACTAGATGAATTTGACCATATTCCCACAACATTTTATTTACAAAGCAGGGGGCTAGATGGATTTGGCCCACAAACCATAGTTTGCTAACTACAGTCCTATGTAACTTCTAGATTTCTCCTGCTTAACATAAATGAAATTTCTTCTTTAATATGTACTTTAAAACAAGAAAAATAATAGCAAGAAAAGGCAAAACTCAATAATATGAGCTTAGTTGGCTTGGAATAAGTGGATGCCTTGTTGTTTACATTACTTTATTTGTGGGGATTATAAAAACATGATTTCAAGTGGACTCTAGTCTCTAGAAGTTAGCCACATGTTGAAATTGGAATAGAATGTAACATCCATTATTCATTATGCCTTTTTGTGGGAGCTTTTCTATCCCGAACATTTGCATTCCATTTACAATTTTGGATTTATAACACAAATAGATTTTCTTTTGAGTTGATGGAACCAAAGTCTATGTTTTCACCGTTCCATTTGACTGTATCTGTGCACAAGATGACAATTTTTCTTGGATGTTTATTTCTGAGATAAAAGCCACCTGCATGATAGATTTGGCTCTAATATCAGGCTGATAAAATTTATGAACACAGATTTCAGTTTTTTTCCTTTAATTGTGATGGGGAACAAATCTCACAAGGCTGGAAACCACCAATATGTGCAATGATGACACAGGATCTAAAATAAAAGAGTTTCCTTGCTTTGAGTTTCATTCTTGTTTTAAAAACCCAGTAAGGGAGATCCAATTCTGAGTTAATCAGGTGAGACCAACACATGCTGGGACTAAGTGGTATTTAGTGTAGAATAGTGGTTCTCAACTGTTTTGCCCTCCAGGGGACATTTAGCCATATCTGCCAGACATTGCCTAGAGACATTTTAACTGTCACAGTAATGGGAGAACTACTGGCATCTAGTGTTGCAGAGGCCAGGGATGCTGCTAAACACCCAGCAATGCACAGCACAGCCCCCACAGTAGAGAATGATCTTACTTCAATGCTGCTAGTGATAAGGTGGAGAAATCCTGTCTAGAGCCACTCTTAGACTTGGTGTACCTGGGACCCTATCCTGGGTCCCAAACTTCAAGGGGCCTATTCTAACCTCCCTCCAATTCTATGGCTCTCCCTAGAGCAAGTCATCTGTAGGCCAAAAGGACATTCTACCTAGAAGCCACATTTATTCTTGAATCTCTTGGACACCATGGTCCCTGAGACACCTGAACAGAACCTGTGTGGGCCTCTTTCTGAATCTGTCCTGTCTAGGGAAGGTTTCTTGGTAGCATATGTACCTCTATGCCAACTAGTGGCATGCTAGCTGGTTGGGGGGCACAAGTGTACAAAGTCCCTCTTGGTGACAGAGGGAGCTTAGTCAAAGCTGCATCTGTTGTCGTGTCCCAATCATGCCATTGTTTGAAGTGGACTTAATAAATTTACCTTGGAGAGGGCCCACACCACCATCTTGCAGTCCCACGCTTTTGACAGGTTTTGTGCCTTATGACCTATACTATCTTCAAGTCCCAAATTCCCAAGCACTCCCATGCTGATGTGTGTGTCTGTATGTATTTGATGGGAAAGGACAAGGTGAACAGGGAATGTCTGCCCAGATAGTGAACTGGATTAATAACAGCCTAGATTTGAGCAATTCAGGGTGACAGCAATCCCAAGATACCCAAAAACTATGAGGGATTTTCACAGGATCCTGGACCCAACACATCTAGCTCTAGGATTCTTCTAAGAGAATTCTGGAGATTCTGTTATTGGCCTAAGTTCCAGGGTAAAAATTTGTACAAAAGAAATCTAAATATTTAGCATCAATAGGCTATAGACCCAGTTCCCAAGGCCAAGGTTCCATTTGGGCTCCATTCTACATATCAATAAGGAGTCAAAATTTTCTATCCTTATGATAGATGGGCAGTGGGCCACTATTTATTACTTTCTATTTATATTCAGACATACACTGGCCAGATATAAACTGGCTAGTCCACAGGCACATCTAGCCCAAAGCCATGGAAGTGTTCCTAAAACAGGACTTTGAATAAATCAGTGTCAGTGGAGTCCTATTTACATGCAAGAAGGGAAATTACTATCACAAGTAAATTACCTGTTGGATATTATGGCCCCTGGGCTAACTCATCTTGTCTATATTTTCATATATAATATGTGCATAAGGGGGTTGCAATAAGAATATTTTAAAAATAAACCTTATATCTATCTACTGAATCTACTTTAAAGATAGATATCTTACTTGAATAACAAGATATTAAATATACTTGTATGTAGACACATGTCTTATATTCAATGTATTTTGTATCCTAAAACAACATTTTTGAGTAATGGATGCCTTTTGAGACCATCCAGAACTCATTTAAATTACAATGTGTCATCAAATGTTCATTTTCATTATTTTAAAATAGTCTCTGAGATGGACAAGAAATTCATTTGGTATGAAAATCATCACTGATCTGCATGAGTAAACCTTAAAACTACAATTTAAATTGTGTCCTGTCCCATCCTGTGAACACCTGTGATCCTGCAAGATATTAGTCATGGCCTGTAGTGTAGACCAGTATCTTTGATGCACCTGCTACCCTTCAGCAACATCTGGTCAGGATGCTGTTGACACACAGGAGTCTCAAACTTGAACATGCATAAGAATTAACTTAAAGGCTTGTTAAAACACAGATTGCTGAGCTCCCACCACCAAACATTTTTATTCCTCAAGTATGGAATGGGACAGGAGGATTTCTAACAGGTTCTTGGACAATGCTGAATCTGCTTGTCTGCAACCAACAGAGAAATAGCAGTTTTAACAGGGATGCTTTCCACCATGAGCCAGATAATAAAATTTTAGCTCTTAGGAATAGTGCTGCAATGAACAGAGGAGTGCTAAATTCTCTTCAAGATCCTGATTTCAATTCTTTTGGAATATTTATTAAGAGGTAAGATTACTGGATCTTATGGTGGCTCTATATTTAATTTTAAGATTTTGAAGAATCTCTGTATAGTGGCAGCACCACTACACGTTGCTAGCAACAATGTGCAAGGGTCCCAATTTCTCCACGTTCTCACAAAACTTGTTGTCTTTTGTGATGATTTTTTAAAAAATATAATAGCCATCGTGACAGGTGTGAGGTGATATCTCATTGTTGTTTTGAGTCATTGCAGCACAAGTCACCAAAGCAAGATGTGGAAACAACAAAAGTGTCCATCAGGAGCTGAACAGATAAAGAAATTTTGGTGCCTACAGATGATGGGATGCTATTCAGTCTTTATAACTTAGGACATTCTACAATACATGACAATGTGGATGAATCTTGAAGACATGATGCTAAGTGAAATAAGTTACAGAAAGCCAAATATACTGAATGCTTACATTTATGAAAAGCCTCTAAAATAGTCAAATTCATCTAATTAAAAAGGAAATGGCAATTGCCAGGTGGGACAAGAGGCAATATGGGAGTTACTAATCAATGGCTAGGAAAGTTCAGTCGAGCAAGATGAATAAATTCTAAAGATCTGTTATACAACTCTGTGCCTAGCACCAACGAAAATGTATTGTACACTGAGAAATGTATTAAGAGGGTGGACCTTAAGTTAAATATTTTTACCACAATAAAGAAGATGAATATATTGTAGAGATCTACTGTACAGCATTGTGCCCAAAGGTAACATTATTGCATAATGCACTTAAAAATCTGTTTAGAGGCTAGATCTCTTGTTAAGTGTTCTGACACCAATAAAACAATTTAAGTTTGAAAAAAAATTAAGATAAATATTTTGGGACCAGATGGTCTCCGTAGACCAGCTCAACACTGCCTTTGTATCCTGAAAGCAGCCACAGATGCTACACACAAAAAAATGTGTATGTCAGGGTTATACTAAACATTTACTTTCAAAAAATAAAAATTAAAAAGAAGGGAGGTGAGGACAGGATGTGGCCAATGGATGATATTTTCTCAACGCATGATGTATGGGATAAAGGGTCCTTCGGTGGGATCTTAATTGCATTTTAATTGCATTTTCAGGAACTCTAGCTTCAGGACTCACCAGGTGGTAACCACCAGCCCTATTTCTTTCACCAGTATATATGCACACCCTGGCTGTTAATGTCACTGTACTATCAGGTAGCAGGTAAGAAGGAGAGGAAAGGTCCATGAGAAAAGCAAAAGTATCTCTTAAATCTTTAGCCCTTCTCCCAACTCTTGTTCCTACTCTTAATTTAGAAACCCCAAATCTTTTCCAGGAGAGAAGTCTTTTGGGTTTTACCGCATTGCACATATTCCTAAAGCTTCAGTTTTCAAACATTATAGAAAAGCTTAATCTGAAATATATGCTGCTGCTCTAACAGGAAGAAGAATGACTTCAAAAATAAAACAAAAAGAACATTTAATAGAAAGCAAAGGGAAGCTGTGGAGTTTCTGTTATTGATGTTGTCTTTGTGATATATCCGAAACCCTTCCATGTTTCTGAGTTTCATCTCTGATCTCTCAAGAAAAAAAGGCAAGTTCAGTTCTTTTCCTTCAAACAGACAAGCCAAAAATATTTTGTGGATAGCATGTTTTATTTTAGTTCACTCAAAGGACCTAAATCCACTGGATAAGAAGTCGTGTTTCAGTTTCTCCAGTTTGATTACAATTAAAAAGGGAAGGATGGGAATGAGGTAATCAAATGAATTACCCA
The DNA here is from genome assembly GCF_001458135.2 of Marmota marmota marmota. Classification (NCBI taxonomy): domain Eukaryota; kingdom Metazoa; phylum Chordata; class Mammalia; order Rodentia; family Sciuridae; genus Marmota; species Marmota marmota. The sequence goes on from NW_026000026.1 coordinate 34,011,334, forward strand.
TTTATGTGACCAGAGTTACTTGCATGAGTGCACTTCCCCATAAGCAAGTGTCACACATTGAGACATGTTACATTTGTTGTAAATGGTTTTCTTATTTCCGCTTACATAAAAAAAGAAAAACAATGATAATCCTATCTTCCTATTAGAAAACACCAACACAACAGTAGCAGAAAGGGTCAAAAAGATTAACAAGAATACCTGGAGCTATTTCCAGCTCCCTAATTTTCCTTTCATGATACTAGGTCAGGTTAAATTATGCATTCTACAAACATGTTATATAGCATCTTCCTGTAGTTTCAGACCAAATTGAATAATAATGCTCCTGAGTAAGGTCTATGAACACTTTTTTCCTTCCCTCTTTTGATCCGGAATGTTGCACAAACTATTGAGAGGTTTCCATTTATTCTGACTCTGACAGACACTTTGATTATTCCGTTTCTGATATTAGTATCAGTAACTGCAACAAATGCCGAGGTACTCAACAGAGATACATAATCACTATAGTTTTGCAACCAAGCAGAAGCTTTCTGAAATTAGATGTGATTATAATGCACTTATTATAGTATCATTAAGATAGTACAATGACTGAATATAGAAATATTTTAAACGTCCACATATCACCTGTGTCTGAAGAATTATAGGGGAACACTTTGGAGCTCAATATTATTCAAAGTCAGGTATATCCATACCTGATTCTTTCTAATCACATTATAGAAGAATTGCACCCAGCATAGAACAAATAAGGAAATTACACACCTCAAGGCTTATAGAATACATATAATTTACCTGTTGTCCTCAATGGCAGCAATTCCTGGTTCTGGGTCCATTAACCTGTAGGAGTCCAGAGACTAAACACCTCTGACAGCTCTTTGTCTTGCTTATCCATCTTAGATTCATGGTTCTTTCATTTTGTTCTGAAAATCAAAATCCTTTAGGGGAAACCCGTCTGTAGGTTGTTACTCAATGATATTACAACAGTTGAGCTTTGGTCCAATAGGAACATACTCCATGGTAAAGCTCAGGGAGCCAGACTGCTATATATAAATGTAGCTCACTTTCTGTGCTTTAGATATTGGAACACTTTTTTAATAAGTAATATCCTTTTTCTTCATTATAATTGGGATTTTAGTTCTAAGGGGAAATCACATAAAAAGTAGGTTAATATATATGTGTGAGTGTGTGTTGTGTGTGTATAAAATCGTTCATGCAAATTATATAGAATCACCAATATTATCCTCTTATTAAATAATCAAATATTTTTATTTGAAATTTTTTAAAAATAATCTTCTTAATACAATTTGAATTCTATATATTACCATAAGTTTTATTTTCAAGTGTATGTCTTCCTAGGATAGATCTATTAAGGTATTGATCTGCTAAAATGTTAGAATCTGTATGGTCTGCACTTTATAGTAAATAATTGATTTTTAACCTTAATTTTGTGGCACCAAAGGATTGACTCCAATTATGCCAGAAAGTGTCTCAAAGCCCTAAGTTAGTTTATTTTGTCCTAATTGAACTGCATATATGTGTGTGTGTGCGTGTGTGTATACACACACACACACATATACAAATACACATGCACACACACACACAGCACAGTACATTGAAGGCAATGGGATGAGGGTGTTTTGCAAAATTCATGTCACAGTCTGAGACAATCTAAATAAATTATGGTCATGTCTACATATTTGAAGTATACCCATTCTTAGATCAACTACTTTTAAAGTTCTTTTAATTGTCAGCAGATTAACAAACAATTTTCCTATACTTTTCAAAACTGTAAATATCATGAAAGGAAAAATGGGGTTAATGAAAGTTTCCAAATTAAAGAATACTAAACAGATTTTTTAAATGCCTATTGAAGACATAAGGAAAATTAACAAAATTTTAAAATACATACATACATAATACTCTACTTAATTAATGTTAAATTTCCTGATTTTGATTGTTGTACTTGGTTATAAAAGAAAATGTACACTTGACTATGGAGATGTATGTAGAAATATTTAGGGAAAAAGTGTAACAGTGACTTACTCTCAAATAGTTCAGCAAATATACAATCAGTCCTCAGTTTCCACTGGGTATTGGTTCTAGGGCCTTGGGATACCACCATCCATGGATGTTCAAGTCTCTTATATAAAATGGCAGAGCATTTGAGTATAACCTATATGCATTGTCCCATATGCTTTAAATCATCTCTAGATTACTTTTAGTGCCTAATATAATACACTTTACATAGTATTTACATATTCCCTATGTACTCTTAGGGAATAATGACAAAAAAGTACAGAATTTTGTTTCTGAATATTTTCAATCCACGGTGGATTAATCTATAAATGCAGAACCCAAGGATACAGAGAGCTGAGCTATGGAACTTCTCTCTCTCTCTCTCTCTCTCTCTCTCACACACACACACACACACACACACATACACACACACAAAGAGAGGCATAGAAAGAAACAGGGACAGAGACAGAGAGAGGAAGCAAATGTGACAAAATGTCAACCACTAGTGAATCTACATGAAGTATGCATGAGAGCTCATTGTACTCTTCCTTGAACATTTGAATTTTTTCAAAATAACAATAGTTTTTCAAATGTCAGCACAACCGATAGTTAATTTTGATGATAGAACAATGATGTTTTCACATGTTTGTGTTTCATTTTAATCCATTCTTTCCTCCATCATGATTATAATAAATGTGATTCATCTTTCCAGTGGATAAGCTAAACTCTCAAAAGACAGTCAGTAATGTGAAATTGGTGCCTATGTCTTGAGGTTGTGCACAGAAACTCAGAGACTAACAACAGAACTTCCACCTAGAAATTATTTATTACTACTTGTCAAGACCACAGATGGTCCTTTGTGAATGTTATGAGGACATGGAAGATTTTTGTAATCATAGTTGCTCAATCCCCAGTTGAGATCAGGAAAGGACACAAACAAATTTAATATGGGAGTAGGGAGGATGTTGCCTTCACTCCACTTCAGCTACCAGGAAAGCAACAGAAAAGAATAAGCTATAGCCTTTAGGGAATACTATTAGACTAGGAAAGGGGGAGATAATTTCCGTGGAAATTTCCCAAAGAAAAAGCCAGAGTATTACCAGCTTCCCCTCCCCATTGGTTGAGTGTCACCATCTTGACAGAGGACTGAGAGGCTCCCTGAGTCTTCAGGTGAAGCTCCAGGGAAGAGAGCTGACAAACAGAAAACTAGCTTTGGCCACAGAGCTGTCAACCCCAGGGCTGAGATCACACAACTATCCACAGCAGTTCAAGCTGAAATCAGAGATGAGCCAAGAAACTGTGAGTTCAGGAAGCAAAATTGTCTTCTACAGGCCACTTTCAAGAGGGGACTTAGCCAATATTTCATTTCTTCCACTCTCCTCATTTGCTTCTCTTCAAAAAAGGACTACTGATTCATTCAGTTGGGGAGATAGTGGTTTTGATTTGGGCTTTGTTTATCTAGTGGGCTAAGTCACTATGTCTTCAAAGCAGATATGCCATCTCTGTGGTTTTTGTTTATTTGTTTGTTTTTCCATTAACCATCTAAGCTCAGGCACAGCTGGCTCACTAATCTACTCTTTCACTCTGCAACTTAAGTAAGACAGGTGCCTTGCTTTCTGTTTCTATGACAGGGACACTTGACAAAGTCTGCCTCAAGAGACCTTCCATACTCTCTTTCTCTCTCTCCTCTCTCTCTCTTCCTCCTTCTCCTCTCCTCCATCTTCTACTTCTTCTTCTTTTTCTTCTAAAGTAGTAAGGTTAACCAGCTGGATCCATACCATGGACAAATATGACTTCAATTCAAGGATAGGGAGGAGAATCTACAATCTTTAATTTAATGGGTTGACAAAGAACAAAGCAGGATGAGAGTTCACTGGAATAAGATCTATGAAAAAAAAGCAGATGTTTATATTAATGAATGTGGAATAGGAAATAAATTTGTTTTGTTTTTTCTCCCAAAGAAAACTTACATAAAACAAGAGGTTATTTGTTCATGTTTTATCAGGCTGATTTGAAGATCCAACACCTAGACTTTTCTAAAGTGAAAAAGATAATAGCTAAGTGAGAAATATAAAAGATGGATTAATAAGTAGATTAGACACCATTGAGGAAACAGAAATGAAAAAAACTATCTAACTGTAACTCATAGGGCTGAGGGTACAGCTTAGTGGTAAAATAGCTTGTCTAGCAAATGTGAGGTCCTGAGTTTGATATATATATATATCTCCTAAAGGACCTTCTATAGAATGCATTTAGGAAAAAAATCATGTGATTCTAGAAAGAGAGATCTGAGATGCAAGAAAGAACTATGAGTGAGGAAATGGATTAAACATGCAAAAAGTCAAATATTCTCAGTGAAAAGAAATAAAATTCAAGATAGATCCACGATCCTGGAAAACAAAGTTTATATCTCAGATGAATGATCAAATTTAAAGTATTTAAAAATTATCGTATTTTTCAGAATCAGGAAAATATTTCAATATTCATTTTGTAGTATTCAATTAAATAGGAATGTTAAAACTTCTAGGGTATTTGCCAAGATAAAAGGAAATTCTTTTAGAAGATAGACTATGAGAGAAAAAAATCATAATGAGATGAAAAAAATGTAAAACAAAGTAAGAAAAAAAAAACAAAAATTGAAAATAAATCAAATAGAAAGTAAAAACAAATATGGTAGAAATAAATCAAAATACTATGTCAATAATCACAATAAGGGCTGGGGATGTGGCTCAAGCGGTAGCACGCTTGCCTGGCATGCGTGAAGCCCAGGTTCGATCCTCAGCACCACATACAAACAAAGATGTTGTGTCCGCCAAAAACTAAAAAGTAAATGCTAAAAAAAATTTTCTCTCTCTCTCTAAAAAAAAAATAATAATCACAATAAACATAAATGTACTAAATCTTCAGATTATTACCAAGATATTTTGGGGTTTTTTATTGATTTTATTTTTTTTAAATACACGACAGTGGAATGCATTACAATTCTTATTACACATATAGAGCACAATTTTTCATATCTTTGTATATAAAGTATGTTCATGTCTTTATACATGTACTTTTTTGCATTACACTTCTTATTACACATATATACTACAATTTTTCATATCTCTGTTTGTATATAAAGTATATTGACACCCAATTCGAGTCTTCATACATGTACTTTGGATAATAATGTCCATCACATTCCAGCATCCTTGCTAATCCCCTGCCCCTCCCCTCCCCTCCCACCCCTCTTCCCTATCTATATTTTCAATGTAAATATATTTTAACATATCACCATATTTTTAAGTCAAATATTCACATTGGTTCCATCTGAATTCGGTTTTGGACAATGAGAATAAATATGGAATCAGCAATATTAGAAAGAAATATGTGCTTAAGATCTTGTAAGTTATTCAAGCTATTTATTTTTTCTTTTAAGAAATTGACTAAATTTTGAACTAGAAAACTTATCAAAACAATTTTCTCAGTCTTAATGATTGTTCCATGCAATGAGACTTTTACGTCATTCCAAATGTTCAATTGACATTAAGTCAATTGGCTCCAGATAATCATGTCCCTGTCACTCCTGTTGGTTTCTTTATTCATCCAAGATCCCCCTACAAGTGCTCACCCTCCCTTCATTCCACATAAACAGTCACTTACCTGGTATGTGTAGTAAGCTACATTAGTATTGTTTTACTCAATTTCTGGGTCACTCACATTTTATTGGACTGACAATTTCTTAATGAAAATACCACAAGTAGGTTTTCTGGCCCTGTCAGAGTAGAAGTTAAGGAAGCAGTAGTCAAGAGTCCACTTCCCCACACCCTGCATTCACCCCTGAGACCATATTGGCATCTAGATGCACCTTCTAATGTATGTGATGCAGTGTGATCAGGAAGAAAACAATGTGAATTCTGTCTAGGGTGAAACTTCACACTGAGAAATATGCAAATATTTGAGACTTTCACAGGGAATTAGGAGATGATGGGGGCAGGGGGTGACAGTGCTGCAGGATTGAACCTAAACTTGGTGAAACCTGGCCTTGCTGGGAGATGCTGTACTTGATGACTTAGTCTTTAATCCTTGTGGTCTAAACGTACTTGGGAATGAGCTGATGTTATTTTGTCCCAGTTACTACACCCAGCAAACAGTTTCCAGCAAAGGTGTGCCGGGAGGTGCGGCCAAAGGCAGGATGAAGGAGTAAAAATGCCTAGTGGTAGGGAAAAGTAGACTTCTCCTTGCTGGTGGAAACCTCTCCTTACGGGGGATCTGAGTAGCAGTTGATTATTCTGTTAGAGACTGGAGAATTCCAGAAGTCTGTATCTCAGATGAGGAAGGAGCACACCTTGGTTCTCTTGTCTCTGACACTATCTTCATGACTTTCCATCCCTTTGCCTTTAAAGAAATGTTTCAGCTTCTAACTAAGCTTCTTGGCAACTTTCCATAAGTCATACCACCATTCCATCATGACACGCATCAGAAAAAATATTCTGAGAGGAAAGTTTTCTTAATTGAAGAAGAGTCTGAGATCAGAGCCTTTACCCAATGGGTCATGAGTACAAAAAATGGCATCGGGTCTGAGTTAGGTGGTGATGGTGTGGACTCTGTGAACAGGAAATAGGGGAAACCAGTAGTCTCTCTGTGCTTATTTCTTCATCTATAAAATGGAGATAGAAATCTCTAGCTACTAGATTAAACACACTAACTCAATATGAAGCATGAAAGCCATAAGAATATCATTCTCATGTTCCCCAATTATTATAGAAATAATCATTATTATTGTTACATAAATGTGGACTTGAACTGGAGACCCTTGGCCATTCCTATATACATATGGAAGGAGGGCTATAAGACAAAGCCCCAAAAGAATCATATTAATTGAGTGCCAAACATGTCTGCTATTCTCAAAAGAGAAATTTAGAGGAAGAAAATGTTTCCTGACTGGTAAGAGAAGGAATATTGGAGACTCAGGGGCACATGAAATGAGGTAAACCAGAATCACCAAGGAGAAGAAATGACTGGAGATCAAGGACAGATCAGCATCACTGCAATGGCCCACGCTGACCGTTGGTCATGCTGGGTTTGGAGTTGAAGTGTTGAGCTCTGGCAAAGTTGGAAATGTCACCATTAGCAGAAAAATGAAGTATCAAGCAATAGCAAATATGTCACATAAAACCATCCTTCTTTACTTTGGAAATTCCCCAAGAGAATGAGATGCCTGTCTAATAAACTACTGAAGTCCTTTTACGTAGAAGGTGCAAATGCTCAGATGAAGGGTGTTAAATTAGATACCTGATTATATAAAAGAATAGAAAATAATTTTCTGGCCAGTACTGATGAGAACTCCTTACGATTACAATAATCAGGATATACTAAAGTGTCTAGCTCCTTCTGATCAGGGCAAGAGCTGCAAATACTGTACTTAGAAAGTATCTGCTCTTCTCTAAGAAAGAGCAAGTGATTTGTCTTTATTCTTACTAGTTCCCGATTGGCAGAAAGTCAAACTCATAGATGCCCCAGGGACTCATCTGGGATCTTTTTGTATGTTCTGATTGATGTTGTTAACTGAATGCATGAGTTCACTGTCACAGCTCTGACTTCTTTGTTGGGTACTAAAGACTTCAGGCTTCTTTGCTGCAGCTATGCCAAATCCTCTTCTGTTCTGATCATTTAATAGGAAGCCGGGAGGAAGGCAAGGAACTGAATTGTCAGCTAAGTAGAAATCCTGTAGAGGTACTTTCATGGTCTTAAGCAACTGGTCCCAGCAAAGGACCTTTCCCTGTGGTGGGGATTACTTGCTCTCAATCTAAGTGTGTTTAAATGCCTGAGGGTTAAAGATTTTTCAGAAGTAATGCAAAAGTCCCTTTAGCTCTCAGTGATAACCACAGGCCTTCTTCAGGGCAAAGACACTAGGTTTTATTTAGGTAACATCTCTCTGAGTAATTTCTCAAACCTTCCAGTTAACAGGCGCAGACCTACCTAAAAAATTGTTTAAAATGCACATTTTCCAGCCCCACTACAGACCAACTCAATGGAAATCTCCAGGGATGGAGTCCAACAATATGTTTTAACCCTAGTCCTCCAGGAGACTCTGATGCATACTAAAGTTTGAGGAAACCTGGTCTATGAAGACCACCCAGACTTGATTATTTGAATTGGTCTGCAGGATCATTTCTGGCTGGATACAAAGAAGTCCTGAACTCTTGAAAAATTTACCAACTCTGAGGTAAATCCTGTCTATAAACTGGTGGACCAGAATTGGAGGAAATTATGGGTCATTGGTATAAATATGTACACACACACACACACACGCTGATACCAAGTCCCACTTCTAGAAATTATGATATAATTGGTTTGTAGAGCTGCCTAAGCATCAGGTATCATTCCCAACTCTGATATTAACAGGCAACTGTGGTTGACTGATTGCCCCAAATGACCATGAATTACATTTTCCCCAATATCCATGCCTTTTCCAATGTGGTTTTGTCATTCCTCCTATTAAGTGGAGACTGTTAGGCATCAGGGAAATAGCTCAATAGTAAAATATCTACTTACCAGGTCCAAGGCCTTAAGTTCTATACCCAGCATATCTCTCTCTCTCTCTCTCTCTCTCTCTCTCTCTCTCTCTCTTCTCTCTCTCTCTCTCTCACACACACACACACACAAAAAAAAAAAAGTCTGTTTCTCTATTCACAGACAATGTTACCCATGCAACTTGCTTTGACCAATGGGACGGTAACATAAGCAGAGACTTAGAAAGTGCTCATACTTTGACGTTTGCTCATTTGTTGCTTTTGGAACCTGAGAAATTCTGTGTGAACCAGCTTGGAGGACGACAGTCCATGTGGAAGAGACCTCAGTTGATCTCTCTATAACAACCAACATCATAAAAAATGCATCCAGTTCCAACCCACACACTTGGTGACCACAAACGTATGAGCAAGACCAACCAAAATGAGGCAAAAATGAATCAAGAACTGACCTGCTGTATAATGAAGTAAGTAAAGGGTGGTTGTTTTAAAACACTCAATTTAGGAGGTTTGTTAAGCAATCCTGAGCAGGTGGAAGTTAATGCTTACTGTCAATGGAATAGTGAAGGAATCCTCTGAAGGGATCATTATCAAGCCTAGAGACAATTCCAGGTACCCTTCAAATTAGTGTCTTAGCTCAGCTCACCAGGTCACTCCACATTTCCACTCTCTCAGGCAGAAGGTCCAGTTACCAATAGCTTCCAGGATTTGCTCAGCCATCACAAAACAAGACCTAGACCAAGAACATATAAAGTTCAGAAAACTTTGAAGAAGGCATAACACAGATTTGAGTCCAAATTATGTTTTCAAAGGAGACTATTAAATAGGATATCTATTGTTAAGTGTCAGAGATCAAGTTTGTTTTCTGGGTTACCCCAAGCAGGCATTAAGAAAATCTTAAGAGATTCATATAGTAAATCATCCCCCCAAATTCTCAGTATGTATAAGGAAATATATTTCTTGACAAAAAGGAAAATAGGGAATAATGATTTAACAGGATTTCTTGTCCACAATGTCTGAAAGTTGCAATGTCCTTCTGACACTCAGCATAAAAGAAGTAGGAGGGTACTTCAGTATAGTGTTAGAGCTGGAGGTGGGGGGTAGGTGTGATTTGATTCACATCTGGTCATTGGTCGACTCTCCAACTTCATTTGCTTTACTCCTCTCCCCACTTTTAAGTCCTGTCTTGTTATCATTTCTAGAGGGTCCTCTAGTTCCCATATCCCTAGACTTATTTAACTTCTTATTTTCAGGTTTTATTTTGAATTTATCTTTTCAGGGAAATGCATATGAAACTATGCTAATGGCCCATTTTCTGTTTCTATACTTCCCATCTTTACCTTTATCATGATAATTTTTACCTAGATTAATATAACTCTAGACTCTGGGTAGCTTCAAAACATAAGCAATGCCCTATTATGGAATGTAATGAATTAAGAAAGCATTTTGACTACAAGGGACAATAACTTGACCAGTAGAGTCTCCAAAAATAAAGGCTTATTCCCTGCCTTCTCAAAATAACAGGAATTTGGAGGTAGACAGTTGATGGCTTTGATTCATATAAATTGGAAATAGAAATTTCAGCTCTTTCTATCTTTTGGCTTTAACCTATTTAACTCTTGATGGATCTTATTTCATTACTATTATTATCATTATTGTTACTATATTAACCTCACAGGTAGAAGGTGCCTGTTATACTTCCAGGTATCATACTTAACAATCAAGTCAGAGAAAGAAGAAGAGGAAATACCAGCCGGGCTTAGACTTTCTTTACATGAAATCAAAAGTTATTATAGAAGTTGCATAGCAGAAGTCTATTTAAGTTTCATAATTTAGAGATGCAAGGTAGAAACAAAGCAGATTACCTCTTATATGTGCTACATGTCGATACGTTGAATACCTGTGTAAGGAATTGTATTGCAGGTCAAAGAAGGTAATATTTCTCCCTTTAAGAGTCCTTGACCCTTAGGTCATAAATACAACACGATACAGGTATTTACCTAGATCATCAAATCTGACTAAATATAGCAATCCTAATAAAGTTCATGGTTTCATACATTTAACATTTTATGGGACAGGGGGTCAGACATGTAGGCAGGAGAAAGATTAGAATCCAGCCATTCTATGGTCTAATTTTACCTAAACTATAAGAATTTTTCTTTTAAAACAAACTCATGTGGGGATTCAAAGAAATTAATGTTAGCCTCTTTTTTTTGTTTGTTTGTTTTGTTTTTTGTTGTTTGTTTTTTGTTTGTTTGTTTTTTGGTTTTGGGTTTTTTTTTTTGGTGGTGGTGGTGGTGGTGGTTTGTTTTGGTTTTTGAAAGACAGATGTAGGCATTAATCAGATAAAGATGAAAATACAACTTTTATGACTAAAAAAATTCTAGGCTTAAGAAAGTGCTTGATATCTGCACTCTACAATGGCTTTTCTGACTGGAGCTTACTTAAGTTATTGGTACTTGGGGAAATACCAGCCTCTTCCAGGGAAGCTTACATAATAGAAACAATGAGAATGAATGCTCTCTGTCAGCAAGCTGGGCATTCAGGGCAGGAATTAAGTGACGCATGCTCAACTTTTTCTTCTGAATTCTTCTATTTGTTGAATCTTTACTCTTTTCCCAGAGAGAAATGGGTAGGGAGTTAGAGACATCAGGGGAAGGAGGTCCCCTACCACCACCAGAAGGGCACAATATGAAAAAGCTTCCTAGGGCTGAGGAGAGTGGCTCTATGGTAAAACGTGTGCTAAGGATGTGTGAAGCCCTTTGTTGCATCCCCAGCACTGGGGAAAAAAATAAATAAAAGCTTTTAAAAAAATAAAAATGCTTACTTACCTCCTTGTCTAGGTACATGGATCAGATGTTTTCTTATTTTCTTAGCACCTGCTGCTAAACTAGACAGGTGTAAGGGGCTTATAGCTTTGGGGACTCCATGGCAACAAGGATAGTGAACACTGTAGCAGATGGAATATATTTATCCAGAGAGAGTGTTGGCGAGTGGCACCTTACAAAGAGTAAATAATTAATGATGGTTGTGATGATGAAAATGCTAGTAACAACCCTGGAAATTACCCCAGAAATGGAGACATATGAGTTTTATTTTGAGTGAAAAAAAATTGAAAATAGAAACCAGAAACATTAAAGAATATAATTTAAAAGAAAAATAAAGAAAGAGGATATGATGAAAGTATTATAGGCTATAGAAATGTAGAGTAATCCGCTGCTGAGAATGGCATCTCTCAACCTTTTAAGTGGCCCTGGGCATTTGGGTGGATTAGAGGGACTAAAGAAATTTTTCTAGTTGAAATTAATATTTGGAGATGAGAGGCAAGACAGGGGAACACAGAGGGACGCAAAGTTAGGGAGGAATCCAGTAAGTGAGAGTATGGAAGAGAAAGAGTGACAGGAATAGAAAGATAGTGGCATGATCCATAAGTCTGAACTTAACTTATACCAACTAGCACCTGGAATAGTTTGGGAAAACCAGCACAGTAGCTAAAATTTTTATAGAGCTTTTTGTTCAGACAAACATTTGGTCATAGTTATCAATTTCCAACCCAAATCCCTGTTTCCTGTTACCTTCTTACTTCCTTTAGGAATTACAATCCTTGGTTTACAATCCTTGGTTGTTACTGAGAAGTCATTAAAACACAACTTCCCACCCATTTATTCCCAGCAGCCTCAATCACATACTGCATGAACAAGTTACTCTCTGTTTCCATTTCCTCTGAACTACAAGCAGTAACACCTACTTCAGGGGATTTTGTAAGAATTAAGGAGATTAGCAAAACTGAAGGTACTCATGAGTTCTTGCTCTTTCTTGTTGTCTTGTTCTCTTCCTTTACTTTCTTCCTTCCATCCATTTCTCTTCTACCCCACCCACAGCCCCCTTTTCTGCCCCCTGTGTCTGACCTTTTTATTTCTCCCAATCATTCTCCCCTCTTCTCTCCTGCCTCCGCCTCAAGGATTCACACTTCAGGAACCTCTGAGCTCAGCTTCTTCTCCTTGGAAAGGACAGGGTTTCCTCCCAGATTAGAATCAGTCCCCTCCCCCAACCCCAGCTTCTAGTGTTCAACCACTGTGATGCATGGAGAAAGAGGGTCTCTCAAGATACCTGAGAATAGGGGGTTTATAATCAATGAAAATTTACTTCTTACATTATTTATAGTCTGGTAAGTCCAAATACAGAATCTGGTAAGGACCTGTTTATAAATAGAAGTTTCTCACTGTCCTTACATGAAGCAAGGGGCAGGAGAGCTCTCTGGGGCTTCTTTTTATGGGCACTAATCCTGTTCATGACTGCAGAGCCAAACCCCTCCTACCATTCAACCTCTTAATACCATCACCTTGGGCGTTGGGATTTTCAGCCTACGAATTTTCATTCAGACCACAGAAAGGGGCTCCCTTCTCTGGACTGGGGGCTTCTAGAATTGGTCCCATGTCTGTGTTAGTCAACCCTCTGTTACTATAGCAAATACCCGAGATAATCACTTCACATTTTTGGCTTATGGTCTCAGAGTTTCCATTGCTTTTAGGCCTGTGACAGAGCAGCACATCATGGCAGAAGCATATGGCAGAGCAAAACCTTTCACCTCATAACTAGGAAACAAAGAAGAGAAAGAGGAAGAGATTGGAATCTCATCTTTCCCTTAGATGGTGTACCCCAATGACATAAAGACGTTCTACTAGGTCTCACCTCTAAAAGTTCTCACTGATCCCAACTGCACCATTCTGTACCTACGCCTATAACACATGAGGCTTTGGAAGACATTTAAGATCCAGGTGATAGCAACAGTCATGGGCAAAATATCCATCCATCACAAAATCTGAATGTCCCAAATGAGTTAAAGAACAAAGCATGATCTGAAAAGCATCTGCATTTGAGAATATAAAAACAGCCTGCAGCTGCACCTACTTACCTACAGTATTAAGGAAAGTTATTTTAATTACTTTACTCTTTCTCCTTTTAGCTGAAATTATTTGAATCGGCCAATACCAAAATATAAATGGAAAAGCATCTGGAGCTTTTGTGTTTTAAGTGGTGATTTTCTTGAACAATCCTGCACTTGGTGTCAGATGAATTGTTTCATTTATTTCTTGATGGTGCTGCTCTTTATGTAAAGTTAATGGTGTGAAGTACATTAAAGAAAAACAACTTGGATTTCTGTTAACAGTTTCTAAAACAATCCACAATATTGCTCTAACCGTTAATGAGATTCCCTTTAATTTTTTATTTTAATGGGTTATCTATTCTCTCTATGTGGTATTTTTCTGGGTAATTGATTAAGCTATTTTCATTCCACTTTACGGCTATGAGATCTATGCTCATTCATGTCATTTGGGGACCATTTTTGGCTTTGTCATTCCCCCCCCTTATCTTTTTTAGATGCAGATGTGTGCTCTCTTTAAAGAGCAAAATTAAAAATAAAGTTTTCCCCAAGTGTGAGGTGCTAAGATATCTTCCCTAAACTCCATCTGACTGGCCTTGAAACCACAAGCTGATTCTGATGTCCTCAGGGGCTGGAGTCCTTGATATGTAGGTCTGCAACCCCATCGTACAACTTTGCATAGAGAACTAAGAAAATGAAAAACGATTCTCCTGACAACTGGGCCATGATGTTCCTCTCTGAGGATAAACAATGCTCACAACATAAAAACAGGACAGAGACAAAGGCACTAGGCACTCATACCAAGTGGTTAACTGGGGCTGTCTTCTGACTAATGAGTGGGGGCTGAGTCTTTACCAATCTCATGTTTAGCCCTGCTTTAACCTTCCAGCCTCCTCAAGAAAAATTATGTAGATACTCCAGCTTCCAGACAACTAATCCAGAACTACTGGCTAGTGTTTTCTTAGACTATCAGTTATGCAGTAGATATGAGCTGTCCCCCAAAAGCTCATGTGTGAGACAATGCAAGAATGTTCAGAAGTAAATGGATTAGATTATGAGAGGTGTGATATAATCAATGGATTGATCCATTGATATGGATTAACTGAGTGGTAACACTAGGTAGGTAGGGTGTGGTTAGAGGAATTAGGTCACTGGAAGCACGACTTTGGGGTTTATATTTTGTCCCTGGTGAGTATAGCCCTCTCTTTTTCCTGGTTTCCATGCCCTGAGATGCTTTCCTTCACCATGCCCTTCTGCCTTGTTGTTTTGCCTCACTGCAAGTCCAGAGCTATGGAGTTGGCCACCCATGAACTGAATTTCTGAAACCATGAGCTAAAATAAACTTTGCCTCCTCTAAGTTGTTCTTGTCAGGTATTTTGATGACAGTGATGAAAAACTGAATAAAACATCCTCTCTCCCATCATTTGTTATGGTTTGAATGTTTGTATCCCTCAAAATTCCTATGTTGAATCCTAATCACCAAGGTGATAGGATTAGGAGGTGGAGCCTTTGGGGAGGTGATTAGATCATGAGATTAGATCATGTGTGTTAGGGTCTGTAAACAAGTCAAGATAGCTCCTGGCATTTTGCCAGAGGGAGTGGTTTGTGAAGTAATGCCAGCGAGCCATTAAGTGTGGAGATTCCTTATTGGTTGACTGCTGTATCTAGTTTATGTTAATTAAGATAAGCTGTGTGGAATGTATATATACCCCTCCTGTCCTACAATAAACGGTTCCCACTCCTGCTGTATCAATCTACACAAGTTTCTTATCACCCCCCTGGTTATTTTGCTGCAACTTTTTTCCTGATAATCCTTCTTCTTCTGAACTTTCTTTTTCTTTCTGACTAGAGTTCCTGGGCTTTTATCAATACATGCCCTAACTGCTCTTGGTTCCATTGGGGTATCTTCACATGTGGTTATAAAAGAGGCCCAAGGAAACTCACTTTCTCTTCCACCGTGTGAGGACACAGTCAGAAGGCCCCAGCAACAAGGACCAGCCCTCCTGAGAAGCTGAATCTGCTGGCACCTTGATCTATCTCTAAAACTGTGAGCAATACATTTCTACTGTTCATAAGGCACCCACTGCATGACATTTTATTATAGCTGCCCAAACAGACATCATCCAAGATAAACCCAAATCCTATACTCCCTTACGGAAAGTCCCAGCCAATCCTCAGAGGGTTGTTCTCCTTTGCTGCAGCAAACTAAATAAATCTCATTTTGTTTGGCTCAAAGTATGTTCCTGTTGGTCAGCGAACTTTAACAACACGTTCTTTTAAAAGTATTTGATTAATGAATTTTCTTTAAAAAAAAATCAGCTAACTTAGTTTCTGAGATTCTTCCTTTTCAATCTCTCTCTAAATTAATTGCTATGGAAGCATTCTCCTGTGATCTTCCTTCTGGCCCGACACCTCTGCTTCCTTCTTTGTTCTTTTTTCTAGCTCTTCTCGTTAAGAGTTAGTGTTTCTTAAGCCTGAATTCATTTCTCTTTTCTAAGTCACCGGTTTTTTATTTCTACAATGGATATGGATATAAGTGATACATGAAATGAGTTAGAAATTGCTGGTTTCTCCCAATATTCATTCTTTCTATCTTTTATCAAAACTAAAATTTTTAATATTGAAAAAGTTAAACAAACACTAAAATTAGAAGTTAATACAACTCCCTGCTGAACTTCTCATCTAACATCAACTCATGGCAAATATGGTTTCATTTATAACCCTCATCTCAAACTTGACATTTTATCTCAAAGCTAATCCTAAAGATATTAAACATTATTTTATTAATAAATACATCAGTATATACTTTAAGGACTTTTCTCCAATGTATCACACTTTAAAATAATAATATTTAATAAGCTATCATTTTGTTATTGTTTCTGAAAATAATCCATGTTTAATTAAGTGTAATACATTTATAATGGCATTTGAAAAACTAGATCATTATATCAATTTGTATTTAGTGTTTATCAGAGCCAGTGGCACATAATAGTTAGTCAATAATTTGTAAGAATCTGGAACTCTTATCAAGAGGTATCAGGTATGAGTCTAAACATTCTATGAATTTTAATTTAATTCATCCTCACTTTGGCCCTGTTGGGGAGGTATTATCACCCACACTTTATAGAGGAAGGATTTGAAGCATTAAATGGTTACATAATTATCAAATTTATTCATTTAGAAAGGAATAGAATAGAGAATAGATCCCACATGTTTGTCAAATAGATAAAAAATATGAAAGGATGAATAATTTAATACAGAGAAATTATTCTGTATTTTGTGAGTCTCTGGTAATCCTCTTATCTGGAGTGACTTATAAAATCTACTCTTTCACAATACCAAAGAGATATGTGGAAAAACCCATTGAACCCCAAAATATGTATTCTATCTTCTACTATCAGAGATTTCACCATTAGAACCCAATTCCCCATCTTGAAGTTTTGCTCTCCTAAGTCACCAATACACTTTGGAAGATAAATATGGTGACTCAATATCATGTGTTCTTTAGTTTGAATAAGAAAAGCTAGGATGAGCAAAGTTGGTGTAGGAAGGATCTTGTCTATGGTGGTCTTCCAAGTTAAGTGGAAAAGTGGAAGGACCTAAATATAATGACAAGTCACAATAAACACTAACCTCCTCTATGTCTGGATTCTTTTAGAAATTTTGTTGCTGAATATTTATTGGCTTTTATGTTTGTATTTTTTTTATATTATTTTTCTCATAGCTTTATGTTCAATCTGTCAGTATTGAGTTTCCTTGAACTAAGCTGACCCCTAAATTTGTATGTATTTTAAGAATTTGGAACATTTAGCTGTATTCATATCCATATGGAAGAAAAATTTCAAATTCTTCCCTGATTAAACACTGTGTTACTATATGACAACTATTAATTGATAATATAGTAACTGAATCAATACTATATGATTTTGAAATTTAATGTAATTTTACATATAAAAATGAAAAATTTTACCTGACTCCTCAATTTACCTACGCAGTCTTTCCCTAAATTCAGATGGAGGGAAATAAATTTCCTATATGTGTTTTATATATATATATATATATATATATATATATATATATATATATATATATNTATATAGAGAGAGAGAGAGAGAGAGAGAGAGAGAGAGAGAGAGATAAGTGAATAATTTGGGAAAGAAAAAAATCTTTTATAGGCAATTTATTTCCCTCCACCTGAATTTAGGGAAAGAATACCTAGGTAAATTGAGGAGTCAGGTAATATTTTTCCATTTTCATATGTAAAATTACATTAAATTTCAAAATCATATAGTGTTGATTCAGATACTATATTATCAATTAATAGTTGTCATATAGCAACGAAGTGTTTAATCAAGGAATAAGTTGAAGTTTTTCTTCCATATGAATATGAATACAGCCAAATATTCCAAATTCTTAAAATACATACACGTTTAGGGGTCAGCTTAGTTCAAGGAAACTCAATACTGACAGATGGAACATAAAATTATGAGAAAAATAAGAGGCTGTTAAAACCTTTACCTTTCCTAGCTTCCCACCATTAAATGCTGCAATTCTGTCTGTAAAAATAATGGAACTCCCTTCCAAATCAAATAGCAATTGAAGTTAGCGAAATCAGGGAACACTCAGGAAGCCAGAGTTTCAGGACCCAAACATAACCAGACTGGATGTGTCTTCATGAAGCCTCAGAGGTATAATTAAAAAATTACAGGGTTAATTTGCTTTTCTATAGCAAATGACCCCTGAAAATGCTAGTGTAATTTATCAATCAGGCAAAAGGATGAAAAGTTCCTGGTGGGCAGCCAGGCCTGGTCTGATCTCATAAATTCTCTTGTTGTGAGATTTCCTCCATTCTTATTAAGTCTATGGGCACAGTGGATTTCTGTGTTTTCACCTTCCAGTTCCAGTTCTGGCAAGTCTATTCCAACTCCACAGTCAAGTGCATTTTTTTAAAAAAGGGTAACAGATAGCTGTAGAACAAATACCTGACAAGAACAACTTAAAGGAGGGACTCTCTCTCTCTCTCTCTCTCTCTATATATATATATATATATATATATATATATATATATATGCCTTCATTCATTTATTCATTACATAAATACTCATTGTACACCAGATATATCCCAGACACTCTATTAGAGGACAGCAATGAATCAGTGGGCAAAAGAGGCCCTATTGCAACTCCAAAATCAAGTGCATTTCTTAAAAAAGGGTAACAGGCAGTTGTAGAAATATCCCGTGTGTGTACAGAGTACAATGCAGTGGTACCATGTAACTGAAACCAAGCTTAATGGATGTTACCCATTTTCTCTTTCTCTCTCCTCTGTTTTTCTCTGTCTTCCTCTCTGTGTCTCTCCTTTCCCCCTTCTCTCCTGTCCCTCTTTTCCTTCTTGCATTCTGATATTCTCTCCCCCACCCTTCATATCTTTCCTCTGTTTGGCCAGATATGCTTGCTCAATGTGTTAGCTTTTCATCACTGTGATCTAAATACCTGACCAGAACAACTCAAAGAAGGGAAAATCTATTTGCCTCATGGTTTCAGAGGTTCAGTTCAGGGTGGGTCAACTCCATTGCTCTGGGTCCACAGTAAGGCAGAGCATATTTGTGGAAGGGCATGGCAGAGGGAAGCTGCCCCATTCATAGCACCCCCAAAAGCAGAGACAGGGAAAGTGGAAGGGGCCACAGGGAAGATGCACCCTTCCAGGGCATACCCTCAGTGACCCACCTCCTCCAGCCACAGCCCACTTGCCTGCAGTTATGACCCTGTTAGTCTCTTCAGACTAGGAAGGACTAATTAGAATTCAGTAATACTACTTCTGAACATTCCTGCATTAGCACGGGAGCTTATGGGGGACATCTCATATCTAAATCATAGCACTTAGTATAACTACCTACTGACTCATACGAATATTCTCCCATCTTGGCAACTCCAGCAAAAAAAAAAAAAGCAACAACTTTTTTTCCTCCTCTGTGTGTACATGCATCCCAGGAAGGATTCTGATAGGCTTTCCTATAATCATATGCCTGTTTCTTGGACCTATTACTGTTGCCAGTGCAATGAGATACTAGTTTTTGGCCTGGCCTGAGCAATATTACTTTCCCTATGAGGGTAGGTTATAATATGATTGTGAATTCTCAAGAACCACGTGGAGTGGAATGGAACATTCTTTACAAATTTCATCATGCCCTTTATTCTCTTTCTGAGCACTTATCACTATTTGCAAAAATATTATTACACCTTGGTTATCTTCTAAATGTCAGTTCCTCTAGACAGTAATGCCCATGAGAATAGGGGAAAATGCAGGAAATGCTCTGGTTCTGATATGTCCATCCATAAGTTTATATCGACATTCTGCCTGTCTCCTATGTGTATACCCTTGTATCCCTAGTGTCTCTTACACAAGAGGTATTTAATACATTTCTGTTGAGTGAATGAATAATGGTACTATTGACTCACTCTCCTCTCTTGAATGATCCTGCTTTTTATTCTTAAATTTCCTGTTTTAATTCTGCTGGATGCTTCATATATATATATATATACATATATATATATATATATATATATATATTGTATTCTGGTCTAGAATTGAATAGATAAAAGAATGAGAATGTATCATGGGTTCAGGCAGATGTGAGTTTAAATCTGAGTTCTACCTGAGAGATTGCTTCCTCTCTGGCACCATGATGATAGTTTCTATTTAAAGGAGGTAGTGTATGCAAAGTGCTTATGTTCATGCCTGTGGTGGTTTTAAAACATGTCTGCAAATCCTTTGTCAGTCTTCCTGTCACAAGATGGAGTCTAATTCCCCTTTCCTTGAAATGGGGCTCACCTCAGCAACTCCCTTTTGATGAAGAGAATGCAACACAGAAGTTACACTGAATGGCTTTCAAGGATCTCCCAGATCATGTGCCTTTGGAGCTACAAAGCACCAGGTAAGAAATCTAGCTACCTGAATTGCCCTTTGGGAGAGATGAAATAGATATAGAGCCCCAGCTGCTCCAACCCACAGATGCCAGTATCTTCTTAGCCCAGGTCCAGGGATGAGGGTGAAGCTTGCAAGATGCCCCTGCTCTGTCCTTA
This sequence comes from Marmota marmota marmota, assembly GCF_001458135.2. Taxonomy (NCBI): domain Eukaryota; kingdom Metazoa; phylum Chordata; class Mammalia; order Rodentia; family Sciuridae; genus Marmota; species Marmota marmota. The sequence continues at coordinate 34,031,824 of NW_026000026.1, forward strand.
GCCTGACCACCCAGCTACTCCTGTGCTGCAACTGAATGAGAGCCTGTAGCTGAAAACCGCCCAGATGAGCCCATGCCACCTCTAGAAGAAGAAATGGTAGTGATAATAAATGGTTTTGTGACATTGAAGTTGAGTTATTAATTCCCCCAGTTTGGAAGTTTCTTTCTTTTTTTAAAAAAAAAGAAAGACATGCATGACAGCAGAATGCACTTTGACACATTTTACACAAATGGAGCACAACTTTTCATTCCTCTGGTTGTACATGGTGCAGAGTCCACATGAGGAGTGTAGTCATACATGTACATAGGGTAATAATGTCCATCTCATTCCACTGATCTTCCCCCCCCCTTTCCCTTACTCCCCTCTGCCCAATCCAAAGTTCCTTCATTCTTCCCTACCCTGCCCCCATTATGGATTAGCATCTGCTTGTCAGAGAAAACATTCAGCCTTTGGCTTTTGGGGGTTTAGCTTATTTCGCTTAGCATGATATTCTCCAGCTCCATCCATTTACCTGCAAATGTCATCATTTTATTCTTCTTTATGACTCGGTAATATTCTATTGTGTATATATACTACTTTTTTTTATCTATTCATCTGTCGAAAGGAATCTAGGTTGGTTGCATAGTTTAAGTATTATGATTTAGCTGCTATAAACATCAATGTTGCTGCATCACTGTAGTATGCTGATTTTAAGTCCTTTGGGTATAAGCCAAGGAGTGGGATAGCTGTGTTAAATGGTGTCATCCTAGTTTTCTGAGGAATCTCTATACTGCCTTCCATAGTGATTGCACCAATTTGCAGTCCCACCAGCAATGTGTGAGTGTACCTTTTTCCCCACATCTTTGCCAACACTTATTGTTGCTTGTATTCTTGATATTGCCATTCTGACTGGAGCAAGATGAAATCTTAAAGTAGTTTTGATTTGCATTTCTCTAATCACTAGAGATGATGAACATTTTTTCATATGTTTATTGTTTGTATTTCTTCTTCTGTGAAGTGTCTGTTCAGTTCCTTAATCCATTTATTGATTGGGTTATTTGGGTTTTTTTGGGTGTTAGGTTTTTTTTGAGTTTTTATATCCTGGAGATTAGTGTCCTATCTGAGGTGCATGTGGTAAATATTTTTCCCATTCTATAGGCTCTCTCTTCATGTTATTGATTGTTTCCGTTAACAAGATGAACCTTTTTAGTTTGAATTCATCCCATTTATTGATTCTTGATTTTACTTCTTGCGCATTGGGAATCTTGTCAAAGAAGGCAGGTCCTAAGCTGACATGATGAAGATTTGGACCTTCTTTTTCTTCTGTTAGGCACAGAGTCTCTGTTCTAGTGTCTAAGTCTTTGATCCACTTTGAGTTGATTTTATGCAGGGTGAGAGAGAGAGGTCTAATTTCATTTCCCTACATATGGATTTCCAGTTTTCCTAGCACCATTTGTCTAAGAGGCTATCTTTTCTCCAATGTACTCATGGTGACTTTGTCTTGTATGAGATAACCATATTTATGTGGGTTTGTCTCTCTCTGTGTGTCTTCTATTCTGTACCATTGGTCTACATGTTTATTTTTGTGCTAATACCATGCCGTTTTTATTACTATTGGTCTGTGTAGTATAATTTAACATCTGGTATTGTGATGCCTCCTGCTTCACTATTCTTGCTAAGGATTGCTTTGGCTTTTCTGGGTCTCTTTATTTTTCCAAAGAATTCCATGATTGTTTTTTATATTTCTGTAAAGAATGTCATTGGGATTTTAATATGAACTGCATTAAATCTGGTAGTGTGGCCATTTTGACAATGTTAATTCTGCCTACCCAAGAACATGGTAGATCTTTCCATCTTCTAAGGTCTTCTTCAATTTTCTTCTTTAGAGTTCTGTAGTTTTCATTGTAGAGATCTTTCAGCTCTTTTGTTAGATTTAATCCCAAGAATTTTATTTAATTTTTTTGAGGCTGTTGTGAATGGGTAGTTTTCCTAATTTCTCTTACAGTGGATTAATCACTGATGTATAGAAATGCATTTGATTTATGAGTATTGATTTTATATTCTGGATACTTTGCTGAACTAATTAATTAGTTCTAGAATTTTTTCTATATAGAGCAATTTATAGATAATCAGAATATTGGCTAGTAGAGTAAATAGTCAATAAATGAAAAAAAATTAAGTATTAACCTTAAAACAACAAACCATTTTCTTATAGAGTACGTTTGATATACAATGAATGAGGCAAATTATATTAGGATTACTTTCCTTTGGAATAATCCTTACATTTTAAATAAACTATAATTGATTTAAATCTATGACTTACTACTGGCTACCAGCATTGGAGTCAGACCTCTTGGTTTCAAAATGACCGTTATTTCCTAAGTATAATATCTTGGACAATTTACTTCTCTGTAATATTCAGTTTTGTCATACAAGAATAGTTTTAAAAATGCTTTTGTGATAAGCCTAAAAATGAAATAGCTCACATAACCATACCCTACAGCTTAGAAATAATGTCTGATAAAGTAGCTTTTATTACACTTGATATCTGCATCCAAGAAAATGTAAGCCACTATGTCAAATGGCCAGGACTTCCCAACCGTGAGACAGGTGCATGAAGGAATGATTGAATTATTGCACAGAACCTGATAGAGAGACAACAACATACAAACAAAATGTATGCTTAATAAAACAGGCTGTAGATGCCATTTGAAGATGCCTAAATTATCCTAAGATAATAATTAGCATTTTATAGCATGTTTTCATTATTCATTTTATTGCATAATATTATTGTTGCTAAACTGGAGATCTCATTGTGTCACATTCTTCTGGCATTGAATTGTCATCCCGAACTCTGTATGCTCTTTGAGAATTACATTAAAACTTATATTTTCCTGGGACAAAATCTATGCCTATGGTGAAATTCTTTCATTTAAATTGGTGAACTCAGAGCAATAGAAAGTTAAGTTTAGGATTCTGTCCTGCAAGCATAGATCATAAAGCCCTATCTACTCAAGTGATGCTAAAGAATTTAAGTGGCCCTCAGTTATGTTTTGTCCACAAGTTTTTCTATATACTCATGGTCCAAGGGAGGAGCACAGACATATTAATGGTGTATTCACTGAAGTTCATTCAACATTTTAACCCTGCAGCTATACACAGATCATTGGTAAGCTTATAGCTTTATTTCTCTATGTGGAATAGACTTTTAAGTGATTTTTATATATTCAAAGTTAGCTTCTTATTTTAGGGTAGAAGATTGTACAGACAAAAATAATACTGCTATTGAAAAACCAACAAAGTAGATGAACAAAAGAGGTTTCTTAACCAAAGAAAGCCCCAGAAAATTCCTTCCCCTTCTCTCCCTCTGAGTCTTCTCCTTTGACACCGTTTTCATGCTTTCTTGTTTCTTAGTATGTCCAATGGGAACAATGGCTTCTCGGCACTGAATGGTAAATCTTGATATGTTGGGAAGTAAAGCCTTAGAAAGGTGACTGTTTCTGCAATCATTTCTGCACACAGAAATATGTCATGTTCCTTAGTAATGAGAACCATCTTTCGTTTGTTAAAGGATATAGAAGGATGGCTGCTTTACAGTTACCTGCATCAGGGGACAGTTATTTGTCAATGAGAAATATTTTATTTTATCTTATTTATTTTTTAAAAAATCTTTATTTTGTTTATTTATTTTTATGTGGTGCTGAGGATTGAACTCAGGGCCTCACATGCGTGAGGCAAGCACTCTGCCACTGAGCCCCAGCCCCAGCCCCCAGAGCAATATTTTAAAAAGTGAGTACCATCAAAGATCACATGCAACACCATTGAGGTCTCTACGTTTTTAAGTTTAGAAATACATAGGAAAATTTTAAAGATGAAGCTTTTTGGCAACTGTACCATCTCAGGTCTCCTTACAGGAACATCAAGCCAAAATGTACTAAGAAATATCTTTCCCATGAATGATATGCACTGAATAGACACCACTTGTGTGCCTTCTTTATAATAATAACAGGCCTCTTTCTCACAATACAAGACTCAGAGGACACATATATTTGGTTTGAGGATTTGGCACATGGAATACTCTCTTTTGTCAGAGGTTACAATGCTCTGGCCTGAGAAAATAACAGTGGAAGCTGAAACAAATTTGCATCTCAAATTGTGTCAAAACATGAGATTCTTTCCTGTGCAAAGAGGATGGCAAGGGAGGGGTTAGAGTTTATGGTTAAGAAAATTAAGGAAAAATACTTATGGAAGATAAATATGACTGTAATCACAAATTTGAGTTAGAGTCTATATTTTTTTTGTGGCAAATCAGCCCAAAATTCTTTGCTCAATTCAAAATAGAAATTATGAAGCTGCAAATAGAACAAAGTAAACAATGCTTTATCAGGGCTTATGCTTGTGCAAAAGGGACAGTGAGTTCTGTAAATGTCTGAAGGGCCATGGGTGATGCTCTTATAGTCCTGTCATCCCCTTGCTCTTGATGGAAGTGGCACAGGTGTTGTTGAGAGTTGCTCTCAGCACCAATGTCTGCACTCAACCCAGTGATCTGCTCATGTGAGTTGGGTCTGTCTGCATTTGCCTGGCAGAAAAGAGGGTAGAGGACTTACTTTGGGCACCCCACTATGGTCATGTAATGTTCAAATTTGGCTGTCCTGGGCATGCATGTTACCCAGGAAGAGTCCTTGGCAGGAAAACAAGGGAACTTTGTGGTCAGGATACGAAGATTTTTGGATTCTGCTTGGCTGTGGGCAGAATGGATGGGGTGATTTGTAGTCTCAGGAGATAGGAAAGTGGATGTGGATTGAATGTGCTCAGCCTTTTTCTTAGTCTCACATTTTCACATCTCAATTGATCAAAAATAAGACAGTTAAGAAAAAATGTGTGTATTTACAGAATTGGTTTGCAAAACAGCCTCAATTATCTTATTAATTATTAGATTGTTTGTAAATAATAAAATAATAACAGTAAAAGCAAAAATTGTATGCAGCACAACACCACTTATATAAACCTTGTATTTTACATTATGAAAGGAACATCTATCATGTCTCTATGTAACCCCATACAAAAAGCACAATTTGCTTACTCCTGAAAGGTTATATAACAACCACTAGACAACAACAACAAAATTCCAGTAATGTGTTTTTCATTTGTTTCAGTTATGTAAGTGGGTGTTCTATTTTGCAATAAAGACCACCATTGATGGTAAAACTGCAGAGAACATTTTGTGAATTTTTAAAGAATGCTTTTTGAAGTGTTAGCAAAGACCATCAAATGCAACCTGTTATCTTTTTTTTTGCCATTGCAAGAAGATATGTACCAAGGAGAGCTAAAACACATGCAGATTTTCCTAGTCATCAGAGATGGAAGCATTCTCTATACCAAGTTTTTGTTGTTGTGACATTTAAGTAGATAAAAGAGCTGTGTTTAACAAGAATAGAAGTCTGGACTAAGCATGGCAGGGTAGGTGTTCCATCATCCTGGAAAAAAGTCCTCCTTGAATTAACATACCAGCTTAAAATAATGTTATTACCTTTCACACACAGAGTTAAAGCAGATACTTTCACTTCCTGAAGCGACACAGCTATCATCTACTTTTTTCCTTTAATTCCTCAATAATTTAAACATAAAGTAGTATAAACAGTGCAGCCACTGACTAATGCTCATATAATTATACATCTTAATGTACCAATTGTATGGCTCCATTCTAATGGACATTTTGAACATTTTGAACACAACTATCTCCATACTGGCAGAGTATCATGGTGTGTGGTTTTGTGTCAGTATACATAATTCACCAAAAGCAAATAAAAGTGTAAGAAAGTAAAATGAAATCATCTTCAGTTACTAGTCAGGGTGTCCTATAGGCTAAATTTTATGATAGTTTGCACAAACATTATAATTGTGGTTTTATATTTTAAAGAAATTTTTGAATCTACTTAAAAATCAATTGTATGTAAAAAGAGACTGAATATGGTTTGGGTCAAAAGCATAAAGGTGTGAAGGGAACATGGAAAACCACAATTTACATTACAGAAGTATGGTCAGGACAAAATAGAAAAAGAGTTTTTTGAACAAAGGTAGAGCTATGATATGTAACACTAAAAGGTACCCTGAAATGTTAAGGAAACCATTTTCATTTTCTACCAAGATTCCTATCTCAAAATAAAGCCCCAGGTACATGATTACTGGTAGACAAGGCCCTGCTACAGTAGAACTTTATATCTATGTCTTCAGGATAATAGACATGGCATTATTCATGATTTGACTAAACGTAATAATGCCTCCTTTATTTAGCAGCCCCCAGATAAATTAAACCTTTAGATAATGGAACCCCATGATCTTTTTTATTTCCAGTTTTTAAAAAAGTTTGTTCTAATTAATTATACATGACAGTAGAATGCATTTGGACACATCATACATAAATGGAGTATAACTTCTCATTCATCTGGCCAATCATTTTAAACTACACTTTTTTTTTTCTTTTTTAAACTTGTTTATTACCACGTTAGAGATGAACAGCTCCACATTGCTTGAAGTACAAAAACCAAACTCCTTGACTAGCCAGCAATGATCCTCATCACATTTCTATCATCTTCTCTACCTTACTTTAAATCCATTCCCTGGTCATGCAACAAAGTATTTCATGACTGTATCTTCACAAGACTGGCCCCTCTTTACTGAAATCTGCATCTGTTCACTCCCTTTTATCAAGCCAACATGATCCTATGATCTCTCAAGCTGTTCAAAAACTCTGTCCTTTTTGCCCTTTCCTGGTTCCTGATTTTGTTTGTTTGTTTTGTTCTGTTTTTTTTGTTGTTGTTGTTGTTGTTGTTTTGTTTTTTTTTTTTGGTGGTGGGAGGTACTGGGGATTGAACTCAGGGACTCAGGGACACTCAACCATTGAGCCACATCCCCAGCCCTATTCTGTATTTTATTTAGAGACAGGGTCTCACCGAGTTGCTCAGCACCTCCCGGTTGCTGAGGCTGGCTTTGAACTGGAGATCCTCCTGCTCCAGCCTCCTAAGCCACTGGGATTACAGGTATGCCTCACTGCACCTGGCTTGCCCTTTCCTTTTTTATCAGTTTCTCTCTGCTTCCTCTGGGACAGTGGAAGCAAAATCTGAGCATGCATCCTAATCCCCTATGACAGCTGGTTGAGAGCCACAGATGGCTGGACCATACCCCCAAAGTTTCTGATTCAGGAGGTCAGAGTAAACCAAAGCTCTCCTTTCCCAACAAAGTCTCCAGCATATGCTGCCGGTCTCAGAATTATCCATTGAAAACTCCAGGAAATCACTTTCCTTCTTTTACTTGTTCTTTCAAATTTCCCCAAGACTTTAAAGCCAGATGACTAACATCACTAAGAAAAGCTCTGAGGAGATTTTCTATAAGATGTACGTTGGTTTATGAACTTTGTAACATCTATTTTGGTTCCTTGGAGATCTTCTGTATACGTCATGAGTGAGTTCTCTCAAAGAATAAATAAGCTCTAGATGATTGAGCTCTTATTCTGCCTTGAGTTATAGTTTTGTGAATTTCAGTTGTCACTGTCAAATTTTTGCAATTATCACAACCATACAAAGCTTGCCGAAAAGACATCTTTGAGTCAGTGTTCTCAAATATTCATAAGCATAAGACTCTACTGGGGAAACTTACTAAAAATGCAGACTCTGACCCAGCTGATCTGGTTTGGGGCCCAAGATTCTGCATCTCTAACAATCTTCCAGGTGCTGCTAATGCTGCTGATCCATGGATCACAGATCACACTGGAAGAAAAAAAGGTTAGGGCACTATATTTGGAGAACTCTTCCCAGATTAGTTATTGAATTGATTTTTAAAATAAGGCATCATGAAGAAACTTATCAGAAACAAAAAAAAAATTGAAACCTTTGTAGGTTAAAAAGTCTTTTTTGAAATCCTTGCAATTGCAGTATATATTGCAAACCCAGGTTGCAGTCATCATTAGATGGCTTTTATCCACATATTCAACCTCATAGCAATCTGGCATTCAGGTGAATGCCAAACACCAGCAAGCATGTCTTTGAGGGATGACAGACAGTTGCAATGATCTTCTGCAGGATCACTACACATTGCATTTGTACACATCATGGGAATCTGTTTGACAGGAACAAAAATATGTCATATTATGTGTTTCTCATTCTTGGATCAGGAGACTATTCACTTGGGTTCCCTGACAGCTGAGCCTGAACCAGAGCTATGCATACATATAATGATCAGAAGACCTATAAGAGAGAGGGAAGCAGAATAGAAAAGGGGAAGAGCCCAGCAAGGATGTAGTCTCAAGAAAGGTAACCTTAATCTCAGGTGCCTTAACCTCATTGAGGGTGGAGAACTAGGGATTTGGAATTGCACTGCAGGTTTATCTAATCCTTGGGGGAAAGGCAGCAGGCTTTTGTGCACTCTTATTTGTCATTGGCTACTTGTCAATGGATCAGTTAATCAGAGGCCCGGAGACTGCCATCCACCAACGGCAATGCTTTATAATGGGGTGTAGCTTATAGCTATAAGCCACTAGCAGTGGCTGTAACTGCAGCTGAGGGACAAGTGTACAGGACAGTAAAGAAGCCTAAGCAGGAAATCAACATTGCCCACTGGAAGTAGGAAGAGGTATGTCAGTGGACACAGAGGGCTTAAAATATGGACCCCACTTTGGGGGTTGCTAAGCAAGCCTGACTCCATACAAAGCATACAGAGATGTGAAAGTCAGAGGCAAGATAGTTATAGAGAGCCACTATGAGAAAAGCCAACAGCTACCCTGGGTACCTGCTGATGGCAGAAGAAATATGAGCACCTGCAGGCCCCAGAAGCAAATCCCTAAAGGAGGCCTCAGCTAGGAACTTACTGGGGAAAGCAGGGAGACATCCCGGGTAGTTGATTGGCCTAACAATGCAGTCCTTGTTCTGCAAATCCTTCAAGAGAAAGCTTGGCAGGCCTGCAGCCAATTCTATGGGGTTTCCCTTCCCTGTTACCTTTCTGCAGGCTTCTTCTCCAAATCTGTGCTCTCCCAGGAAATCAAAGAGGCCTTCTGTCCTATCAGATAGCAAACATCTCATTTTGTTGGCATCCATCCAAGAAGGAACCAATGCCAGACGGCTAGACTTTTGCAAACCAAAGATTCTAAACCCGGAAAATCCTTTCCAAGGTTAGAGAGAACAAAAGAATAAGAAACTTCCAGTTATTTGTTTTTTAAAATACATTTCAAAGTTAATGGTGTTTATTTTCTATATCATTTCTTTCTGGTTTGAAACAAACTTATTTAAAACAAAGACAAAATTATTTTTAAATGTTCTCACTAATAGCTGATATTTTGTTCCCCAGATATACATTATGAACATCTTTTTTTGTGTGCTAAAATTGTGTAATATTTTCTAGTTGTGGAAGATAAGTACCTTGGGGGAAAAAAACACAATATATTCTCTCTATTCATCACTTTGAAATTAAATTTTTTTTAAAAAAAAGCATAACTGTATTAGCAAGGAATGAAAGACATTGTCTAGACAGCTTCCTTCAGGCAGAATAAACAGTGGTCAGCATAGCTGGGTGCTTTGTCTTTTGGGAAATGGACAGTCTTAGAGAGCTGAGGGTTCTGGTAGGAAAGGAGTTGTGTAAGGAGATTCTCCACAACCTCACAGAGCAGGAGAGCAAGTTCCAAAGCAACATGCTTTCCTTGGTTCCTACAAGGTGAGCAGCCAGCACATTCTGCAGTCATGATGGACAGGTTTAAATAGCACATCCATTCTTCACTCTAGATTTAGACATAGATGCCAAATGGAACTCTTGGTCTGCTCCCCAACCTTGCTTCTTTCACAGTTCCACCACCTTAGTGAATGGTCACACCATTCTTGTAGCAGCCCAAGCCAAAATCATCTCTGTCATCTTTGCCTCTTCTCATTTTCTCTTAGTCCTTGGCCATTCCATTAGTTAACGATACTGGCATTGCCTTTGAAGTCAGAACTTGACCATTCAATTTACACCACCTGCTATAGTTTGAATGCTTGTCCCCTAGGATTTATGTGTTAGAAGCTTAATCACCAAAGTCACGTGTTAATGGCATTTAAAATGGCACCATTGGGAGGTGATCGTACCTGAAACTCTGCCCTCATGTATGATTTAATCCTTTAGTGGATTGACAGGTTATTCAAACAGCAACTTTTTTATAAAAGCAGGTGTCTCTGGAATGCTTGCTCTATCTTTCTCTCCATGGTACTTCTACCATGTTCTGATCCAGGAAGAAGTCCCTCACTAGAAGCTGAGTAGTTGCCGACATCTCGATATTCCTGCTCGCAGAACTGTAAGTTAAATAAGCCTTTATTCCGTATACATTACCTAGCCTGTGGATATTCAGTTATAGTAACCCAAAATGGACTAAGGGGTTGGGGGTGTGGCTCAGTGGTAGATCACTTACCCACTTACTTGAGGTCCTCCATTGGTTTTCCAGCAAAACAAAAAATAAAATTAGAAGAGAAAAGAAGATACTGAAGTTCTATCTACTTCTTTAAGACAAATCAAAACATAAAACAAGTAAACAAAACAAAACAAAAAATCTCCCTCTTCCATATGGTGTGAATAGATTCAATTATAATGACAGAAAGAAAGGATATATCTAGTAGACATTTGTCTCTTTTTTACTGTTGTTGTTTGAACTCTTTTCCTACTAGGGAGTTATTTCCTGCTGTATGAGGCTTAGTGAAATGCAGAGCTTAACTACTAATTTTACAAGCTGAAAAAACACAGATGGATATTTTCCACTATTTTACCTGGTAGATGGGAGGTGGATTTGTGTGCAGCCTTGGCTACTTCAGTGTTCCTACACAGCAGCTCTAGAGATGAAAGGAAATATAGCCACCACTTATATATGTCTCCTCTGGCTGCTACTGTGGTATATTGGAATTGTCCTTCATCTCAGACTCTTATTTTCTGTATGCTTTAAAATCCCACTGTCTATTCTTCCTACCATTTTTTGTATGAGCTACTTACTATTCCTATTTTTTTTTTTTTCTCATCTCAAATCATCCAGAGTTTGTTTCTGCTGCTTGCAACTAAAAATCCTGCCTGGTGCAATGCAATGATTAAATTAAATTTTATTTGATTTTGTAGAGGAGAAATAAATCTTTTTACCTATCCACATTTAGAGAATGTAGTTGGCACCTCCAAATGACACTGACAAAAGTCATATTAACAAGAGAAAAAGAAAAAGAAGGTTATTAATGTGTATTGCACATACATGGGGAGCACTCAGTGATGGAAGACTAAAAGGAGTCTCAGAATTGGGCTTATATCCTTAGCAGAAGAACAACAATAGGTTTACAGAGAAGTGACAACACAAAGTAAAAGGACTTTGAGCTTCTGAGGGTGGCAAACTGTGGGAAGGTATACTTAAGGGGAAATTAATGGTAATGAGGGTTAGTTTTGCAAGGTTTGTTGTATATATTCTTCTGATAACATCTCTGGTCTGGTAAGGGTCTTGTGTTGTCTCTGGTAATTAACTTTAGGAGGGGCACACCTTTACAAACTTAGGTCTTGTCTTGAGACAAACAGGGGAAGGCAAATAATTTTTTCTTTTATTTTCCTTTTCTCAATTGCCTTCAGCTCCACATAATCCTCGTGCCAACGTGACATATTTTAAGGTGGCCTCTTCTACTACCCTTAAATCTTAAATGCATATTTCCCAGTGTTTTATTTATATTAAACCTTGAACACTCTGGCTTCTGAGGAAAATATAGCTTATAGCCCAAAATCAGCAGTAGAAATCAGACTGCTCATTCCCTTGAGCTTCTTATTTGTTTCAAGGAATTAGCTGACTCAATAAATTGTGTACTTCAACAATTAAGTAGAGTAAAATAGAAACATTTCCAGATTTCATAGATCACCCAAAATTTGAATTTTAGCCCTTCAAGAAAATTCTTAAAAAGGTATGTTTTATAATACTGTGATATTTTAGGAATATTGACAAAAAAAAATTTCTTTATGACTTGCATAAAGTTACGCACCAATAACTGTGTCTAGTCATTCTCCTCCACTCAGGAAATTTGTCCAAAAAGAGAAAGCAGTAAGCTATGTCAAGCTAATGAGAGTATTTTTCAAGTTTGAGAAAGTCAACAGAGTAATTTGTTCATTAGTACTAAGCAAAAAAAAAAAAATAGCCTTGTATATGAATTTACCGTTTTTAATTTCTATTCCCCAAATGATTAGGCATTTAATTTTTTTCTAAAACGAAAGAGTCTGTATCAACCACCTTGACCCAATTGATATTTATAGACCATCTTATCCAATAACTGCAAAATACATTCTTTTCAAGTGCAAGAAGTAGTTTTACAAAGATAAGCCAAATGTTAGGGAAGTGGGAGCAGGAAGAAAAAAAATCTCTCAATAAATTTCAAGTGGATGAAATTCTAAAAAATATATTCTCTACCCATGATGGAATTAGATTAATAATGTATCCTTAAAATTCAAATATTTAGAAATTGAAGAACTTGTATGTAACCCGTAATTCAAGGAGGAATCAGAGAATAATAAAACATTTCTAAATGATCAAAATAGGGTCTGATAAAATTTATGTGAAGAAATCTTCTAATATCATACCCTAAGATGATGACAACTAAAATTAAAATACACTAAAGGTTTGTATAGCAATTTACAGTTTGCATATATTCTCACATTGTATCATCATCACTGAAGATGCTAATATAAATGGGTGTCATTATATACCAACAGAAATACATTGACCATCTTCACATTTTTTTAAGAGAGAGAGAGAAGAGAGAGAGAGAATTTTTTAATATTTATTTTTCAGTTTTCAGTGGACACAACATCTTTATTTTTTTGTGGTGCTGAGGATGGAACCTGGCGCCCCGCGCATGCCAGGCGAGCGCATTACCGCTTGAGCCACATCCCCAGCCCCCATCTTCACATTTTTGAGGAATGGTAAAGAGGCCTGTCAGGCTGCTGGTCAACCCCATGTGAGGATGATCTTGTCTGCCTCCTATCTTGGCGTCCAGTCTTGCCATATAGTCTCCCCAATTACTCTCCACCATTTCTGCACCTTAGCCCAATCTGTGGCTTCTCCGCAATGCATAATAATATATTCAAGGGCATTTAAGCATAAACTCTATGTGTCTATTGGCTAGTCTAAGTCAAGATTAGATACGATTTACCCTCCACTTCTCAGTCAATGGACCAACACACACCCAGGCTTTCTCAGTCCAAGTGCAGTGATTCTTCATGATAGGAAACTTGGTATTTGGACACATTTGGTACTGAGAATTTAATACCACTTAAAGTAATGACTAAAATTTCATAGGAAATAGTGAAAAAGTTGTGTGATAATAAAATAAATCTAAGAAATAAAAGGAAAAAATCACTCAACTGTTTATTTTAGTGTGCGTGGGTGGAATCTAAATATATTTTAGATTACATATATTGTTATGTATTATTATATATATATAATATGTGTTATGCTAAAGTTTTGCATTTTTTGTTGTTATACCAGATGTGAATAAATAAAATGTTTACTTTTATGTATATTTAGTATATGTGACATTTTGTAAGCGTGAATAACACCCTTCAAATCGCATTTGACTTCTGTAGCATGATCAGAAAAAAGGCAAATTAAGAATAAAATTGAGGGATTCACCAAATTTCCCAATGGCTTCTCTTAATTTTTGATATTTCGATGATTTACCTTTAAAGTATGTAGTTGGTCAAAATCCTGATCAAAATTCCTTATCATTTTGAGAAGTGGGAGTGTAATTCAAAAAGTTTATCAATATCATGTTTATTAACAACATAAAATATAGCACCTACTGCAAAATTTATAATTTTCTTTGGCACTTGTTTATAATATATTCACATCACATGACTGAATGTCATCTATCAGAAGACTGAGAATAGAAGATGATATTAAGTAAAAGAAATGTGTGACTCAGAATTAATTTTATATATGGTCATGGTGATCTCCGTAACTGTAGAGAGGCAAGTCATTAATATTCAGAAAACAAGACTCTCTCCCCACTCCTTACTCAATTTCCTCAAAAAGAAACTTTCAAAACAGAAGAAAGATGTGTTTTAATTAAATATAATATTAAATGAGCGTTCTCTCAGAAGTTATACATGGGAATGTCCTATGACCAAGACAGCAGATATTCACCAATATCCATGTTCTCCTTTTTTTTTCCTTGAGCACACAGCTTCACTACCCTCCCCAGACCTCTTGCTAGTAGGTGAAGACATACAGGAAGTTCTCACAATGAAATGTGAACAGAGTGATGGGGATCCCCTCTGGCTAAGAGAATGAAGAGCCAGCTGATGAACACTGTCCATGTTGCCTGACTTCCCTGCCTGCCAACCAGATGCAAAGAAGTCAGTAGAGGACTCTGAGCCCTAAGGGAATGATGCTTCTCTATCTTAAAAAATAAATCTCCATTGGGTGGGTCAAAGCACTTAGTCTTTAGAAATTTTGTGTTATAGCAATTTAGTGTATTTTCGAATAGTATCCTGGATGAATACACAGAAGTAGAGTGTCTATATAGGACTACTATTAAATGGATTAAATTTGTCTCAGAACATGGCAAACTTTGGACAGTTACAGAGATTCCATTGAACAAGAACGTCTTGAGTATTTACCCTATGCTGACTCAGTGCACTGAACAGTGCAGGAACTGTCTAGAGGGGAGAAGCTAGAAGTGAAAAAGATAGTTACTGAATTCCCCTTTTCACCCACTGTCACCTCTTCCCTGGATCACTGCTATTTCCACTCGCTGCTCTTCCTGCAACCACGCTGATCCAATTCCATGCTTTAGGGAACAGCACAATGGTTTTTTTGAAAGTTCTGATCTGATTGTATAATACTCAGTTGAAAATCTTTCAGGGTGCTCCCCAACTCTAACCCCAGCTTTGCTTTTGAGATAAAGTGAAATCCTTATCCCAGTTTTCAAGGGCCTTCCTTCATAATTTGGCTTTGCTCTCCCCTCCAGCAGCATTTCTTGGACCCTTCTAGTCGTTTCACTCTACTCCAGTTGCACCAGCCACCTATGTATAGTTTCTGTGCACAGGGAACCTCTATGCCTTAGCACCTCCTGTTTAGCCTGTCCGCATTCTTTCCTCACTCACTAGCCCCCTTGTCATAGTCCACTTTCTGTTGATAAAAATGAATATCACAGACTGGGAAATTTATTTTAAAAATGCAGCTTTATTTAGCTCACAGTTCTGGAAGCTAGGAAGTCCAAGAGCCTTGGCCTCTTATTCGGGCCTTCTTACTGCCTTGGTACGCGGTAGAGGTGTCACATTATGAGATAGAGCAAGTGTGCTAGTTCAGATCTCTCTTCTTTCTCTTATAAAGCCACTAATGCCATCATGGGGCCCCACCTCATGATCTTATCTAATCCTAATTACTCCCCAAAGGTCTCACCTCCAAATACCACATATATATGAATTTGGATGTTTAGTTTCCAACATATGAACTTCTGTGGGAGTTCTTTTAGAGGTCCAGCTTATTACATGTCTGCTCCCTATGTTCCATTACCTATTGTATCTCAGACATCCTCTAATAGCACCTCACCATATTATCAGTCTACATAGTTATGCTTATCTACTACCATTTTATGAATTCCTTTAACATGGTTGTTTGACCTTTACAACCCTACCTATATTACAATAGCACATGCTCAATAAATACTTGTTAATACTTTTGAGATTGAGATACTGTTCTGGATTATCCAGGTGAGCATTAAATGCCACCATGAGTATCTTTGTAAGAGGGAGGCAGAAGGAGAGTCCCTTACATAGACAAGGCAGGAAGAAGACAGAACAGAGAGAGATTTGAAGACATTGGTCTTTAAGATTAAAATGATCTTTTCACAAATAACTCAAAGCTCTACCCGATCACTACTTCCAGTTCAATTCCAAGATCACAAGCAATGGCACATACCACTCCATCCAGAGTGGATAGTCATAGTCCAATGACCTATGATCTAAAAAGATATATTATCCAAACCCTATGACCAAAGGTACCCTACCACACAACACAGAGTGATCCAGCAATAACCAAACCTCCCATTTGTGAAAAGGAATGCTGAGAAACACATAGCAATTATGAAATCCTGCTAAACACACACAATACTCTCCCTGCTTGAGTACCCTGAGGGTGGGAACTTCCTGAATAGACCTTGAGTCTACTCTCTGGGGAAAACGCCCTTGTCCATTTCCCCCATATACCCATCCCTGTCCTTAAGGAACCTCTCTTTTGTTCATAAACGTCCACAGCCAAATCTAGGGAGCATGGAAGAGATTATACCTTTCTTGGGGGACTACGCAGCTTTTCTTGCCAGATTCTATCTGCAAATCTCAGACCTCAGAAAGGTGTATTGTTATGGGATGCTTTTATCCCTACAGTACATATTTATTATATTTGCTGAGCTTATACTCTGTGTAAGAACAAGCCACTGGGTACAGTGGTTTAAGAACACAAAGTCCCTCTTCTTCTCATGTATCTTACATTCTAGTGAAGGAGATAGACTGGAGGTTGTTTTAAAGTTCAAATAACCCAAACTACTTCAGTCGTGGCTCACAGTTCCTTTGGCAGTACAAATGCTTCAAAACTGTAGTATGCTCACATCATTACATAGTTCTGATCCTAAACATAGTTCTTAAATCTGTTTTTTGTTAGTTTGTGTCCTAGTCCCAATGTCTCTTTTCTTTTTGTTTCTTTCTCTTTCTTTAAGTAACAGCAGCTACTTTGAGGAGACAGCTACATGTGAGACAATAAGCTGAGGAGAGAAGAAGGCAAAGCTGTTTATTTGACCTTTTGCTCTGCTTGAATTGTTCTGTTCAAACATGAAGATTTCCTGTAATTTTGTCAATTAAAACCCTTCTAGTTTTGTCTATTACTAGGTGACTATCCAACCTGGTACTAGGGATTCTTTTGATTTTCTGTGATATTTGCTTTAAAACCATCCCTTTCTTCTTTCAGCCTGCTGTGACTTTCTGTTATCTTGCCGAAAGCCATCTGTGGTTGCCAACACACAAGTAAGCTGACTTTTATAGCCACTTTGCTTTGAACAGTGGTCCCCAGAATCTGGTCCCCACACCAGCCTGCATTTACATCACCAGAAAAGCTATCAGAAATGCAAATTCTCAGTTCCTACCAAATCAAAATCTGTGGTGATGCTCAGGAATCTGTTATTCCACAAGTAGTCCAGGTGAGTCTGATGCATACTGATGCTGAGAATCATTGTCCCAGAGCTCTAGGGACAAGTGCATCATGGGAGCATATCTGGTTGGAGGGAGTACATATTGGTAGGTATAATAACACAAAATCATACAGGGAAAGTGAAGCAACAAACTCTTAAGTTAAGAGGATTATTTTCAGACATTGAGAAAGTCAATGTGGTTTTTATCCTGACCAAAATTTTTAAAGAATTAAGCCTTGTTGAAGATTACCATATTCTTCTGTGAATATTGTGCATGCAGCTGGCATTGACTCTTTAACTTTAAATGATGTCATTACATTGTTACCCTGTCTGCAGTCCTCCTTTTCCCCTTGGGAATCAGTTCTTCTTCTACTCTATATGATCCCAGGGGTACCATCCTTCATGGAGTGCCATACATTTGGTTACAAGAAAAGGTATATGACTCAAGCCCAGGTGTAACTGGTTATCTATCCCTCAGATATTAACAGTAATGGGCAAAGACATATGACTCAAGCACAGTCAGAAGCCAATCAGAGTCGATGACTAAGTGACACTTGGCACCAAAGGCCACAGATATCTGTACACCTGTCCACAAAGTTAGTTAGGCTGTTCATATTCCCCATATTCCATAATTGGGGCAGGAAATGCTGTCAGTCATAACATACAGGCCCCATATTCAGTGACTTAACAAAAGGCACAATTTATTTTATGACCATGTAAGAGCCAAGATGGAAGTTTTTGGACAGGAGGCAGTCTTTCACAGACAACCAGGGACCTAGGCTCCTTCCTTCTAGCACCTTCATCTTCAAAGTCTTCAACTTGGTCCCCCGCATCTGTCCATTACATAGGGAAAAAGAGAACATGTGAGTGATTTCAATTCCATTTCCCAAAATGCAGTCATATGGCTTCATCAAAATGCAAGGGAAGCTGGGAAAGGAGGTACAGATATGTACTGGGAGACAAAGGAAAATTATATTTGTCAACCTATAGCAGTCTGTGTCAGGTACCCTATTCATAGTGATTTGTCCGTATGGTGGACTGTGACCTAAGGCAGAGTTCTTTCTTGGGGTTTACCTATGCTGAAGTACTGAGTAATTGCTGTCAAATTCTAAAGTCATTAGCTAGCACACACCTAAAGTTGCTTGCCCAACAACGCTTCTGTCTACAGCATCACAGAGTTAAAAAAAAAAAAAAAGAACACACAGAACAAGTATTAAGGTACTAAATGAGTCTTGTCCACTTTATTTTGGGTCTTGCATCAATGAACTTGCAGATTAGTTCCAAATTCATTCCTTCTAGTGACCTGAGCCAATAGTTTTCTTTTATTTCAAGCAAATTCAAGTTGGGTCCTAACACAGACAACCTTGGTCAAATGCTTGACTTCCTCCCTGACATACATAGTTGATCATTAAGTCCTAGAAATTCTGTATCTCTGCTAGATTGAAAAGAGAGAGAAGCAATGTTTTGTTTTTGTTTTTTGATGTCTTGTTTTTTAACATGAAACAAGTAAATGTTTCTCATTCTCTGTTTTTTTTTTGTAACTGTGTAGTTTAAAAATGCATTCATTTGTAGTATAGCTAAATAAACATAATGTGAAAACATAAGAAACTCATTTTTAAAAATCAGCATCTAGTGTGCCCCTTAGTCTTACAAAACTTATTCTGCTCTGGATAATTGTGGTGACTCAGCCAGAGACCAAGCTGATATGCCCACAGTCCACAGACATACTTACCCTTCTCTGCAAAATTTCCCTTGTCAATTTACCACCAGTCACCTTACCTGGAATAGCCTGGGAAGCTGTGCCATCTCTTAGAAAAAATAATTTCCAGTCAGTGACTGATGAGGTATCTAAAAACAAATAAAACAAAAAACTTTTTCCTTGCTTTAAGGAAATGGAACCATTCATCCTCAGCAGTAGGATCAGGCTAAGGCCAGACTTAAGGTGAAACTAACCTGTTTACCTTTTTCCTGGTGCTCACATGCTGAAAGTTTCTCTTGAGAACATGTTTCTGCTTCTAGGCAATATAATCAAATGCATCATCTTTACCCCTTCACATTTCTTACTCATCTCTTGCTTTTTTTTTTTTAAGCAGTCAGACGTTTTTATTGTTAAAAATCTATTATTTCTTGCTAGGCATGGTGGCATGTGCCTATAATCCCAGAGGCTTGAGATGCTGAGGCAGGAGGATCACAAGTTCTAAGCCAGCCTCAGAAATTTAACAAGGCCCTAAGCAACTTGGTGAGAACCTGTCTCAAAATAAAAAGGATTGGGGATGCAGCTCAGTGGTTAAACACCCTTGAGTTCAACCCCGGTATGCACCTCCACAAAAAAAAAAAAAATCTATTAATTCTTAGAAGAGTAATTTGAAATATACAAAAAATAAAAACTACATAAAAGACAACACTGTTGATAATTGTGTGTTTATGAAAGAAAATTATTTAGCACTTAGGTTCTTTGTTATACTCTCAAGCTATTTTACATTAATAATATATGTTAAGTGCTATGCTATTCTTTGAGTTGTCCTAAGAAGGAATTTTTCTAAGACTGTAGCTGATTGCTTTACCTAGTAGAGACCCAGAAGAATAACTGTGCATCTTGTAAGTTAATAATTTTGCTTAATTAATTATAATAGCAGATAGCTCTGTTTTTTTCTTTTTCCTAATTATGGCCTTTTTCTTTTAAATTGGTTCTTTTTAGTTATACATGACAGTAGAATCCATCTTGACATAATTATACAAGCATGGAATATATTTTGTTCTAATTCAGACCACAGTTCCTCTCCTTCCTCTTCCCTTCCCTCTCCCCACCCCTTGCTCCCTTCCCCCCTACTGGGAACTATTGCCCATAGTCATCTCTTGCTTTTGATTTCTACTGAAACTAACCTCATCCTTCTACCTCTCAAAGTATCTAACTCTAGTCTTTTCTGTACATCATAGTCAGTTTTAGTGTATTACAACCCTACTAAAAATGCTTTTGAAGAACTTGGCTTGATTTATAAAGCCTTTCTGGATTCTCACTCGCATCTCCCAGCCAAACCAGGCTTATAAAGCATTTTTCTTTGACCTGACCCTTTTATTATTCTGCAACTATTGTAGCTAAGTGTTTGCATGTATGTCTTACTTCAGAGAGCATGTGTATCTTTTATCCATGTGTTCCTCAATTTTTTTTTTTTTTTTGTAATTTTCCCCTTAGGATACATACCAATAGTATACAATGCCTTATCTGTAGCCTTAGAGACATTTGAATCCCCTGGTTTTTAGCAGGGCTGGCGTAAGAGCCTGGAGCAAAGCAGAAGGATCAAGCAGATTAATCCACCCCAGCTGTTATGGAGATTTTAGGGACAAAGAGAACAGGGAGAGGGATAAACTAGAAGGAATCCCTGATTTGCATGACCCCAAAGTATGCTCCTGGGCAGAGAATGTCTTGATTATATAGGAAGATGGGATCCATGTGTTCTTCCAGGTTAATCAGATGGCAGGAATATGGGGACTGTAGGTTGGGCAGCTGGTGTACTAACTGTGTGATCACAATATACTCAGTTCTGATCAGAATTAGGGTCTAATTTTTTTATTAGTTGCTCGAAACAATACAATGATCTTGACATATCATACATTTGATTCAAATAGGGTATGAATCCTCATATTTCCATGTTTACAGATTGCAGGATCACATTGGTTATATATCCATGTGTATACATACAGCAATCCTAGTGTCAGTTGGGTCTAGATGAAAAGCATCATGGTCTCAAGGCAAGTGAGACCAGTTGGGGGCAGCAAGAACTGTTATGTTTCCCTGTCTTCTTTCCCCATGAATTTTCAAGGAACAATACAAGGTAGGAGACAAAAAGGATGTCATTCTGGATTTGAACTTTAAAAAATAAGATTATATCATTATAGTATGCAACTGTAACTTCTATCTGGACTTCCCTGTGCCCCATCAACCAGGAATAAGAGACAAATGGAAGACAGTCCTTTCAGATATTCCCAGTTGTGGTCAATATTTTGGATACTTGACTGGGCAATCTGGTGTCACATTTTAAAACTCTACCTTTACCTGAAAGTTGAATATTTCTTGCCAGCTGTGTCTTTGATTGTAAAATATATTGTAGCATTATTTATTGTACATTTACAGGAAAAGAAATGCAGCCAGTGAGACTTTAAAACATCACTGGTTGTTAGATGCATTCAAGAGATTCAAATGGGGAAGATAGTATATGTCTTACAACCAACATAATTCTGGAACAGTTACATAATACTGGCTTTGGAAGGTAATTTTGTTTCAAGGGTTAAGATTTGGCTCTGCCATTTACTGGTATGATCTTAGGAAATCCTTTCAACTTCTAGAATAAAATCTAAATTTTGAGACCAAAAGCAATCTTTAAAAAATACAGGGTCATTGAACATATTTCATGAGTAGATATAAGCATAATACTCAGTGTGGTGGCGGACACAAAGAGAGTCAAAAAGATGTTTTAAGTGACTATTAAGCCTTCTCTTTCTTCCTCATTAACAGAACCCCAATTTTATTTATCTGCTTTAGAGAACCCTGACTGTTAGGAAGATCAGAATTTTCCAAAGCCCAATTGGATGAATCATAATCTCTTCTAAGTCAATATGCATGATATACCTTTGTCAAGTGATTGGTTTAGGCATAAATATATAATGTAATTCTGGGCAATGGAATGTGAGGATAATAGTTCTGTGGGGGCTTTAACAATGGGTTGTATGATAGGGATACTTTGGAGACTGCCATCTGCACAAAGCCTGAAATCGCTGCAGCTGTTTTGATATCATGATGTATACAATATCAGCACACTGAGGATGACAGGATGCAAGGAAGCAGTTGGATCTTTGGAGGATAATAATAAATCACTGGGAATTAAACATGGAATCCCCTCCCTGTAGACCTTTTGCACAATGAGTAATTAATAGCATCATTAAAACAAATTTTGTTCAATTTTATATAATTTATAGTAACAAATGGCCCTTAATGTTCAGCAACTATGATCTCTTATAGCCATTTTGCTGCTATTGTTACTTGATTCCTTGATGTCTCTATTTCTAGGTGTCCTAATCTACCAAGTGAGGAATAAAAAGACATTTACGTCGGACATGTCAATAGGATGGATGTGATAATTTATATAGAGTACTTAGATGATTGGTTGGCCCAAAGAAAGCATCCAACAAAGCTTGACTTCTCTTCCTCTTCTTTCTTGTATTATTTTATCTTTATATTATCTCTACATAGGCCAATGTTGTAGATTGCATTATTTTTTCACAATTATACTTGTGAAATTATAATGCACCATGTTTCACTATAACAATGGTATAATATTCTGCATCCTATGGACTTCAGACTTGGCCACATGTCTGTCTTCAGTCCATGGAATGTGAAAAGATGTAATTTATACCATGTCTGCCAAATATTTTGAATGTACTTATAGGAATGGGAGCCTGGACCAATAAGAGCTGAAAGTGAAACCCTGAGAAGGACAGTCAGAAGAGTGAGCACTGAGATCACACACTAAACAACAGAGAACCAAGTGGAAGTCTCTCTTGGAAAACAGGCAAAGGGGAGAGCAAATTTATAAATTCCTAATGTCCTAGATGTCCCAATTTCAATGGCGATTCCTTGCCTGGTTCCTAACTGAACCTCTGAAATTCAGCTTCAGAATCTCTTATTCTGAGCAGGGCATGATAGTGCACATGTGTAATCCCAGTGACTCAAGATGCTAAGGCAGGAGAATTGCAAATTTAAGCCAGCCTCAGTAACTAAGTGAGACCCTATCTCAAATTTTAAAAAAAAAAGTGTTATATATATATATAACCACAGAATGCATTACAATTCTTTTTATACATATAGAGCATAATTTTTCATATCTCTGGTTGTATACAAAGTATATTCACACCAATTCGTGTCTTCATACATGTACTTTGAATAATAATGACCATCTCGTTCCACCATCATTTCTAACCCCATGCCCCCTCCCTTCCCCTCCAACCCCTCTGTTCTATCTAGAGTTTGTCTATTCCTTCCCATGCTCCCTCTCCCTGTCCCACTATGTATCAGCTTCCTTATATCAGATAAAAAATTCAACATTTGGTTTTTTGGGATTGGCTAATTTCACTTAGCATTATTTTCTCTAACTCCATCCATTTACCTGCAAATGCCATGATTTTATTCTCTTTTATTTTATTTTATTTTAAAAATTAAAAATAGGCTGGGGATGTGGCTTAGTAGTTGAATGTCCCTGGTTTTGATAGTGCCAATAAATAAATAAATAATCTCTTATCCTGATCTTCTGAAAAACTGGGCCTGCCTTAAACCTCCACCTCCTCATGGAACCCATGCTCCTTGACATTTTTTGTCTTTATCTGGATGTCTGCAAATTGCCTGTCATCACACTCCCTGCACCCTTATCTACCAGAAGTCCCATCAGCTTCCCCTTGCAGGGCCCTTCCTATGCTGACCTCTGTAGGAGCTGCACCATTGACTTCCAGCTCACTGAGGAGCATCCACAATATTCTTCCCTGTCCTCACTTCCTGGCTGCTCCCTCACAGACCTTCCTGTGTTCCACAGCCTAAGATCTGACACAGATATAGGTTTGAGAAGTGCCTTTGGCCTCCTTGAGTGACCTTCTCTACTTAACTTCCTGATCCTTAAAATTATACTTTTATAGATGTGGTCCTTTGCTTCACATTAAAGTGTAAATTCCCCATGGGAGAGACCCTATTAAGGCTTGCAGGGAATTACTAATTTACATCTTAATGTGAATGAGGTTATTGGATTCCCTGCCCCCCTTTAAAGCAATCTTTGATAGGGTAAGAAAAAGACAAAGAATGGTGATGTAAGAGGGTCAAAAAGATGACTGTGTTTTCATAGGAAAAGAGACAAGAGGGGAAACTTCAGTGCACAGTTTGCATGGGGCATTCAGTGTGGGAATGGTTCCAGAAGCTTCCTTTAGCCTTGGAAAGATTTTTGTTTTGCTTTGTTTTGTTTGAAATTTAACTCTTACTGAGTTACTTCTGTGATTCAGTGATATAAAGCATTTTGAAAGCAAAAGGATTAATTTTGTCTTGGTAATTTTCTGATGCTACAACAGAATACCACAGATTGGGTAAATTATAAATAATAGGACTTCATTTGGCTTATGGTTCTGCAGGCTGGGAAGTCCAAGATCGAGGGGCTGCATCTGGTGATGGAAGAAGATATCACATAGAGGGAAAGAGAAACAGAAAGAGGGCTTAACATACCCCTTCTATGAGGAATCCACTACTATAATAGTGGCATCAATCCATTCATGAGTGCAGAACCCTTATAACCCTTATAACCTAATTAACCTCTTAGAGGTCCCATCTCTCAACACTGTTCAAATGGCAATTACATTACAAAATGAACTTTTGAAGGGACATTCAAACCATAGCAAATAGTAAATGTGGATGCACCCTTACAATGAAAATCAGTCAACATGTGGAAGACATTATCATCTAAGATGATGGATGTAAATGAATTTCATCCCAAAACTGGCTATGGTGTTGATGCTAAAACAACTCAAAAGAGTGGATTTCCCAAAGGAGTCTGATCTCTCTGCTATGATAATATGGTGCATGTCTTATTTGCTTATTCTATTTTGAGGGCTGGTCGTAAGTTTACGTTTTCAGAAACTTAATTTTGCTGGTGCACCCAGGAGATCAGCTTCAAGGACTGACTCATAGCTCTCAAACTCACAAAAGGGTGATGAGAAAGAAATCTTTCTAGTGTGCATAACATTTTTGAGACTGTCAATCCACCTGCTTTGTAGAGTTGGGCTCATTGGGAAGTCAAAGCAACAGCAAGATGGCAGCCTGCTGGAAATGAATGGAGTGGAAAGGCTCATTCATGCTCAAAACTGCCACTGAGTTCCTAGGTGCCAGGAACCGTGCCAAGCACTTTTTTATTTCATTTGCAAAACAAGCCACAAGCAATTGCTTTTGTTATTCTCCTGTTACAGAAAAAGTGAGATTCCAAGGATTTAAGTTTTACTCTAAATCATAGGGTTAGAAAGTGTTTAAGCTGAATTCAAACTCAAGGAAGTGAGTCTGTAAAACTAAACTAAGTGTTCTTGCAATGTGGAGGAAATGGAGGTGGATAGGAATGTGGGAGGATGGGCAAGATGTGAGTGGGAATAGGGAAGGGAAAACACTCTGTACCTGTCCTGGAAGAATAAATATAAGGGGGGTTTAGGTTTAACCTCAGTTTGAATCTGAGGACTGGGTTTACTGTACAAAAATTGCTAGGTTAAGAAATGCCACCCAGACACCCATACCCTGACTGTCCCATTTTATATACTTGAAACAAATTTGGAAAGAGGACAATTTGGGGCTCTTTAGAGAATTAACACTAGTCCCTATAGAGTTGAGATTTTTATCAAATCAAAAATTATATTTATTTGGAAAAGCTTAAAGTAAACTGTATTTTTAAAATTATAAAAGTATAATTTTAATTTGACATAATCTTAAAAGAAGTAAAAGGAAATAATCAATTGAAAGATCAAGGCTGGGGATATAGTGCTAACATGCATGAGGCCCCAGGCTCAATAACCAGCACTGTGAAAAATTAAACTTAAAAACATAGTTTAAGGGTTGAATTATCATTGAATTATTTTGTGTCTTAATATATTTTAGATATTTGAAGAGTGGGGAAATACTTCAGAGGCAAAAAAAAAAAGAAAGAAAGAAAAAATTCTAGTATGGCGTGTGTCAATCATATGAAAGAAGAGGGGATCTAAATATAGTAGACAACATTCCCTCTATTATACTTACTGATATGACATTACAGTTCTGTATGAATAGGGGAATTAAATTCATCAAATTTTTCAAACAGGGCAAAATGTCCAATAAGAACTTGTTGGCGCATTTTAGACTGATTATGAGTAATTCAGCAATAATTTCTTTAAAAAATGACTGAGATATGTACAAATAACAAGGTAATTTTTTTGTTCTTTTTAGACATATATGAAAGTAGAGTGTATTTTGACATACACTGATTAGGGTCCCATTTTTGTGATTATATGTGATGTGGAGTTTCACTGGTGATGTGTTCATATACAAACATAGGAAAGCAATGTCTGATTCATTCTATTGTCTTTCCTATTCCTATCCCTGCTTTCCTTCATTCCCCTTTGTCTAATCCAATGAACTTCTATCGTTCCTTCCCTGTTCCCTTATTGTGTGTTAGCAATGACCTATTACATTTGGCATTTGGTTTTGGGGAATTGGCTTATTTCACATAGCATGATAGTCTACAGTTCCATCCACTTATTGGAAAATACAATAACTTTATTGTTCTTTATAGCTGAGTAATATTTCATTGTGTGTATAGACCACATTTTCTTTATCCATTCATCTGTTGAAGGGCACTATTGGTTTCATAGCTTTGCTATTGTGAATTAAGTTACTATAAACATTGATGTGGCTGCATCACTGTAGTATGCTGATTTTAAGTCCTTTGGTATAATCCAAAGAGTGGGATAGCTGGGTCTAATGATGGTTTCCATTCCTAGATTTCTGAGGCATCTCCATACTGCTTTCATAGCAGTTGTGTCAATTTGCAGTTCCACCAGCAATGTATGAGTGTACCTTTTTCTGCACATCCTTGCCAACATATATTGTTGCTTGTATTCTTGATAATTGCCATTCTGACTGGAGTAAGATGAAATCTCAGTGTAGTTTTAATTTGCATTTCTCTAATTGCTAGAGATGTTGAACATTTTTTCATATATTTGTTGACCAATCGTATTTCTTCTTCTTCTGTGAAGTTTTTGTTCAGATGCCTTGCCCAATTATTGATTGGGTTATTTGGGTTTTTGTTGTTGTTGTTTATTTGTTTGTGGGTTTTTTTGGTATTAAGCTTTTTGAGTTTTTTATATATCCTGGAGATTAATGCTCTATCTGAGGTGGAGGTGGCAAAGATTTTCTACCATTCTGTAGGCTTCCTATTCATGTTCTTGATTTTTTCCTTTACTGTGAAGAAGTTTTTCAGTTTGATACCATCCCATTTATTGATTCTTGATTTTACTTCTTATTTTTTAGGAGTATGTTGAGAAATTTGTTTCTTAAGCCAATATGATGGCCATTTGGGCCTACTTTTTCTTCTAATAAGCCTGGTTTAATGCCTATGTCCTTGATCCACTTTGGGTTGAGTTTTGTGCAGGGTGAAAGATGGGGGGTTAATTTCACTTTGCTACATATGGATTTCCAGTTTTCCTGGTACTATTTGTCCAAGAGGCTATTTTTTTCTCCAATGTGTTCATGGTATCTTTGTCTTGTACAAGATAACTATTTTTATGTGGGTTTGTCCCTGTGTTTTCTATTCTGTTCCATTGGTCTTCATATCTGTTTTAGTCCCAATATCATGCCATTTTTGTTATTATAGGTCTGTAGCATAGTTTAAAGTTTGGTATTGTGATACCTCCTGCTTCACTCTTCTTGCTAGGATTGCTTTGGCTACTCTTGGTCTCTTATTTTTTTTTTTTTAATTTTTTTTTTTTTGAGAGAGAGAGAATTTTAATATTTATTTTTAGTATTTGGCGGACACAACATCTTTGTTTGTATGTGGTGCTGAGGATCGAACCCGGGCCGCACGCATGCCAGGC
The DNA here is from genome assembly GCF_001458135.2 of Marmota marmota marmota. Classification (NCBI taxonomy): domain Eukaryota; kingdom Metazoa; phylum Chordata; class Mammalia; order Rodentia; family Sciuridae; genus Marmota; species Marmota marmota. The sequence goes on from NW_026000026.1 coordinate 34,059,645, forward strand.
GAGCGCGCTACCGCTTGAGCCACATCCCCAGCCCATGGTCTCTTATTTTACCAAATGAATTTCATGATTGCCTTTTCCATTTCTATGAAGAATGTCATTGGGATTTTAATAGGAATTGCATTAAATCTGTACAAAACTTTTGGTCGTATGGCCATTTTGACACTGTTAATTCTGCCAATCCAAGAGCATGAGAGATCTTTCCATCTTCTAAGTTCTTCAATTTCTGTCTTTAGTGTTCTATAGTTTTCATTGTAGAGGTCTTTCACCTCATTTGTTAGATTGATTCCCAGGCATTTTATTTCTTTTGAGGCTATTGTGAATGGAAAGTTTTCTTAATTTCTCTTACAGCTGATTCATCATTGATATATAGGAATACAATTGATTCATGGGTGTTAAATTTATATCCTGCTACTTTGCTGGATTTGTTTATGAGTTCTAGAAGCTTTCTGATGGAGTTTTTGAGTCTTCTAAATATACAATCATGTTATTAGCAAATAAGGATAGTTTTAGCTCTTCTTTTCCTATTTGTATCCCTTTAATTTCTTTCTTTTGTCTAATTGCTCTGATTAGGGTTTTAAGAACTATTTGAATAGACATGGTAAAAGAGGGCATTCTTATCTTGTTCCAGTTTTTAGAGGGAATGCTTTCAATTTTTTTTTTTTTTTAGAATGATGTTGGCCGTGGTTTTAGCATATACAGCTTTTACAATGTTGAGGTATGTCCCACTATCCCTAGTTTTTCAAGTTTTTTTTAAATTTTTATTTATTGATGGACCTTTTCTTTTATTTATTCATATGCAGTGCTGAGAATTGAACCCAGTGCCTCACACATGCTAGGCAATCTCTCTACCATTGAGCTACAACCCCAACATTTTTCTGGTGTTTTGAGCATGAATGGATGCTGAATTTTGTCAAATGTTTTTTCTGCATCTATTGAGATAATTATGTGTCTTTATATCTATTGATATGATAGATTTCATTTATTGATTTCCACACATTGAACCAATCTCCACAAGATAATCTTAAGTCCAATGTAATTTAAGACAAATGAGGAAATCTAAGTGACAAGCAATGGAAGTTTCATTAATAAATGTATGTTTCTATGCTCATAATATGATCATACTGCTGTAATTAAACCTATTTTTTAGCGAAATTTCAGGAACAATATTTAGAAATGAAAGTTTATTATTTAAATATGTATAGATACACATAAAAGAGTGTGTTGAGAGTTTACATCTTTTACAACAGAAATGTCCTTGTCATTTAATGCTTTCACTTGCCTTAATATTTTCAATGAGTTATTTTATATTTTATTTTGTCACTAGAGACTGAAATCAGGGGTGCTTTACCACTGAGCCTCATCTTTAACCCTTTTTGTATTTTTTTTGAGACAGGTCTTGCTAAGTTGCTTGGGGGTCTCACTAAGTTATTGAGGCTGGTCTTAAAACTTGTGATCCTCATGCTTCAGCCTCCAGGATTGCTAAAATGATAGGTGTGTACCATCATTTCTCACACAATGTGCTTTTTTTTATTGTGAATACAATAAAGCTCTAGAATGATATAGACCAAAAGAACTTCCTGAAATAATGAAACATTCTCTGCATATGCTGTACAATATGGTTGCCATTGTCAACATTTGGCTACTGATAGCTTAAAGCATGGCTAGTGTGACTAATTAGTTATTTGTGGCTACTGAAAAGTAACTATTGGCCAGCATAGTTCTAGACAACAAAAATATGCCTGATTAGAGAGAGCCAAACATGGAGAGAGACTTTTTGGATAGCAAGGCCTTTATCATATGATCTCTATAAATCTTCAATATAATTGTTACTATTTTTCAGATGGGAAGACTGATGTTCAGCGAAAATAAGTGTTCCGCCCAAGGTTTTATAGCTGGAATGTGAATCTAGGTGAGAGACACCAAAATCTTAATATTTTCTGAGAATATGGGCTGGTGTATAATGCATATAACCATGTTTCTATTGTTTGACATTTATGTTGACTTCAGTTTTTTTATTTTTATTTTTCAGGACTCACTATTCATTGAGATGAACATTTTAAAATATAAGCCATTGTCTGCACAACTAAAGACATATGTTAAAGAGGTTATATGAATAACCTTATAGTGAAAGAATATATAAATATTGCAAATGACTTTCAGGAGTATTTACACTCTCAATTGGGTTAGAGAATATCTACTATATCTACTTAATTGTGGTCATTTAAGGATTTCTTAGCTGATTCAAAGACTTGAAAGATACTTGTTTTAAAATTTATACTTATTTAATTACCACAATTGAGACTGAAACTTTTTCCATATATTTATTTTGCAAGTTGTCTGCTCCTGTCCTGTTATAAGACCATAATGTCCCTACTGTCCAAAGGTCTCCAGGTTATATATTTTCAGAAGTTGCAACCATTGAAAAGGTGTATTAAAGAAAATTGAGCCTTATAGGTTTTTTTTTTTCCTTTTTAAATTCAAAGGCATAAAAAAGTATCCCTTGAGTAGCTTCAAAAGTAGCTTCCCAAATGCCCAAATCTGCCCAACTGGGAGATTCTTTATTATATTTGTATGTGTGTGTGTGTGTGCTGCTTGGAAATTAACCCAGGGCTCCCCACATGCTAAGCACATGCTCTAACACTGAGTCACATTCCCATCCCCTAGGAGAATCTTAAAAAGCTTGTGGGTATACAGAATGAAAACTAAATAATAACAATATAAAGAATAAAGACTCACCATGATCAGCGATTCCCTTACAAAATGATTAAAGATTAACTATGCCAGTATATTTAAGTTTTTATTTATATCTCTATCTTCTTGGCAGGTTAATTCAGGGGGAGGAAAATTTATTAGCTTAAAAGATGCTGACCTTGGATATGAGAGAAGACATCTATAAAATATAAATATAATTTGATAGCCAAAAAATCAAATTTTATAACATTTCAGGATCCTTTCACTGTGTAGAGTGATTTCATTCTATGGATTAAAATTCAATGATGATGATAATAGGGGTTAACTTCACACTGGGGTTAATAGCTAATTAGTGAATCTCAAGTGATAATTATCCATAAAATGAAAAGCAGTGAGAAACTGGGAAAATCAGCCCTTCTTCCTGGTTTCTTATTTCCCACTAGCAACAAATGATAGTTCCTGTTGTTTGGTGTGTATATTTTTTAAGGGACTCAAAGGGAAACCTAAATGAAAATGAATATTTTGACTAGCTACATAAAGTTGAAAATGCACAATGGTACTGAGGAAATGCAATAAAATCTAGAAGATGTGCTTCTCAATCATCTCAGCATGAAGTAATATGTTGGGTCACACTGGCCACCACCTTGCTCAGGCTAAGATTCCTTAAGTGAGAGAGAGTATATTTTATAACTAATTAAAAGGTTGATACTTGGCATTACCTCATCTGATTTATTCTCAATTTATTCTCAAGGAAACTTTTACTGCATTGGAGCCCTGGAGATTCACAAGGAAATCACTCAGGTGAATAGAAAAATAAACCGTGTTACATCAGGCAATGGGATATTATTCAGTGCCAAAAAGAAAGAATATATTATGCCATGAAAAGACATGAAGAAATTTTAAATGCACAGCACTAAGTGAAAAGGACAATCTCAAAAGTCTGCCCAATGCATGATTCTAACTACATAACATTCTGGAAAAGGCAAAACTATGGAGAAAGTAAAAAGATCAGTGATTGTTTGCCAGGTGTTTAGATATAAAGGGACACAGATGGAGCACAGGAGATTTTTCCTGTAGCTAAAATAGGCTATATTAAATTGAAGTGGTAGGTACATATCAAAACATTTGTCCAGACCCATATAATGTACAACATCAAGAGTGAGTTCTAATTGTAAAATGTGGATGTTGGATGATCATGAAGTGTCAGGTTCCTTCTTTACAATAAATGTATCAGTTTGTTGGGGAATATTGGTAATGAGGGGGGCTATGCATATATGGGGACAAGGGGTGGGTGAAAAAGCTGTATTTTCTTTTCAACTTTGCAATGAACCTAAAACTTTTCTAAAAATATAGTCAGAAAATATCTACTTATAAAGAATATGTCTACTATATACTTATAAAGAATATATATTTTATAGTGAGATATATTTATATATATATATATATATATATATATATATATATATATATATATATATATTCTTTCTAGTTACTATTTCCAATTTTCTAGGCCAATTTTCTCTTCCTGCTCTCTTTTGTGCATTGCTGGGGATGGAACCCAGGGCCTTGCACATATTAGGCAAGTGCTCTACCCCTGAGCAACATCACCAGTCCACTCCTCCTGCCCTTACTGGCATCCTGGATAGATTCTAAAACTTGGCACTTTCCGATTAGTCAGAATAGGCTAAGTTACACTAACGTAACAAATTAATCTTAAAATATCAGTGGCTTAGCACATCAGAGGTGCATGTTTCACTCACACAAAGTCTCTTGAGGGACTGGTGACTCTGCGGGGCAGCAGGTGTCCAAGTGATGACTCACCAATCCATCTGCTTCCACATTACAGATCCCTCATCTCAACATATGGTTCCCAATGGGGCAGAGATCTGTACTTTGACAACTGAATCTCAGGCCTGGAATTCTCTTCATTTCAAATGTTGAAGATTTATTTATCATGCGTTTCTTTGCCCTAGTTTTTAATTTTTCAAAATATTGCATTAAAACATTCATCATCCAGATTCCTGAGTTTTGGGGTGGCCCCATAAATTCTGTGCCTGAGGCAAATGCCTTCTTGTCTCTCCCTAGTCCTGGCTATGCTTGGATGGAAACACTCCTTGATCAGCAACCTGTCCATGGGATCTGTGGCCATGAGCTCTGTCCTCTGGAGCTTCTTCCTATTCCACCATCCTTTCAGCCATATTTGAAAAAGATATTTAGGAAAAAAAAATCCTTAGGTTGTGTCATATCTGAAAGAGTTCCAGGTGTATGCTTTGCTTGGCGATACATTTCTCTCCAAAACTTAGCAGGTTTGAATCAATTTATTTTCAATTATTTCCATGTGACCATATGACCAATGACAATGATTGGGGTCCTCCTAGGAGGGCAAAACATGTTATTCTACATAAATAAAATGCACTAATTTGGGCTGGGATTGTGGCTCAGAGGTAGAGCGCTCGCCTAGCAGGGGCGGGACCCGGGTTCCATCCTCAGCACCACATAAAAATAAAGGCATTGTGTTGTGTCCATCTATACCTACAAAATAAATATTAAAAAATGCACTAATTAAAAAAAAAAAAACTCTTCCTTAGTTATGATTCTTAAGCCCTATTTCACTTGGGTGATTCAAGTGGCACATCCCATTTTCAATTTCATGGTGCCAACCCAGAGAGTAAGTGCTTCCAAAAGAAGGTAGCCCACTTACTTATCTTTGCCTTGAGTCATTTTATCCAAATAAAAAGTTTTACTGTCCCTACCCTTAGTCTCCCTTTGCCTTGGAGTCTTTTAACCAACTAAAAGATTATGTGAGTATTTTGTTGCAAAGAGCCTTATTATATTTAACCTCCTCCCTTTTGGAGGAAACTGGAAGCAGAGAGCTTTTTTAAACCTACAAGTGTCTGAATTTATAGAAACTTTCTATTTCTTCTCATATCTACTTTCAAAATGCCAATAGTTTTCTGAGTTTATGTCTTTCTTTTAACACCTTTGCCAAATGCAGCCAATAGCAATCTGCTTCTAAGGTTCTATTTTCTCACCTCCTCCTCTGGAAATACAAATCCATTAGACTTTTATGCATTCTGTGGTTGGTACACTAATGACTTGGAAAATGCCTATACCCTAAACTCTAAAAACTGTAAATATGTTATTATACATGGCAAAAGTGAATCAAGGTTGCAGATGGAATAAGATTGTTGCTAGCTAACTTTTATGATGTTTCACCATAGATAAAATTTTATCCATCGTTCCTGGCTCATGACTTTCTCCACAAATCAGGCCATAGAAATTAGAATTTTTCTTCCCCAAGGCAAGTCATAAAAACTCTAATCTTTTCATGCCTTTCTGTTTTGGAGCCGGACATTCTCTAACCTGTCCTTGTCTGATAGTAGATCAGAAGTCCCTCTTCATTTCAGAGGGGTCTTGTTCCATCCCCTGGAGGAAGGAATGCTGAACAGAGAGGTCAAGAAGAATCTGAACAGACAGGCATTTCTGGGTTTTCCCACTCAGTCTATTAGCATTAGATCACATCCATTTTGTTCAATCTCATTTCAACCTAGTTGTCCATTCAGTGAAGTCTCCATAAAATCTCAAAAGGACAGAAAACTTCCACATAGCTGAATATTCAAAGAAGGCATGAAAGATATAGGCCCTTTCTCTCAAACCTCACCCTATACATCTTTTCATTTGCATCCTTTGTAATATCCTTTACAGTTTACCCATAAACATAAATAAGTGTCTCCCTGAGTTCTGTGATCCACTGGAAGAAATTAATTGAACCCAAGAAGAAGGTTGCAAGAACCCCAGTTTATAGCCCTTGGATTAAAAGCACGGGTAAAATAACAGGGCTTATAGTTGGCATCTAAAATGTGAGGAGGAGCAGTCTTGGGGATCAAGCCCTCTGCTTGTGAGATCTGACACTCTCTTATGTAGATGGTATCAGAGCTGAATGGGGTGAGAAGACACCCACCTGGAGTCTACTGAAGAATTGCTTGCTTGCTGGTGAGGAAAAAATCCCCACAAGTTTTGGGCTCATAGAAATGTGCTGATTGTAGTGTTCACTTTCTGTTTTTTCCTGATATACAAACTTATAATGGAGAAATGATTCAGTATTCTCTAGGTGGACCTTATCTTATCACATGAGTCCCATGAGTGAAAGAGGGAGACAGAAGAGTTAGTCAGATTCAACATGAAAAAACCTAGCTTGGTGGAGGAAAGGTATAACAAGCCAAGGAATGTGGTGACCTCCAGAAGTTGGGAACAGCCCTCAGTCAACAGCCAGCAAGGACATGTAAACCTCAGACCTACAACTGCAAGGAACTGGATTCTGCTAACAACTCAATGGAGCCAAGAAGTGCATCCTGCCCTGGAAACTGCAGAAAGAAAATGCAGCCTGCTGACACCTTGATTGTATTGAGAATTGAGACTCCTATAGAACTTTTGCACTATAGAACTTTAAAGTAATATATTTGCACTGTTTGGGGCCTATTTGTGTTATCTCATTAAGGCAGTTATAGAAATCTAATGCATGTCCTAACTTATCTCTGACAACAGTTCTAACAAATATTTGGCTCCCTGTGTACACTGTGTCTACAGACTCTGACACATTTGCCCACTACCTAACTGATAAACTTCTGCCAAGTATTTTAGGTTTCTGTTTTGGTGGCCCCCTCCTTCCAGTATCAATTTCTATATTAATCAGAGTAGTTTCAATTGTCCTGTGATTTCAAATTAACTAAGAATCACAGTGTCATGACCAAGGTTATTTTCTTTCTCATGCCAAGTCTGCTTTGGGTCCAGCAAAACTCTAGGACATCTCCCTTCCAAAAGGTGACTCAGAGAATCAGACTGTTTACATGTTGTGACTCTGTTTAATCTAATATATATCATTCAGGGGGTCACAGCAAAGAAAGAAAACAAATGGTGGGTCTCCAAGGACTTTTACTCTTAGCTCAAAAACAACATTTGCTCATAGTCCATTGACCAGAATTAATATACAGCTTTACTCAATTCCAAGAGGGATGAGAAATGTAGTCTATTTGTGTGTGCCCAGAAGGGAAGAATTAGATATTTGTTGTCACTAGTAATGTCTTTCTACACTTTGTTATTTTAAAAGAATTCAAATCAGCCCTGTAGCTCATGCCTGTAATCCCAGCAAGTTGGGAGACTTGGACAGAAGGATTGCAAGTTTAAAGACTGCCTTATCAACTTAGTGAGATCTTCAGCAACTTGTGAGAAACTTTCTAAAAAAAAAAAAAAGGTGGGGGGTAGTCCTGCTGCATTTAGCTCAGTAATAAAGCTTCTGAGTTCAATTCTCAATACAAAAAAAGAAAAGAAAAGAAAAACAGATTTTTTTTCAATTTAAAACTCCAAATTCAATGTAATCCTTATTTAGAGGTTTTCCTACCACCTAATTTAACTTAGAAAGTTGGAGGGAAAGAATGAGATTGTTTTCTTTCCCACCTTCTGGATTCCAAATCTTTTGTTTTAATAGAATATTGAGGAATAGGAGAAATGAAAATAGATATGGCTGTCTACTAGTGATGGGATGTGCCCCAGTCTGTCCAGGACAGGAATGCTGCTGATCACCTGTTTGAGGTGATCTTCATTACGATGGTGGTAAGCTGTTTTTAGAAGGATATTCAGCATTTTCTGCCCATGCCCCACTTAGCATCCCTTGGTGAGCAGCAACAAAGTCTGCCTTTGCTCTAGTTCATTGTGTGGGTTGAATATTGCAATCCTTGAAGTAGACATTTGGTTTGCTTTCTTTTCTGTCTTTGCGCTTCTTCATGCATGGCCATTGCTGAAGCCTCTTATGTGCCTTTGTGTTGGTCAGTTTTATGTCCCTGTGACCAAAATACCTGATGTGATCAATTTAAAGGAGGAACAGTTTATTTCAAAGATTCAGTCCATGATTGGCCAGCTCCACCTCTCTGGGTCCAACGTAAGGTGGAACATCATGGCCTAAAGGCATAGTGGACGAAAGCAGCTCACCTTCCACAGGGAAGATGTACCCTTCCAGGCCACAGCCTCAGTGACCCACCTCCTCCAACCCTGCCCCATTTGACTATGGTTACCACCCAGTTAGTCCATTCAAACTAGAATGGACTAATTAGATTATGGCTCTCACAATCTAATCACTTCCCTTCTGAACATTCCTGCATTAACACAGGAGCTTTTGGGGAACACCTCACATGCAAACTATAACACCCCTCTAAGAGTCTCATAGAAATGGAATATGGTAAAGATTGCTGCCATCTTCTTGCCAGAATACCTCTACCACAGTCCCTTCCTATATGGGTCTTCTTTACCATCCCACCAGCCCAAGATCTTGTCATCAGTACCTATCTCCAGGTGAGAAGCAGGTATTATATTTAATTTCTACCTAGCCGCCATTACTCTGGGGCTACATCTCATGCCCTCCCAAGAACTTCCTCCTCAAGCTCCAGTTATCTATAATTCCACAAAGTAGCCCAGCATGTTTTGTAGCCCAGCTGTCTCCCAACTAGATGCCCAAAGAGATGACAATCTTCCTCTCTAATGGGTAAACCCAAATTTTTAGGAGTGATTTACTCCAAGCATCTTTCTTTCTTTGACATGGCATAGTACATTCATTCATCTCCTTTCTCTAATGAACAGTAAGGGGAAAGTCATAGTTCTCCTTGCTAATTCAGCAATGAGGATGCCAAGTTTTCTTGCTCTGATCTCTCTAGGAAAACAAAATGAATATAATCAATAAAACACAACAATGCAATAAATGCTATATAAAGCCATTCCTTTATAGTACTACATTATGGAAGTTCAGGGGAAGAAATACTTAATGCGAACTAGAAATAGTAGGAAAAGACTCCTGAGTTAGCATTCATTGCATTCCCCTCCCCCTCCTCTTTCTTTTCCTCTTCTTCTTCCTCTTCCTCCTCCTTTTTGAACTGAGTTTTTAAATTTTTAATTAGTTTTCATTAGTTACACATGACAGTAGAATGTATTTATGCACTTTGATATATCATTCATAAAAGGGTTATAATTTCTCATTTTTCTGATTGTACATGTTATAGAATCACCTTGGTCATGAAGTCTAATATGTACACAAGGTAATGATGTCTGTTTCATTCTACTAACCTTCCTATCCCCATATCCCTTCCCCTTCCTTCACTCCCCTCTATCTAATCTAAAATAACTCTATTCTTCCCTATGTCCCACCCCTTTATTGTGAATTAGCATCCACATGTCAGTGAAAACATTTGGCCTCTGGTTTTTGGGGATTGGCTTATTTTGCTTAGCATGATATTATCCATCTCCATCCATTTACCAACAAATGCCATAATTTCATTCTTATTTAAAGCTAGGTAATATTCCATCAAACATACATACCACATTTTCTTTATCCATTCATCTATTGAAGGGCACCTTAATTGGTTCCATAGTTGAACTATTGTGAATTGAGCTGTTATAACATTGACATGGCAGCATCACTGTAGTACGTTGATTTTAAGTCCTTTGGGAGTAAATCAAGGAGTGGGATGGCAGGGTCAAATGGTGGTTCCATTCCTAGTTTTCTGAGGAATTTTCATACTGCTCCAGAGTGGTTGTACCAATTTGCAGACCCACCATCAATGGATGAATGTACATTTTTCCCCACATCCTCAACAATATTTATTGTTGTCTGTGTTCTTGATGATTGCCATTCTGATTGGAGTGAGATGAAATCTTAGAGTAATTTTTATTTGCATTTCTCTTATTGCTAGAGATGTTGCATAATTTTTCATACATTTGTTGATTGACTGTATATCTTCTTCTGTGAAATGTCTGTTGAGTTCCTTAGCCATTTATTGATTGGGTTATTTGTGGGTTTTTGGAGTTAAGTTTTTTGAGTTCTTTATATATCTTAGAGATCAATACTTTATCTGAGGTGCATGTGGTAAAGATTTTCTCCCAATCTTCAGGCTTTCTCTTTCCATTATTGATTGTTTCTTTTTCTGAGAAGAAGCTTTTTAGTTTGAATCCATCCCATTTATTGATTCTTCATTTTACTTTTTGTGTTTTAGGGGTCTTGTTAAGGAAGTCAGATCCTAGGCCAACATGGTAAAGATTTGGACCTACTTTTTCTTCTAGTAGGCACAGGGTCTCGGTTCTAGTGCCTAAGTCTTTGATCTATTTTGAGTTAACTTAGGAGCATTTAACCATTGAGCTTCATCCCTAGTCCTTTTTATTTTTCATCTTGAGACAGGGGCTCCCTATGTCCCTTATGGTCTAAGTTGCTGAGGTTGGTCTCAAACTTGCAATCTTCCTGCCTCAGTCTCCCAGGTTGCTGAGATGACAGGTGTGTGTCACTATGCCTGTCTCACATTCATTGAATTCTTATAGTTGCCAGGTAGTGTGCAAAGAACTTATGATTTTTAATTGTATGTGCCAATTTGGCTGAGCCAAGGGATGCCCAGATATTTGGCCAAATATTATTGTGGTTATGTCTGGAAGGGTGTTTCCGAATGAAATTAATATAGAAATTGGTTGACTGAGTGAAGCAGATTTCCCATATAATTTTGCTGGACTTCATCCAATCCATAGAAGACCTGCATAGAATGAAAAGGGGAGTAAGAGGAAGCTCATTCTGCTTGACTGCTGAGCTAGACATTGGTTTTTCAGAACTTTAATTAAAACATTGGCTTTCTTGGGTCTCTAGCCCACCAAATTTCAGACCTGAAGTCACACCATCAGCTTTCCTGGTTCTCAGGTCCTCTGAACTGGACTGAAAATGCACAGTAGTTTTCCTGAATATCCAGCTTGCTGCTGCAGATCTTGGAACTTCTCAGCCTCCATGATCATGTGAGCCATTTCCTTATTCTCCCCCACCTGCCTCTCTCTGTCTCATTGTTTGATTATACTTCTCTGAAGAACCCTGAGTAATACAGCACTTTATATCATATAATCCTCAAATTAGCTCAATGAATAAGATGATTTGATTATCTCTCTCTCTCTCTCTCTCTCTTTTTCTTTTTTTTTTTGATGAGTAAACCAAGGTTCAGTTCAACAAATAGACAGAGACTCAGGTAAGCTTATTTCTTGAATCACTTGGCCTGTGGGTTCTCGGCTCTCTGAAAGAAGAAAGACTGGGAGAATGTGAAAGTGAGGGGGGATGGGAGAGGACATTCCCTTTATAGACTTAATAAGATGGGAGTGGGGATAAAACTTCTGTGGGTCAAGAATTCCAGGATAATGTCCTGCCTAAGATTTCTATGGCATTTGCAATGGTGTCTTCTGGGGGTATGTATAGGGGAGGGGTTGTAAGTGGAAAAGAGACACTTTTCAATCCTCTGTGGTATAATTACAAGAAGAAAAAAAATTAGTTCAGCAACATTATAAATAAACAAAGATTCTTTGAGGATGAAATCTTGGTGAGGCATGTTCTGTATGGTTTCCATAGAGCTCGACATTGGTCTGGGCCTATAATTAAAGGACCAATGTTATTCCTAATCTTAACAAAATTGTGGAGAAACTAAAGTGAAAGAAGCCAACTTGATGGTCTTTACCTAGATTCACCAACACCGTACCTGAAAAACTCCATTGTACTAGTGAGTGAGTCCCTCATCCATGCCTACATTTAATTCTACTTAGTTCATTTCTGATTCTATTTACTTTTATTTTTCTAAATTTAGACCAAAAGGCTGAGTCAACCTAGGTTTAATGGCCATAATCAGTTGGGCCTGGCTCATTGAAATAGTACTGCTGTGCCCTCATGAGAATGACATTAAAGTAGCAAAAGAAAAATGTGCTCAAAACTATTAACTAGATGAAACCAGATGAAAAACTTCACTGCCCTATAAAAAATAGTGAGGAGTGTTTGGGTACAACATCTGGTCATGGAAATGTTACCATGGGGGTCTGTGACCACAAGTTCATGTATTATGACCTAAAGAATTTCAAGCAAGTTATACACAGTAGTAGGAAGTAGAGAAAGAAGAAGAGAAAAGGGTACACTTTCAAGGGAGAAATGGAGAAAAAGGCTTCTCTCAGAAAGGGGATGAATCATGTGCCACTCATTCCCTCCCTCAAGTTTTATTGGGGATCCTGGGGAAGTTTCCAGAGAGTCCCATGCAGGTCCACCTCCTGACTTTGGACTGAGAGCAGGATTGCATCAGACTTTCAAGTTCCCTCTACACATGATCTTACTCCGTGGAGGGGAAATTTTACTATTATAATGACATGCTAAAGATCCAAAGGCAACTCTGGGTCACCTTGGTTCTAATTGGAACTTGCTCTTCTGGAGTTTATGATTGGTGGGCTTTGCTTTTAATTACCTTGTTTCCCTGAGTCCTGGTATCTGGTCTGTGTAAAGGTCACAGAAATCCCCACATCAGGATACTTATAAGCTTTTCTTATGTGGAGAGAGGAGTCTTTGGGTCTGCATTTCTCCTACAGATAACAGGTAGTTAGCTGAGGAACATAGCACATTCTATTGACTTAAGCCAGGACAGAGCCTGAGTAGCTTTAAGTAAATTGCTTTTTAAAAGAAACCATGTGGAAGTCAGCACAGTAGGCCAGTATACATAATTATCCTCTTAACCCCATGTTCCCAGTGCTCTTGTCTGCCTGCCACCTACCAAGGAGCAGAGAGCAATGGATGCTGTCTAACCAGTTGCCATTTCCAGAGATCTAGAACTGCATTTTGGGGCTGAGAGCAATAGAATGACTTGAAAGGAGCATCACAGAAACTATTGACATTTTGAATAGTGTTTAAAACAAGGAAAACAGTCTCAAAGAGATGCTTTTCCTTGAGATCTTCAATGTGCTACCTGGTAATTTCCAGAATTATTATTCATTCTCTTTTTTCAAATAATGAGTGTATTCCTTTCTTCAAGGTGTTAGAGAGTTAATCCAAGTAATAACTAGTAGTTTCTCTCTTTAAATACATCTTACAACTAGTTTCTAGATGTTTTAGTTTGCATAGTTTCTGAATTATGTCACCTGTGTATACTTCTTGCACAGCCTCTGTTATCAGGTTTTTTTGGTTTTCATCTTATTTCCCAGGATAAATTCAGATTTCAAAACATACTTTTAGAAATGCCTCTTTTCATCATCATAAATTTGAAATATTTTCTCATTTATCCTCAAGGTTTAGTGTATATAACTTTTTTACTCTGATCTATGTACCCTTCTGTCTACTATATGGCATATTTTGACCTATATATTATATCCATATTTAAACTATAAGTACTATATTTATTTATATTGAATTATATATATGTTCATATATGTTTCATCTCTTATGCTATTTATTATATTGGCAGCCAGTATCTCTAGGAAATACTTAATAGACATACATTTCATATAATGTTTTAAATTATATATATTTAGACATAGAAGTGTAACTCAGTGCTATAGTACTTGCCTCCTATGCACAAGGCTGTGGATTTCATCCCAATACTATAAAACTATAGTCAGTGTATAAACAGAATATATATTTATTTATTCTTCCTAAAACCAGGATTAATCAAGGCATCATTCTATTCATAAGAGCCATAATATCATTTCATTCTCACATTGTAAGGTGTGAGATTTTCACTTACCTCACTAACAGACCATATACTTGAACACTAAGAAAATTCAGGGCCCTTGGTAATATGGAATAGAATATTACTGTTGCAGTAAAGAATTAAATTTGTGTAAGAACAAGAGCTTACTTTTACCTTCATCTCATTATCCTTCTGGATATAGCAAATAATGTCCCAGACCATGCACACTGTAATCTCCAGAATATAAAAATATGTTTCCTGACATGGCAAGAAGGACTTTGCAGATGTGATGAAAGAATCTGAGATACTGGGGATCATCCTGGATTACCTAGGGGGCCCAATACGATCATGTTTCCTTAAAAGTGGAAGAAGAGGAAGAAAAGCATGTCAGAGTCATGCTGTGTGAGCAGTACTTGACCTGCAACCAGCATTACTGACTTTGAGAGCTAAGAAGGTCATGAACCAAGAAACGTGGGCTGCTTCTATCAGTGGAAACCTCCCTAGATTGTCCAAAAGGTGATATTAGTGATCTACCCTACCAGCATCTATAGTCTAGGTAGAGAGACACATTGTTCTGTTGTTTTTTCAATCTTTTAATCTATTAAAATTATGGATAATGAAAATGTTGATTTAAGCCACCAAGTTTATAAATTATTGTTAAAGCAGCAATAGAAAACTAATACAATTTTCTCCTTTCTTTTTCTTTAAGCAAATATTTATTAAGTGCATTCCATGCTTGATCTTGAAAATTAAATGAAATATGAGCTAGAAGATGGAAATTGTTACTGTTCTTTTTCTGTTTTAAATTTTCCTAGTGAAGAAATGTGTCCCTTTCCCTCTTACAAGTCGCCCTAAAACAAAAGAGAACAAGTGGAAGAAATGTGATTCCACAATCCTTGAATGTATTAGTAAGGATTGTAAATGTCAACGAAGATCAAATGGTGATCCAGGAATATTCTGAGAAGACACCCCATTGCAGTAAATCTAACACCAAGACAGTAAAGTACAGTTCTCCAAAGAGTATGGCCTACTTTTGAGAACTTTTTTAATTTTTTTTTTTCTGAAGTGGGATTATAATTTACTTATGATTTTTACTTTGGCCAGCAGGAAGGAGGATTGTCATGGGTAGTGAGAGGTTCCCTACACAGTTTGTTACACAGAGTTAGGACTGATGATGATTCACACAGGCATTCTATATTTGTAGGAAGCGGGGTCTCAGTGTAGCAGCCTGGAGGAGAAAGACTGCACTTTGGGCATAGCCCCAAAGCTGCCTTTCCAAGAACTGGAAAGAGAAAAATGCAAACATATTCCACAAACGTCTCAGAGAAGATGTCATCAGACAGAACCAGGGGACAAGTTAGCCTAGGTAAGGTAGGGAGAAAAAGGAAGAATAAATAACATCACAAAGAATGAAGGCCATAATAAGTACAAAGAGAGAAGGATCTTTCTCAAGTGACACAGTGGCAGGCAAGAGAACTAAAAGTGAAGAAATAAAATGTAAAGAACAAAGAATTAAGAAAGATTACAAAGAAAGTCACTAACAACTGCAATCTAATGCTCATATAATTCATCTCTGAAATAGAAAGCTGCAGTAATAGAACATAAAACATTTAAAGATAAAATCTGAGAAAATATTAGTGTCATAATAACTTCAAATATAAACCATGAAAAGGCATACTATCTCTCACCATTAAATATAATCATCAATGTAAAAAATATTCCAGTAAAACTATGTTAGCCCAAAGACAAAGGAAGAATGTTTTGGTAATCTTGACTAAAAAAACATTAATTGTATTTAAGGGGAAAACCATGAGGCCAGACTAAGACTTCCTCCTCACAGCCACACTTCATTTTAGAAGCAATGCTCATAATGTTCTCAAGGAAAGAAAAGATAAAACAAACATTCTGTGTAAAGCCAAGCAAATATCTAAGTGTAAAGTGAGCAGACAGACATCTTGACCTAAACTCTTCAAGGAATATGTATCTCATAATCTTTCTAAAAAGTAATTATTATAAACCAAATGTCAGCAAATCAAGATAAAAATGGAGAAAATGGAACAAATGGGTTATCAGTGAAACCATTTAATGGTAATAATAAGACTAATTTAAATGCCAATCAAACTCAGAAAATGTAGGAATTATAGGAGCAATACTTAGAAAAGGAGGAAGAGAATGGTGGAAAGATATATAACTTTTAGAGCCAGATATGAAAGATAGTATCATAAACTAGATAAGGACAGTAATACAAGTAAAGAGACATTTAAAGTTAAAAAAGATAAATACCAAAAAAAAAAAGACCCCAAAACCCAAAAAACAAAAACAATGTTGTGAGCAACTAAAATTTTGGATGTTGAAGGAGGAAAAGGAATAAGAAGGAAATGGAAATATATTACTTTATTCCTTATGGTAAGGAGTGGTTGTAGCCAGGGGTGATGGCACTCACCCATAATTCCAGCAACTGGAGAAGCTGGAGTAGGAGGATCTTAAATTCAATGTCAACTTGGGCAACTTAGTGATACCTTGTCTCAGAATAAAATAAAAAGGACTGGAGATGTAGCTCAGTGGTAGATGGCCCCTGGGTTCAGTTCCCCAGTGCAACACACACACACACACACACACACACACACACACTGAAAGAAGTGTTTTTTTAATCCTAAATATAGATATTATGATATATCCAAATGACAGAGAGAGTGGTACACGCCTACAGTCCCAGCTACTTCAGAGGCTGAGGTGCAATGATCGTTTGAGTCCATGAGTTTGAGACCAGCAACATAAATTGACCCTGTCTTTAAAAAAGTGCAGAGGGAGGGCACATTTATGTAGTGAGAAAAAGTATTACAAAAATTGTGACTGCTCTATAGTTCTACATGCATAGATAAAATTTATAAAATGCACTAAATTTTAAAACAATAGTGTATAAGAAATAAAAGAAAATATATGTATATGAATTTGTATACACCACTGAAATGAACCTATAGGCAAGCTAAATAAGGCCTAGGAATATGATTTTTAAAACCATTTTTGGTACTTGAAAGCTTGAGGGGAGGCAAGTCTCACTGTATACCCTCTTCGTGACTTTCAACTTGTAACTTGTGCATGCGTGTCTTACTTTAAAATACATACTGTTGTGTCTTTTGCAAGGAGAAAATGAGTTTGCATCTTGATTTTGACCTGCAGAATTTTACACTCCTTTGAGGTGACACAGATACACAGATAATTCTAAAACAGTGAGGCAGGTGCTATATGATACAAATGTACCCCATGCTCTGGATAAACATAAGAGCCTTAATTTCTCCTGAAAGGGTTAGAGAAGCTGAGTTTTGAATGGAAAGAATGATTTAAGAGATATTTATAAAAGAGTGTCAATCAATACTACTTAATGACTGACTGGAGGTGTAATGTGAGGCCCTGGAAGAAGTTTAAAAATGACTCACTGGCTCTTCTTCCAGCCACTCAGTGTA
Source organism: Marmota marmota marmota (assembly GCF_001458135.2). Classification (NCBI taxonomy): domain Eukaryota; kingdom Metazoa; phylum Chordata; class Mammalia; order Rodentia; family Sciuridae; genus Marmota; species Marmota marmota. The sequence goes on from NW_026000026.1 coordinate 34,077,301, forward strand.
TTCCAAGGCCATTCATTTTTAGTTCAGCAAATGTTTATTACTGCCTCACTATATTCCATGCACATTGTCCAGCCCTGTGAATTAGAAGTCAGATAAACAATGGTTCCTGACTGCAAGGAAAGTGAAGTCTAATGATATGGCTTGGTAGATTATAATGATGACCTCAATTACTCATTTCTGTATTCATATCTTGTATAAATGAATGTGTCCGTTTTGTCTCTCTCCCATCATGGGAAATGTGTGTATATATACATATATATACATACTTAATAAATAAATATGTATTTATATGTATTATTTATATAACTTAAATTACATATATATATATATATATATATATATATATATATATATATATATAAAAATTTTAAATTTCAATATTTTTCCTTTGCCCGTGCTTAAATGCTATATTCAACCCAGTGACTTGTTTTGGGCAGATGGGACACAAGGAGAGACATAAATTGGGCTTCTGCATTGGCACTTGCTCTCTCGAATATTTCCTTCATTGCCATGAGGCTGAAATGAAAGAAAGTCCTGTATGAACTAGTCAAAATGGACACATTCATTTTTGTTTGCATCAACATTATTTTGAAAAGAGGGAAAAGCATAAACATCCATGGATCCTTTGCCATTAATTGTCTGCAAATCTGCTACAGTGAGTAAAATGTTATACATATGAAAGAAGAATGATGGCTGCATCTCCTCCCCGGAGTCTCATGTAGGTCATGAATTTCCATAAATTAGAAAAAGGTACCCCTTCTTTGAAGCTGATTCAATTCAGGGTTTGGCAAAGGGCTTGACCAGGGACCATCTCAGGCAGCTGGGTGTCCTTGGGCAGTAGACAACCTAACCACATATGTAGTCCTGCCTTAATCCCAGGTAGGACTTTATTTAGCGTCAGAACTTCATATGGTGCTAGAAACTCAGTCATCTCATTGGTTAAGTGCTAGAGCAATTAACAGCTCAGTTCATAAAGCCGGGAAAGGGAATTTTTTTTTTTTTTTAGAAGACAACTCTAGAATATGAGAAAAATGATTTTCTCTTTTTTGGATCATGAGCTGAAATACAGGTTTTGTAGAATTCTGTCCATATTCAATTACTTTAACTTCTTTGTTTTGGGTTTTGTTAAACCGATGATACTTTATGATTTCTGAAAAGGAAGGTGGAGTCCTAGCATGACATCATCTGGAAAGGCAACCCAAGCAAGTCACTAGGCCTCTCTGGGACTTAAAATGTCCATTGAGTAGTTGAAATGATGGGATTACAGGATCCTCTAAGTCATTATTAGGTGGGAAGCTGTAAAAATTTTTAAGTATTATTACTATTGTCATTAGGCAGTACTAGGGATTAAAACCAGGTCCTTGCACGTGCTAGGCTAGTGCTCTCCACTGAGTTACATTCCCAGCCTTTTTCATTTTTGTTTTGAGATAAGGTCTTACTAAGTTGCCCAGGCAGGCCTTGAACTTGTGATCCTCCTGCTTCAGCCTCCCAAATAGATGGGATAACAAGCTTGCATCATTATGCTTTGTTAAAATTTATTATTTTTATCTTGGTCAGTGAGAATCAAAAGGGCAAAACTGACTGAAAAAGGAAGGTCAAAAAATTATTTTTGTGTGGGTGAAAATTCTGGGCTTCCTGAGACATAGAGAATAATAAATTTAACTGAATTGTGGTTTTGTTGTGATTCCAACCACATGGAGTCAGTGAAGGAAAGAAAAGAACATTGAGTCTTGCGGAGTGTGCAATTGATATTTATATTGTAAGTTAATGTATTTTTCTAATCTTATTGCAGCATAACAGAAATGGTAGGAGCGAATCACTGTATTTATAAAACTGATTTGTTCACATTTAAAAAATGGAGAGAAACACAAAATCATGCAATTAGGCCAACAGTTGAGTAGCCTCATTAAAGAAGTGTATATATTCTCCATATGCTCTCATTTCATTTCATGTAATCTTGTCATAAACATCAGGTAAGTAGGAACAGTGCACTTGTCTATAAATCACATCCCATAGGTTAAATTCTGACATCCACTCTTCAGGTTTCTCATTTAGACCTAATAGCACATATCCCTCACATTTCAAGGGAATACTCACAGACATTTTGGCGTTAGAAAAATAATTTAATCGTCTGCTGACTTATTTTAGAAAATTCCTTCATATTTTATTCAGAAATATGTCATCATTTTATTTTTGCTATCTGCATAAAACACTTAGGAATTCATTTTACCATGACACAGAATAGCCTTTATTCTCACAGAATAATCCATTAACAGAAGTATTAAGTACTTAGCATACTATGTTATGCTAGTAAGAGGAAATAAGCCAAATAAATAGCATTCTAGGATGAGGACAGCTTTTTATGGACCTTTCAGTACTCTTAAAAAAAATCGTCACTTTTTTTTGGCCATCATAATAAATTGAATTAATTAATTTTATCATATGTATATGATAATATACTAGATGACAAAAAAGAGAGATATCACTCATGAAAGCTGAAATAGGGATGAATCTCATGGACAACATGATGACCAAAAAAAAAAAAACAACAGACATAAAAGAGTATATTCTGCATGATTCTACTTATGCAAAGTTCTAAAACAGGTAAAGCAATTCGATGGGGTTAGGATGGTGTTAACCTCTGATGTGGTGTTGGCGACAGGGCTGGATATCCAGAAGGGGAGTGCGTTATTCAGCTTCCCATTGCTTTGACAAAATACCTGAGAAAATCAACTTAGAGGAGGAGAAATTTATTTTGGCACATGGTTTCAGAGGCATTAGTCCATGGTCAGTTGTTGGCTCTTTTGGTATGGGCCTCTGGTGAGACACAGCTTTATGGCAGTGATGGTGGAACAGAGCTGCTCACCTTGTGGAGACTGGAAAGCAGAGAGAGAAAGAGTAAAGAAGAGATTAAGGATAAGATACCACCCCAGTGACCTACTTCTTCCAACAGTTTCTACCACCTGCAACAGTCCATTCATTTAGGAACCCATCAATGGATGCATTGATTGATGGGGTCAGCGCCCTCAGGGTCCAATCACTTCCCCTAATCCTCAGAACATTGTTGCAATGGAAACTCAGCCTTCCACACATGAACTTTTGTGGGAGATTCCAGATCTAAACTATGATAGGTAGTGATTGGGAAAGAGCCTAAAATAACCCTCTGTGCTGCTGACAATGTGTTACATCTTGATGCGGTTGTTGATCACATCAGCATTTATAAAAGTGAAAATTCCCTGATTTCCCATTTAACATGGTCGTTCTTCCAGGTACAGATGTTATACAGACACAAGAACACTCACTACCCTACTGTCATCCTCGTCGTCAATCATCATCATTGTAGTATATTTGAATCTCTACAGTCTAATCAAATACTAAGCATGGCTCACACACAGAAAATTCTACTCTTAAGCAAGAACTTTAGAATAGAGTAAAACTATCTTGTCTCTTTTACTTTTTTTTCCTATTCTCTCCACATTTAATTTAATAGTCACACAATTAATTTAATAATAAAGTTGAGTGTTTTTTTTTCCTCATCTATGTTTAAATTGTAAATTAATTCAATCTTTGGGCAATTTTCCTTATTTTCATTGTCTTTGGTTCTCAGTGCCTCCAATGAGTTGTTTTAGTTCCCTATCACACAAGTGATGAAGACACAAGGTTAGGGACGGGTATTCCCTGGGGCTGAGACAACTCCTGTCAGACTTGTCTGTGAGCTGTCTCATTTTTCAAAGATATATGTCTCTAATTAAGGCAGACTGGACAAATGGGCCAGTGGTGACCTCTTCATTTCCAAAGGACAGGATGTTAAGAGCTAGGTGGAAGCTGTGATTAATGGGTCACTTTAAATCCGAACAAGAGATATACTGTCCTTTCTCTAAAAAGGATATCATGTGCGGCATATTACAGCAATACATACATACCCAGGTTTAGAGCAGCACAATTTGCAACTGTCAAGCTATGGAACCAGTCTAGGTATCTGTCAATCTATGAATGGGTAAAGAAATATATATATATATATATATATATACACACACACACACACACACACACACACACACACACAATGGAGTTTTATTCAGCCATAAAGAAGAATAAAATTATTTCATTTGCAGGAAAATGGATGGAACTTGAGAACATTTTTGTGGAGTGAAATAAGCCAAGCATAAAATCAAGGATCATATGTTTCTTCATATGTGGAATGGTAGAAAGAAAAAAGGAAAAGAAAGTTCTGGGTGTGTGTGAGATGGAGGCTGGGGGTGGAGTTTCTGAAAATGGAAAGGAGATCGGTAGAGAAAAGGCATCAGGGGAGGGAGGCGAGAAAGAGAAAGAACGGGAAAATGCTGGGGAAGGATATTGAGCAAAATGTACTGTTGCATTGTGTGCATGTACAAATATGTAACAACAAATTGCACCATTTTGTACAATAAAAAATGGGAAAATGAATAGGATATACTGTTGTCTTCTGCTAACATGGTCAAGACTATTCGCCTAGAGGCCCTTGTCATTGCTATCCACGACCTTTTATATTCTGCATCAGTAAGAAGTAAGACTTTATAAAAACCTTAGTAAGGAACTGGTCACACATTGATGGTTGCTCCAGCCTTTCCTGTGGTGAATGTTAATTTAAATAACAAGATGTTTACAGGGAATTGATAACTAGCATGTGCGGCTGAGCACAGAGAGGAGTTCATGGATCTATATTGGAGAGCCAGCCTTCATAATTGGGTTCAGGTTTCCTCCTATATCAGAAACCATTCATTCCATTTTCCCTGACTCCCTCCCTGCCAAACCTTTAGCCTGGCCAGGATAGGCAATTTTCTCTGTATTTTTAGTGGACACTGGGACAGGTGGGTGGGCTTAACTTTTTTGTAGATGCTCTACTTAGTAGGGTGACTTGCCCGGCATGTGAGCCCCAACATTGAGATGCTATAGAGTTCAGGCAAAAAGAATCAGAATCCTGGGGTGGAGTTCCAGAAGTTTCCTGCAGGGGGCCTCCCTTATGTTTTCTATGGCAGAGAGATGGAACGGATAGCAATGTTGGACTCCTGGCCACAGTAAACCTACAGTGGACTATAAGACCACAGGTCTTATAGACATTCATCCCTTTTCGTCTTCCTTTCTGCCCAACGTGTTAAAGAAACTAGGTCATGAAGGCCAAGTGCAGGGATGGAAATCTGGGAGAGTGGGGGTAGGAAACTATTTAATGGTGAGATCCTATGCCACTCCCCTCCTCACTTCAAGGACAAAGGACTCAACTGGGCCAACAAAGAATACAGGGAGAAGACTGAATTTAATTTGATTTAACCTAGTCTAAATTCTAATACTTAAGACTTATCAAATGTACCCTAGTAGGAACCACTGCTATATTCTTAGAATATACTACCTCTTGCTGGACTCAGTGGCCCACGACAATAATCCTAGCTATTTGGGAGGCTGAGGCAGGAGGATATCAAGTCTGAGGCCAGCCTGGCCAATTTAGTTATAGCTAGTCTCAAAATTAAAAAAAAAAAAAAAGGAAAGGGCTGAGGACTCCTAACTCAATCCTAACTTAGCAGAGGCTCCTAACTCAATCCCCATGACTGAAAAATAAAATAAAATAAAATGAATATACCTTATCTTTCTACTCTTGCTCCTAGAGGCAATCTCAGTGGAATTTCCTCTAAACCATCAAGCAGGTCATTATCACAACCCGGCTTAACATCTTCCAGTGATTTTCACAACACACTTAGACTAAAGCCCAAAGTCGTCTCCATGTTCTTACAGGATTGGGTCCCTGCCTGTCTTTGTGACTCCAATTCTGCTCACTTCATGCCTCTATTTTTTGGATATGCCAAGCACATTCTCATCTGAGGACTTTTGCTATTTGCTCCTCTGGAAATGCTGCTTCCCAGATATTTTCATTTCTCTTTTCATTTAGGTTCTACTCAAGTGTTGCATACTTGGAGAGGCCATCTCTGATCCCTATAAAAAGTCCACTTCAGGGAGCATTTTCCTTTTCCTTATACACTACTCAATGTGCATGTTTTTAGAATTCCATTGTCTATCTCATCTGATAGCATCCAAACTTCACTAGGGCTATGCTTTGGTCTTTTGTTTACTTTAGTATCCTGGGCAAAGAATAGTGATGGCACATAAAGAGTTTCAGAAATATTTGTTGAGGGCATGACTAAAACGTCATTAAGGGGAAGGAAAAGGAAGCTTTAAATGAAATTAAATTGAATTTAGGATTTAGAAAAAAACCCCACTGTTTACATTCTGCTGAGATTCATTAATAAACTGAATATTAGATTGAAGACTTACTAATAACAAAATATCAGTTACTTGGGAGGCTGAAGCAGGAAGATTGCAAGTTTGAGGTTAGCCTGGGCAAGTTAATGAGACCCTGCCTCAAAAGAAAAAATAAAAAGGGCTGAGGATATCACTCAGTAGTAGAGTGTCCCTGAGTTCAATCCCCAGTAATAGAAAAAGAAAAAACAAAACAAAAAGGACCATTGTATCCTACATCTGCTCCCATCAAAAGTGAAGTTGATTTCTCCATGCTTTGACTCTGTGAACATGGATAATAAACTCTGTTTGGCCAATAACATGTATGGGCATAAAAATGCTTTTTTGGGCTTACCCTTTCTTGCTACTGGGAAATAGAAACTCACTGTATGGAGAAGCTTCTAAGAAATCAACCTGTCATCTTATACATCTTATGAGGCTCCAGGCAACACATCTGCAGCAACATGAATGGGCCTAAGAGAAGCAGCAAAACTGCTCTGCTTATATCAGCCAACTGCTGATTCACAGAATTGTGAAACAATTAATACTTGTTTTAAGTCACAAAGTTTGGGCGCGTTTGTTACACTGCAAGACTTACTGATATAGTATGTTTGGGTGCACTATGTATTAAGTTAAGTTCCCCTGTTTGAAACTGTCACACTCATGGATGACAGACAGCTACTTGCTTATTTGCTATGGAAGCTACTGGGGGATACCAGAACATACAAAGGAAGCCCTGGAGAATGGGTCTGAATCTAGCTATAATACTCGTAGACCCCATGACCCTGGGCCAAATTGCTTAGCATTTCTGAACCTCCATTTTCTCATATAGAGAGAACAAGTCTCAAATACTGCCCTAACTTCTGTCTACTCAGTCTGATCCAAAGACCAACAATGAGAACATGATATAGCAGCATAGGGAATCTCAGGTTCTTCTCTAGATCTGAATGTAAATTGAATAAAAACCTGCAGTTTAAGAAGATAACCAGGCAATTTATATATCTATTATTTTTTGTGTTACCACCTTGGCTTCGGCCAAAATCAACACATCTTGAAGACCCCTGAACAGCCAGTCAAGAACCAGCTTTATCTTGCGATCTGTTTTTCCTTTCCAGGCTTGTAGGGAAACTTGATCTAGGATATTTTTCTTGGCTTCCTCACAGGCAGACAGGCTCAGCTGTCTGAGGAGCTTTTTTTCAAGGCTCAGCTAAAATTACAGCTTAGTAGTCTATCTGTGGAGTGGTCAGTGGGCCCTCAGCCCCCTCCTACTTAAGGGTGTCCAGTTGGTTAATTTTTGATGGTCATGTCCCTCTATTAGTACTGCCTGGAAATGGCCAGACTGTACCAGGGGAATAAGTCTTCTGCATTTCTAACTGCGAATTTGGACTACTGTTTGCACATACGTTGCCCCTCTATTTCTTAAGCTACCGGCGCAGTCAGGCCCTTTCTATCCTCCTGGCCAGACGGACCCGCTCAGGAGGTTGAGCATGCCCAGTGCAGCTGTAAGCGTGGTGGCCCCAGTCCCCAATGCGCAGGTGCCACGTCTCCGGGTTTTGGTGGCCGCCGGCCGGGAACAGGAGGAGGCAGAGTAGCCCGGGGGAGGAGGGAACCCTCTGGGAGTCCTGGAGCTGATCGTAGCTAGGGTCCACACAAAGGCTGAAGCTAGGTCCTACACCGTTAGGGCCTGAGTGTGAGTGTAACTTGAAGGCATCTGGGAGTTGTCATAGGGGAAGCTTGGGCCGGGAACTGGCTGGAGCAGAGCCCCAGCATCCCAGGGACCAAAGTCAGGGACGGGGAGTGGGGGTTGCATGTTTGAGGTTGCACTTGGGGGAAGACTTTTTGGAACCACTTTCAGTCTCAGTAGATCGGTGTAAGCTACGAGAAATAAAGAGAACATAGTAGTACTTGTTTTAGAATATTGTTTTACGGATTAAATGAATAAAAAGCATTTAGAACAGTGTCTGACAGAGTGTAAGCACTTTATGTGTTTATTAAACAAAATTTAAACAAATAAGCACTGTCCCCATCTTGGCCCACGGCTCCGGGGCACCAGTTTTCACCAGTACTGTCACCCTCGGCTTTTAGCTTCCACCCCGGCCCCACGGCCCACTGCCCAGTTAAGTATCCCATCCGAGAAGGGTAATCCCCACTCTCGGTTCTGCGCCCGGCGTCACACAGTGCGCAAACGGACCCCCAGGCACCCGGCACGTGCAGAGGGGAGCTGCTGGGGAGACCCCCGAGAAACGCCCAGAGGGGCGGCCTCGTCGGACGCCCCACCCACCTTCTTCCAGTACCACCTTCCACCCACTTTGGCTGCGCCGACCCGGCCCTCAAGGCTGCGCCCCGGGCCCGCTCGGCGCCCCTCCCCGCCTCGCCGGCTCGTGGCAGCCAGGCGGCCAGCCCGGCCCCTGCCCACCCCCAGCCCAGCCGGGCGCGCCGCACTGGGCATGCTCCGTAGCCTGGGCAGGTTGGGGCCTGCGAGGCGACAGCTCGGGCTCCGGAGCCGGGAGGCGAAAACCGGGAGGGAGACTCGGGGGTTCGGGGAGGAAGGATTCGCGGGCCATTGGAGGGGCGGCGGGGCCCGGGGCCGGGAGACTCGGCAGAGCCCGGCGGGAGC
>NW_026000026.1:34086610-34095959 GCF_001458135.2 Marmota marmota marmota
TGGTGGCGCCGGGAGCAGTAAGTGAGCTGCACCGCAAACAAGCTCTCACACACACGCGCGCACACACACGCGCGCACACACTGAGTCTCCAGGCGGCGGCTGTGGCCGCATCCCCAGCAGCAGTTCCAGGCAAAGTGACAGGTAGGAGAAGGCATTTCGGGTCCCGCCCGAGGATGCTCCCGCCCGCCCCAGCCCGCGGGGCTTGTTTGCTTTCGGCGGGTGCGTCCCGGACGCGCGCGCGCGCACCCAGATGCCCTGCTGGGTACCCAGTGCAGGTGCGGGGTGCTAAGTGCCCTGAGCGCGCGGGAGGCAGGGGACCCCGCCACCAACCCCCTTCCCCTGAAGTCATCACCTACTGGGTTTCCTCAGACTCTCCAGACATTCGCCCGCTTTTGGGCTACAAATAGCTCGGCTCGACGTGTATATGATTATTTTGGTTGGAAATAGTTGGCACCGTGCAACGCATGTAAATGTGTATGCGTGTGGATCTTCTTAACCTCTTCTGGGGAATTGAGAGAAATGATTGACCGTTTGCACTTAAAACTGCACTGACAGGCTCAGCACTCCTTGGGGGCACTGTCTGGGCCTCCTAAAACCGTATCAAGGAAGGAGACAAAAGATTGCCTTAATTTCAGAATTTTAAAGTTGCTTTTTCTTTAACCAATTAGACCCTGCCTATATAGTACAATACTTCGCAGTGTAGACTTTGTAGACTGCCGAATTGAAGTATGAAGATAAGGAATCTCCAATTTCCAAATGTGTCTAAGTGTAACTTCATCTAGAATCATAAAACTACCATTGTTTTAGAAAGAAAGGCGAATCTCTGTTCCATTTCCATAAATATCCACGTATTTGAGAGAAAACTCTTAGCATTTCTCCCCTTAACTCCTGTAAAGATTCTAGCTGTTCTGAAGCGTAGTGTTTGAGATTTAACTCGGGGTAAAGTATTCATGGTAGGTTGTCATGTTTTTGAAACCATAAATGCCATACATGCTGATCTATGAATTTAAGGTATGGCTGTTTGAAGATAGATAGCAGTTTAACAATTTTGTTTGGCTTGTAATCATATCTCTAAACATAGGCAGTCATATAATGTCCCAAAATTGAAACTGAATTTCCCTTTTAAAGAGAAATAAGGTTCATAAAATAAACATAACCAGGAAAATCAACTGGTGACTTTACCTGGGTCTTCTCCAAGGAGGTGAAGAAAATGTCCCAAGAACTGTGCTCTTCAGAATAAGAAAACTGTGTATATGTGTAAAATTTTAACTTTTATCTTTTTAGTGTTTTCAAGAAGGTTAGTTTAAAAAGGTGTGGTTGAGCTGAGAACTTAATATTTTGTATTCTTCACAATTCAGTGGCCTAACTTAGAGAATTATAATGTAAGATAAAAAATCTAGCTCAGCAGGAGTGTGTGGTGTAATCCCTGACTGTGTTATGTAATCTAGAATGCTGTTTTTTTCATAGAACAAATCTTGCATATTTTTCAGCTGGTGTATTGATCTATTATGTCATCTTCCTTTTGAACTACAGAAGTTTAATAAATGAGTCCTGTCTTTGGAGAACACCTGTTTTTAGAAAAAAAAATCACATTTAAATGGTGTAGCATTTTTATTAGCATTTTTATGAACCCGGGAATCTTGCTGCTAGAATTAGTAACCTTCGAATGTAACATAGCATAGCTAAGGATATCATGTATTAGATAACTGATTACACTTCCCTCCAACTATATTATTACTCAGCCATCAGAACTTAGTTTTGATTTAGCTTTGATGATACCACCAGCTCTGAATTAATCCCTGTGGAAATGCTGTTCTACAAGTAACTGTCAAAACAGGATTTCAAAGATTTCCATTTGATCACTGGGGGCACATTTACATCTGTTGGAATAATTCTACCTTTATTTTACAAATGCACACCCACGCAGTCGAGCTTTGTTCTAAAATACTCTTTTGGAAGTTTTATATTTGTGTGCCTGAAAAATGTGAGTGACGTTAAACTCCTTACATGCCCTGGAATCCTGAGGCAGTGTTTTTGCCTCATGAGATAGTGAAATCGAGACTTTAAAAAAGTATTACCAAAAAGCTTTTGCAGAAATGGATTTTTAAAATCTGAAATATCTCCTCCCCAGCAGAGACCAGTTGGTGCCTGAATCACTGCAGTTTTGTCTTTTTCAAGAATATATCTAGCTGCCTTTAGATTAATATATATTGCTGATTTTGGCAACATGGGCCAGTTATACTTGGCAATCCCAATGAGAGGGGTATTTTCCTAGGATAGTCCTAAATTCTTTTTAAGTTTGATTTATTAAGAATTGAAATGATGACTGAGTGCTTGCCTTGTGTTCATCCCTACCCCATCCTCTAAGTGAAATTGAGGTGAAATTGAACTTCCAGGGACTGTGCTGTTTTCCTGGAACCCCTCACATTGACATGCTAATTTGTGAAAGGCTTTGAAATAGGAAAGGTAGCTTCTGGGTTCAGTGTCTGTATTCCCAGTTTTTCTGATGTAACTGGCAAACTCAGATTAATTAGAATTAATGAACAATTTTTGCAGATTAGTTTTTAAAAAGTTAGTAATTAGCTACCACATTTGGTTTCTTTTTTGTTTTAGAATCATATTTTGAGAATAAATTTTATTTTTTTTTTGGATCTGTGCACTTAGGTAATATAGTCCTGGAAAGGAAAGCACGTGTATTTCTTATGTTTTCCACAAATGTCTTTAGTAGCAAACTCAAATATTTTGGGGTGAGTATAAATATTCTTTGAAGTTTATAGTTATTTTCAAGCAGATTGAGACTAAATGTCATTTGTGACCACCTCTAGAGTAAGGGTCAAACAGTATGTTTACCAACACTGATGACCCAGGATTTTAATGAATGATGACAATGGGTCCCCTGTAAAATTAAGAACTTTTGTGTTTGATGTGCAGAATCAGGTCAAGGACTAATGGAGATGCTTTAATGATCACAGTTGGTAATTTTGTGTCCAGATTGAAGTTCCCCAAATTGAGACTTTTCAGTTTATATTAGTGTTTGTCAAAAACCCACCTTTTTTTTTCTGAGAGGTAAATGTTGCTTCTAACGCTGATGGGCAGTTGCAGTGGCTCTCTGTTGGGGTTTAAATGTCAAATAGATTTGGGTTAATTCTCAGCACTGACCATTCCACATTTTCCTATTTCCCTGACATACTCGGGAAATAGAACAATCTTACTTCTTTCTTTTCCTTAGTATTTGTTTTCTGTTTAATAGTTTTCTTTTGATAAACCTCACTGTTTAAAGTAGAATTACTTCCTCAAGTTAGAATACTATTTACCTTGTTATGCCTTAGAATGAAATAAAGGTTTTGCATGTTCAGGGGTTGTGATTCTTTCGCCCCACCAAATATAACAATGGATTCACTTTACTTGCAGTGAAGGTAGAACCCGGTAATGATGCATTACTGAACAGATGGAAACGAGATGTTTGCATTGTCCTTGCTAGAATTAAGCCGCTTAAAAAAAAAGTATCATCCCAGAATGACTTTTATTTGAAAGACCAATTTTATGTGATTGCAAAACCATCTCCAAACCATAGTTTCTAAAAATCTGGTTGGACATTTCTTTGGATGCTTCTCCTCTGCGAAATTATAGCCCAAGTTCCTAGAGCAGGTGAAAGTAAGAATGGCCTGTCTTTCAGATCACAGTGAGGAGATCATTATGTTCTGCAGAATAAATGACCAGCTGAGTTTTCTATTTTCCCTGTATGAACTCTATCAACTTTCTTTTCCATTTTCTTTATGGAATCAAAAAAATTTGAAAGGGCCATAAAGCAGAAGGTTTTTCTTAGAAGACCTCTCTCCTCTACTTCATATAAACTTTCAATGAGACTGTCACACACCATGTGACCACAAGATAGTGTTGTTATCTTCTCCCCTTGACTGGGAGTCTGTTTCACAGCTGTTCTCCCATGATCCTTTGGAAAATTCCACCTCCAGCTACTGAAACACCCCTGGGTCAGGCAAATCCTTGCTTTAAGACACATTGCCCTTCTGAAGCACTCTTTTCCTCCCGAACAATTAAAGGATGTTTTTGGCTCCTTGACATGAATGAATCTAAGTAGCCATTTCCTGAGAAACAGGAAGAAAAAAGGTAACTTGAGGTAATTAATTATAAGCAGCCCATTCAGAGAGGAGCGATCACAGACCCATCTTATATTTGATATCTTTTATTTCCTTGAATAGGAGGAATTCCTCACTTCAGATCTACCCATCCCATCAAGTTCTGAGGATGTAACTTGGTGGGTCTATCAATGTAGCTGGCAAATCTGTGTTTGTCTTTACTTTCAGGTGACACTTAGGAGAGTCATTGCTAGACCTTGGCATTTAAGGAGTTGAATAGAATCACCTATATTACTATGTGAGTCCGTTTTAATATGTATTATTTTGATAAGTATATTTCAATATGATTAGTCTCTGCTGTACTTTTTAAGTATTTAATCTTACTCATTTAAAATATGATGCTAAAAAAAGCCTAAACAATTCACTAGGTTATAAAGGGGTCCATGACCCACACAAGGTGAAGAACATCTGCTCTAGAAATGCTCACTCTAAGAAGCAGCTGGTGGATGGATGCAGTGGTGATTGCAGTGTAAGTTTGCTTTCAGCAATGTAAAGTTGCTGAGACCTTCAGGCACTGGAATCAAGTTGACTGAGATCAAATCCTGACAATGTCCTGTACTAGCTATGTGGCCCCAATCATCCATCTACTCTGAGCTTCAGTTGTCCTATATGTAAAAGCAGGAGAATAATCCTATAGGGTTCTTCACAGTACTGTGTCATGAATGATTTGGGTAACGTGTGACTGACACTTTACAATTGCTAATGCCCTTCTGCTATCAGTGCTGGTAGTGTTATAGTTGGTCTTTCTTACTTGCCTCCATGAAGGCAAATAGTATTGATTTATCCATACAGATCAGTCAGTGGAAATTTCTTTAAAACTTAGAAGGAATAATTGCATGGCCACCTTGCAAATACATAATGTTCTTATCCCCCAACTGGACCACCATGAAGTGCCAGATCTTCCTTTGGACATGCCTGACTCTGTGACTACATTTGAATAGAGGGATATAGCATTAACTCAATTCTAAGAGCTTCACATCTTTGTGACTGTGGGATTTTGTAATACAACTCAGTGAGCCAGATGCTATCCCCAGGGCATCTGTGTCTCTCAGCTAGGCTTTTAAAAAAGACCATATTAAGCCATTTAGTTCTGGAAGAAGAGAAACATTCACTAGAAGAATTTGGGGATCACTGAAGTTTAGGGGAGTTGTCATGACTCCTGTTTTCCCACGGGACTTGAGTGGGAACACTCAAATTCACTACTTTGCATAGTAATAACATCAGTGAAACAAAATAGTAGAACATTTGTTGAACACTTAAAAAATATGCTACTATGTTTAATCCTTCTAACAGCTTTTTAGGTGAGTATTAAAGAATGTGCATTTGGGGAAACTGAGGCTTGCAGAGGTGAAGTTCATCATCCTGGGGAGTTAGAGATGGGATTGAATCCCAGGTAGGTGGACTCTAGAACTCCCAGCTTTCAGCCACTGTATTGTGTTACCTGCCAACAAGGGTGGTACAGGCTGCAGAAAGGTACAATAGAAAGTTTTGTGACAATTATTGCAAGTGACTGTGCTGAGATGTGACAGATAAGCTTCTGGCAGCCCTGCTGCCAAGATGGAATTGACATAGAAATTTGAGGGCAATCCTCTTCTCATCCCAGGCGCTTGTTTCTGCACTTGCCTGGGCCAGATATCTGAGGAAGGGAGGTTACTAAATACTAGTCTCGGGGAGCCAAAAAAAAAAAAAAAAAAAAAAAAAAANNNNAAAAAAAAAAAAAAAAAAAAAAAAAAAAAAAAATATATATATATATATATATATATATATATAGTATCCTCTTTTCTGGAGGAGTTTCTTATGGTTTCAGTGAGACCACTGTGGACTGGTGCCTTTAAGGGCCAGGCAAGTATCATCCCCAAGGGCACCTGACCAGGTAAGATGTCAGAGACCTCAGGGAAGCATGGGGCTTGTGTCCATTCAAGCCCTTCCTAGGGAGCAGCTGTTGACCAGATCTGCCAGATTTCTACCAGGTGGGCCCATCCAGTGCATATGCGTTTTCAAGAGAAGCATGAAATGCAGATTTATTTGGAGTGTGAAATCTCATTTTAAAATGTTTGGAAATAATTAAAATAGAAACAAACCTGTCAACCCAGGGTGTGGCCAAACCACGCATATTTCTGGAATGAATTCTTCCCAGTTGTGCCTTTTGTCAAAATTTGAGCCTTTTGTCAAATCTAAGTGCTTGGAAATATCGTGTACTGGAAAATGTCGGTGGCTTTGTTTTGCCCCTCCTCCCCTTTTTGGTAAATTTTCTGTTAAATTTCTTACAAAGGTTGTTATAGTCATTTATTTTGAGTATACCTAGAGTTCAGATTCTGAATTTCTGCCTAATTTTCTCTTCCCCATTTTTCTACAATGTGAGCAAATACACAAAGTCAAGATGCAGGATGTGGTTTTCTCTTGTATTTCAAGAATGCCTAAGTGTAGAGAAATGGGTGACTTCATTTCTGGGGACACAGAGGTTCTCTTCCACGTGTCACAGATTTGAACTCTAAACCAGTCACAGGTTGTCTCTCCTGCCATTTGGTTGTTGCTATATTTGTCGCTTAACATATAGAAAGTAGATCTGTTTCTGCAGGTTAGTATTTCAAGGTGCAGTTCTCAGAGCCCTCGTTTTCTTTTTTGCTCTTAAACGGGAAGTCATGCTGGATGAAATCAATGTACAGTCCTCTTGAGATGGGTTTCTCTCTTATCTACTGATGTACAATGATGGACAATCACACAGTCCTCTCTGGAATGTCTTTCAAGTTTTTGTTTTAAGTGGTTTAAAAAATGATATAAGCGATACACTAATATGTTCTAGTTGAAATGGCAATGCAGAAGCAAAATGTAATCTTTCCCATCTACAGCCATCCCCAGATATAACAACAATAGTTTAGAATGTCTCTTTTCCTTGGTTTTCTATGCATTTACACATGTAAGTAAATATACCTGTCCTTTTTTAATTAGACAAGCTGTATCATATTATATAAGTTGTTCTGAGACTTACTTTTATCCACTTAACTGCATATCATGGAGATATTAACATACTGGTATAATAGTTATCTCATTCTTTCTAACATTGCATAAAATATGGGAATATGTATATACCATTCTTATTTAACCATTTTAAAATTTTCAGTATTGCACACTGAAAGATTGAAGATCTTTTTCATAGGTGTTCATGCACACATGTGTAAATTTCTTGTAATTAAATTCCAAGAAATAAACCATTTTGTCAAAAGGGTATGCACATTTTAAATTTTGAGAAAGCAACTGCCAAATTGCCTTTTTAAAAGGTCCCCGTGAAATTTCTGTCTCCTAGTACCTCAAATTATGCAGCTGAACATCTCTAACCGAAGTATGCTCCACATTGTTACATCAATTTACTAATTCAGTTAGACTTCAGTTATATACAGTATACCAGGAAATGACTTTAGAAATAGACCATGTTCTTAAAATTCCTTGACAATACAATACTTAATCTAAAAGAATTTACCAGTTAAGGGACTAATATAAAAGTAAAAGTATAATAAAGAGATATATTGTAGAATCTGAGAGTTGAAAGTCTGTTTTCTGATCAGCTTGGGTAGCTGTGAAACTCTATACTTCTCTTAGTAGGGACATGTCTTTAATACTCTTGAATATGTAGCCATAGAAGTGCAGTCCTTCGCAGCCAACACAGAACAGAGGTTGATATTGAGCTGGCCAATTACGTTAATTTCATTGCTAAAAGTCCTGTCTAGTTGTGTTTGTAGCTCTAGACTTCCTAATAAAATCAGGTTTCAGTATCCATGCAATTTGTGGGTTCGGACAACTGAAGACTGAAAGTGTTCAAGTATAAAAGTGTTTTTACTGAACATATGTATACTTTTTTTCTTCTTATAAATTCTTCCCTAAACAATGCAGTATAACAACTATTTACATTGCATTTGCATTATGTTGGTTATTATAATTAATCTGGAAATGATTTAAACTATGCAGGAAGATGTGCATAGGTTACATAAAATACTACACTACTTTATCTAAATGAGTTGGGTATTTGTGGATTTTGATATCTGTTGGGGGTCTTGGAACCAAACCCCCGTGGATGCTGAGGAACAACTGTGTTTAATTATTGAAGAATCCCTTTTTATAGTTTCCTTAGAGAATTAGAAGATTAGAGATAATGCTATCTTATTGCGTTTCCTTTAATAGATACCTGAAATTAATTTTCATGATTTTTAGAAATGATTCATAGACAAAGGAATATGCAAATTTAAAGCTATCCTGTATTTTCATTTAGAGAGATATTTGGAAAAATGCAGAAAATCTAGGTCACCAATTTTGAATTTTTTCCAGAAGTGACAACTTTAATAACCACAATTCTTATCAATAATATAAAGTTAGTTATTGGCTACTTTTCAGAATTTTATGACGTCAACTACAAGAATTTGATTCACCTGAAAGTATCACAATAGCAGGAATAATAAGTCTTGATGTGGATAAATGGCAGAAAAACCAAATCTTGTTTCTGTTTTCCAAAGACCGATTTTGTTCTTTCATCTGTTTTTCCAGATATCCATTTTTAAGACAAATTCTGGTTAGTTTGGCAATGACATTCAGATTCTGGTTGTGTGCCTTCTGCATGTTTATTTTTACAGCACACTGTGAATTGTAGAAATATGGTAGGATTCAGTCACATTTCCTTGGCATTGAAACTTTGCATAGTCAAGAAAGTCTGTGATAAATTTTGCTCATGAAAATGTTAAAGTGTTTCACAGTTTACAGACAATTGCTTTGATAATGTCTGTGAAAGCCCAAAGGAGGGCACCACCTGGTCACTCTTTAAACCTGTGTCCTTCAGGGCCCTGCTAAGGAATAATGGCACATATAAACCAAGTCCATAAAGGACTGCTTAAAAAGGAGACTCTTAAGAAGGTGTGGGCAGGTGTAGGGTCACAATCAGGACGAATACTAAAGAAGGATCTGGCAATGATAAGCAGCTATTACTTCTCCAAGGGAAGGGGCAAGAAGGACCATTGACAAGAGCTGTGTCCTTTTTTCGGGGGTCATAGTTAATCTATAGATCCTTTCAGGGAGAGAGCAGGGGAATATGTATATCTATGTCACTTTCCTCCTGACTACCAAACTCTGGTAGGTACTTTCTACTAGTTGAACTCAAAGAAGCCTGAAGGGTGAGTGTGGAAGAGATTGACCAATGGATCTGCGGG
>NW_026000026.1:34095983-34174136 GCF_001458135.2 Marmota marmota marmota
GGGGGGGGACAGATGGCAGACCCCACTCACTTGCCCTTCCAGAATAGAGGTGTGCAGGGGTGAGAGTTCAGACCAGGATGGATAGCTTGTAGTCTGGTTTTGAGGACAAAAGAAAATAAAACTGCAGTTACAATGATTAAATTGAAAAAAGAAAACTGGGCATGTTCCACAGTGCCACATGGCTGGTATAAGTAGGATTTGCAGTTGGCCTTATAAGTGACATTCTTGGGAATTGCATAGGATGGGAAACTTTTTGTATTTATTTGATGAAATGGAAAAATGTAGGCTTAGAGATAGAAGAGATTCATAAAGTCTGTCAACATGGAGTTGGATACCTAAGATATAATTCCTTTGCTTTTAATATTTTATGAAAATATTTTATCTGAAATGTCAGGTACCTAGGGAAAGAGACTAGGAGGAAATTAAGGTTATTAACAGTAATTTTCCTTCAAAGAAGTCAATTTAACTAAATCATTAGCATCACTGAGTTGAAATGAACCAGCTGTATTTTCCATTTGTTTGGCAGGTCAGTAAGACTCTGACTTGGTCTTATCTATTCTCTCGTTTTCTTGGTCCTGTTGTTGGAGAAGGTGAAGGCTGTTCTGTTTGGGATACGTGCTTGTTAAGCAGTGACACTTGATTAGAATCATGAAATTATGCTGGAAAGAGTTCATCTTTTCTTACATCCAAATTTTATGGTGTAAGAAACTAAAGCACTATTAGCAGCTGCTGCTATGCAAGTTCCAGAGTTGGCGACTCTGGGGATGTCACATCACTATTCTAACCTGAAGGAATTGCATCAGATTAATTCATTCTTGCTGTTATTATTGTAGATCTCCAAAGTCCCTAATTCCTAAAAGAGCTTTCTTGCCCTTGCATGCAAAGTTATTTTCATATATTAGGGCAGAGCTTCATGAGAGCTTCTTCCACTATTCAGCCCTTGAAATGGTGTTCCCTGTAAACATCTACATAGCTCTTGATTCTGCTCATTCTAGACTTTTTCTATGAGAAAACTCATTCATTTCCACCTATTTGAGGGAGACTCCTCCATCTCTGACCTCTTTTCTGAGCTTCAGATAATATTCCTTAGTCTGCTACAGATTTTGACCCTGAAATCTTATGGGTGCTCCAATTCAGGGTGGCTAAAACAGGAATCCTTGACTTCACTACCCGTGTATGTCCAGGGATCCTAATCTTTGTAAAACAAGTCACCCATCTGTGGAGTCTACCCCATTACAATGTCTCATTTCTGTCTGCTCTTCTCTATTCCTGTTGCTACTGCCTGTTCATATTATTATTTGATGCCTTGATTGTTCTGTGAATGGTTCAGTCTGCCTCCCTGTCTCTCCGTCATTCATTCCATCATGTATTCCATTGGTTATTAAATGAACATCAGGAACTCTTAACAATGGTGGAGTTGGAGCTCTTTTCCTTGGGTTAACAGTTTCCTGGAGGAAACTGACATGTAAATAGCAACTTTGCAAGTTGACATCTTTGCCTCTTGACTCCATTCCCCACAGTCAGCTAAAGTAATTTGTGCAAAATCAATCTTATAGCATTACCTCTGAAATATTCAACAGCACCTTATGGCTTTTAGAAAGAATTTGTTTCCCTAATTTGCCAAATTCAAATCCATGGCCTGAACCTTACAATGAAGTCTCAACTCCTTTATTAGCATTGCCTGTACTAAGCTTTATTAAAATTCAAGAACGACAAGGCTATGGCCACTGTTTCTTTTCTGACTTTGTACTCAATCCCATTCTTTAACTGAATCCTGTAGGCCTTAAGAGCCTGCACAATTGCCATCTTCTCTGCAGAGCAGTCCTTGGTCAGCCACAATCCTGGTGCATGCCCCACTTTGTTCTTCTTGTTGAATGAACTGCAAGTCCTAGCTACAACAGGACCCTCTTGGGGAGTGGGAATATCTGGTGCATATTAGAGACCAAGTTAATGTCTCTTAGATGAATGAAAAAGTAAATGCTGTTATTGCTTATTCTGCAGGATGGGTAAATTAGAAAAGCAATGAGTGAGTAAGCAACAGAGATGTCATATTTAATAAAATGAAGCCATCTATAGACTCATTACAGAGGCAAAAATTTTCCGTGATTATTTATACTGGTGGCTGAAAAAGTGGCAGAACGATCAATTTGGAGAGATGATCAGTCATTTGAAAACTCTATATTCCTTATTTCTGCTAACAGAAATCTCGATGTAGTAATATATTAATATACTACATCCAGAGAAGACATTTCCCTGAAGATAGTTTATCATTTATTCCTGTGGGCACATATTCACATTGTTTTTTTTTCTATTTTGTAAGTTCAATTTTAATCAAGTTATGCTTATTTTTCTTACAGTGTGTAATAGCTTTGACTCAGAAAAATTTCTTTACTTCAAACTTGGCTGGATATTTAGGGGAGAAAAGAGTTTGTTTAGTCAGATTATTTTATTAAGTGGGACTCTTGATAATCTAAAATGCTTTGTGTTTATTTTTCTGGTAGCATTTTATTTTCAAAATGACCTGCAAACATACCAGTGCCAAATAGAGAAAACTATTAATGAATTGAGGGAGACTTTTTGCTGAATATTGGTTTTGAAAGAGCATCTTTCATAGTTTCAGAATGAGAAGGGAGCTTTTTATTTCTAATGGTTTGAATCTTGTGCAAAATGTGGCTTTAACAGTTGATCTCAGGCCCCCCTCCCCAGGCCTGCAGTGTCAATAATGTTTAAGAGGTTCCTTCATTACAAAGTGGAATTTTTTTTTGTTTACTAAATTTATTTTAGCTTTTGTGTTTAAAAAATGCTGGCTGAGTATATTAATTATTAAATATATCATTGTTCAAGTTTCAATGGAGACAGCATTTAGGAGGATTCTAGTTTGGTTACTGCAGCTGCTCTGAAAATACTTCACAATAACATTTAGAAACACAGAGAATATTTCTTTTTTTATTTAGAGCCTTTTTAGACCTGTGAGGCCCTCTGAGAATCATAAGCCTGGCCTCATTCTGTCCATTTTTCATTCTCTTTGAAAGAATTTCAAAGTCACCGGTTAAAGTTCTTTTCCATATGTCAGAAGTAACATACAGGGGATTTTTCATGCAGATACCAAAGAAAAAGGAAGAAATTCAAATGCTCAGATGATTTGAGTACTAATATCTATCCTCAAAGTTAGGACTCTGAGTGCCAGACTCTTCTGAACTGTTCAGTTGCATATTAATTTTTATTTTCTAAGTATGAATTTTATAAACATTGCAGACCACCAGGTCTTCCACAAAGATTGATAAGCAGGAGGAATCCATTCCTTGATTCAAAGCAGGAGATGTCTTTTGAAAACCTTCTGGAAATGTTCCACTTTTTACTGAACTGAGGTGCTCCCAGCTTTGTTGGAGAGGTGAGAGCATTCATTATCTGTAAGGCATGCCTCATTTCTCAACAGGGTTCCCGGACTAGAATATTTCCAGAGAAATTCCTGCCCAAGAGGTGAGAACAGCATTTTTTACTGCAGAAGGGACAGGATGGTAGGTACGCAGGACCTCCTGAACCACTGTGTCCTGCCTTCACACAAGGTGTGAGACCTCAGAATGCAAGTTTCAGACACATACCAGCACAAGTGACAGCTGGAGACGGCAGATGTCCCAGCCCCACTGTGGAATGGGAGACATGAAAAGCCGTGCTATGAAGTAATGGAGGCAGGAAGTTTTCTGATACTTTTTGAATATCTTTAAGGTAAATGTGTGATATTTTAGAAGGTTGAGATTTTCCAGGACCCAGCCCACCATCCATTGAGCTTCAGGCTTAGACAGCAAATACAGCCCATTTTTATTTTCTTAGCAATTCTCCAGATTAGACATGATTATCATCATTTGATATTAAGAAAACTGGTGATTAAAGCATTTTTTTCAAGGTCACATGGTTTATCAGTGAGTGGGTACAGATAGGCATCAAAACAAGGTTGACCTGAATTTATTCAGCTTCTTCTATATGGCTGTATGCGTACAGATGGAAGGCCATATGAGGACACGATGAGAAGGTGGCAGTCTTTGAAGCCAAGGAGAGAGGTCAAAGTAGAAACCAAGTCTGCTACACCTTCATCTGAAACTTCTAGCCTCCAAATCTGTGATTAAAATAAATTTTTTGTTGTATAAGCCACCCACTCTGTGGTATTTTGTTATGGCAGCCACCAAAAACTCATACAGTGGGGCTTTTTTTTTTTAAACATGCATTTGAAAGCAGTTCCATTAAAACAGTAACCAAAACAAATATTTTATAGTAGAAAATAATATAAATGATTTATTAGTTCTACATTTTTTAATGAATTTATAAATGCCGTCCCCATCGCACTCATGG
This sequence comes from Marmota marmota marmota, assembly GCF_001458135.2. Taxonomy (NCBI): domain Eukaryota; kingdom Metazoa; phylum Chordata; class Mammalia; order Rodentia; family Sciuridae; genus Marmota; species Marmota marmota. The sequence goes on from NW_026000026.1 coordinate 34,100,331, forward strand.
TCTTATGCTCTGTTTACCTATTTAATATTCAGTGTCTCACCCCAGCACCCACACACACCCACACACACTAATTCACACATACACTCTGGGCTCCCTTGGGCTAAGCATGCCTATTTCAGTTTCTTGATCAGTGTAGCATATTATTTAACACAAAGTATGCACTTTATATTTGCCTATTGAATAAATTATTTCAAGGAATGTACCTGGTAATTTAGGGAAGCAGAATAAGACCAATAATAAATCATAAGTAAGAACATGTATTTTTATCATTTTATAATATTTTATAATATTAATTTTGGTATTTGAACCTGCATTCCTAATTTTGAAAGGTGATCTTTGTCTCAAGTTGGCTTAGTTGACACAGTACTTGCTTTCATTGAACTTTCGTAAGAGTTAATTTGTTCATAAGCAGAGATTGCATAAATCATGTGTTTCTTTTATTTCTTTGATTTATTTTTTTTCTATGTGAGTTTCATGTTCTTTAAGGAGTCTTAGAATGGAAACATTTCATGTTACATGAAATTAAATCTTGTTCTATAATTATGAACTTGAATCCTTGCTTAATTTATAATTTGATAAACAATATGTACTTGTTGGATTTCTCAGCTATCTACATAGGTACTGGAATGGTTTTCTAAAACAAAATAACAATGGTTCTGGCTCATCTTTCTTAACATCTTAACATTAATTCAGGAAATATTTTCATTTGTCTTCAATTAGCTGGTGCTTTCCTGTTGTATTTTTTTTTTTTTTGGTCTGGAGAATAAATTATCATAAGAGTTTTCATTAAAACACAATATAGTTTTGTTTAATTTGGTCCCTATTGGGGCAAACCCCAACAGCACAATCGATATGCTATGAGTGAGTTGTTCTATTTATTAATTTCTATATAAACTAATGATTTAGGAATATTTTGTGGACTTGAGGTTATAAAATAGGGAACAGACCTTCTAAATACTATATTCAGTATGTTCTTGAATATGAAGATGAGATACAAAGACATCTTAAATACAAATCATCACATTGATACACTTTAAATAAAAAAGGAATATTTTTTCTCTTTCATAACATTATGGTTTGAGTGAACTTTTAAAAAATTATGGTGCTATTTTGTTACCTAAATCATGCAGCTATTTGTGTAGGTATTATATGCTTTGTTTTAAACACTCTATCTAAAATCTGACGTTTCTACAACAAGGAATGAGGTAATAAGAAGTCTAGTTATTCTTTATGTATGTGAACAAAATTTCAGTGATTCATGTCAGGTGGTATGGTCATTTGAATTTTATTTGAATGAATTAATTATGAGCCTAGTGGCATTTTCAAATAGCCATAGTTTTTTTTAAATCAGTTTTAAGATCAGGTTTGTACAGTAGCTAGCACACAGTAGGCTCTTAAATATGTCCTAAAATTAATATGTAAGATGAGGACACTGGCCACATGCTGTTCTTCTACTTCTCTTCCTTATTTCATGTTTTTTATGTCCTATTTTGGATTTGTATGCATTCTGCTGTTTCTAAAATTGGTACCTAAGCAATGCATTTTTTAACATTAATTATCAAGTTTTGTCTTACTCTTAAATTTCTTATGGTTATGTAAGGCAGCATAAATGGGCATTATCTACCTTGCTAACACCTACTTTCCTGGGTTGAAAATATATTGATCTTGTCTTTAACCTTGACATTTAGGATAATTGACTAGATTCTGAAAAGATAAAGCCTGATGGGATTGTACGTGTTTATTGTTATAACAGTCTCAATTACATAATAAAAATACTCCAGAAACTTATTAAGATCCTTAAACATTTTATACAAGGATTGGCTTCAGATATCACAGACTTACCCTTGGGAAATAGTTCACTGGCTGAAGAGATTTACAACATGCTGAAAGTCGGGCAGATAGTCTTGAAGATGCAATTCTGGTTATTGTAACCACAAAACAGAGGAATGACTGTTTTTCCCTTTGAATAAAATAAAGTTGTGTTTAAACTTTTTTTATTTTTTTTTGAGGGATGTTTTAAAATGTGCTTATTGCATGACTCAGTTTGGCATATAAGAAGAAATGGGAATTAAATTATCATTGAAATTCCCCTGCTGCCACATTGCCCACATGATATTTCCACCCTATGAAGAGTGAGGCAAAGCAATCAGGACAACAAAATTCCATCATCTGAAACTCATTTATCCTGGATGAAAAAAGTTGTATTTTATAAAGAAGAGCTCATTTAGAAAAAAAAATACTCTTTTAAAGTTCTTCTCAAGTACAGCATCAGTGCATTGGGAAAGAAACCAGTATTTTTGAGGTGTCTTGTAAAGTTCTGAACTCCATCAGGCACTCTCTTTCATGAGAAAGTTTACCAAAATGGATACTGTTTTGAGGGGTCCTAGCTTTGCCACTGAAAAGCTGAGTGACCTCGGGCTACGTGTTGATTTCCTTCTCTCTCTCTCTCTCTCTTTTTTTTTTTTAAACATCTGTCCTGTGAGCTACATAGCAGTTTCCTCATTCTATAGATAAGGAAACTGAAGCTTATTTAAGTCATTCATTCAAGGCCACATAACTAGCATGCTGCAGAGCTTATGGGGAGTTGGCCTCATCCCCTCTTTCCCATTCCCATGGGTTTCTTCTCCAAGACTTTTCTTGCCTAGATCCTGAGTTCATGATTTTGACCAAACAAAATGGTCACTTTCATGTTTTATGAGCTCAGATAAGGACCTTTGGGATATAAAAAAAAGGCTGTGTATGGAGAATGGAGGGAAGTGACTTGTAGCTGGCCACTGGCTTAGCAAGTCCTGTCTCTGTACCTTAGTTTCCTTACCTCTTAAGTGAAGGACTTAGGCTTGTGAAACTCTTACAGATTTTCCTTTTTATCACTGTAAAGTGTGTTCTTTTGTCTCTGGTAATACTCTCAGCTGAAGTCTATTTTGTCTTATTAGTAATAGAGCCAATTCCACTTTCTCTGGCTTATTGTTCCTGTTGTATAACTTTCCCATTCTTCTGAAACCCTGTGAGTGTGCTTTTTAAATATGTGTCTCTGTGAAGAGAGCATATAGTTGAGTTTTGCTGTTTTTGTAAGATGCACTTTGCTGTTTTGTTTGTGATTAAATGGAGTGTTTAGCCCTCTTACATTTAAAGTCATTGGGTATTTCTGGAGTTGAAGTTTATTTAGGTGTGTTAAATTTGCACTTTGATTTTTAAAAATATCTTCTCACTTTTCTTTCAGACTTAATGAAAAATATCTTATACAGGTTGAATACTCAGCATAGCTGGTTTGTTGAGTGGGTTACACTTAGTAAAATACAAGTATGAATTAGCTTTATTCTTCTCCCTCCTATATTTTGGTTAATATTTTTTGACAGATCCCAAAGCTTTTGAGTCATTTTAATGTATTGCAACTACCTAATTTTCAAATATTAGAAAAACGTAGGGGTATGTAGATCAAAGCATCCATTCTCCCATCCAGTTCATGGCTTCTTGCCTTCTCAGACTTTGGGCCTGCCCCCCAGCTTTGTACTGTCCTCCCTGTAGAAGGGTCTACCCACTGTTTTTGGCTCCTCCCAAGTTGACAGTGGGCACAAGCACTTAGCTGGTGCTCTTCCTTTATGGCTATTACTTACCCTCCCCCACACCCCCATGTACATCCTGATGGATCTTTGGAGGTCCCCCTCCCTCCCTTCCTCCCTCCCTCTCTCTCTCTCTTTCTTTCTTTCTTGTCCATTGGTATTATGACATTATTTGATGTGGGCAGTGCCATCCCTGAGTGACAGCTCTTGTCTGCTCATGGTACATCACTGCGTCCTTCATACCCCTGTTCAGGCAGCCCACTTTGGTGGAGACCTTACAGGACCACTCCTAGGATATTCACTTGGTCCACAGGAAAACTCACATCTTGGTCCACAGGAAAACTCACATCTTAGCACCATCAGACTTTGAAGCCCAGCCTGTTTCTACTTTCCCAGAGGCTACATTGTCTTATTCTGTTAATGCAGGTGGCATCAGCCAGACATGGGGGCTCCAAGCTCACAAATGTCTCACAGGCTCTGAATTTCTGCTCTGAGATGAACATTCAGCCATAAACGGACTGTCAGCCTCCCTCATTGCATGTAGTCCCCATTTATGAGGGTTGTCTTGAGTACTTGGCTTGCGATGTAGAGAGGGTAGGAAAGGGGACCATTGGATTTCTTTGAAGAGTCATCTTCTGCAGTGCATGTTCTTCTCTTACATAGATTCTGGGTGTGACTTCTGGATTGGTTTGGCCAAGGTTAGCAAGTCATGTGGGTATATGAAAGTAATGTTTTCATCCATTTATCTGGAGTATTGAGAATTTAGCTGAAAATCTGAAACAGTTGGGGAGAGTTCCTGTTCTACTTCTCTTTAAGAGAATTTAGAGATTGTTATCTCAAAGCAAGATGTACAGGTTTGTGTTAAATCTTCAGCTACACTTATAGTTTGTGAAGCGCCACAGTCTATAATCTTCTCCCTTCATAGTAAAAAGAATACTAGGTATCAAATCAATGCTTAATGAACAAACTGTGGTGATTTCTGGATATCAGTGTCTGGGGAAGGTAAGGATGACCAATAATAATAAAATAAATGAAGTTTCTCATCTGCAGCATTCTTTACTAATTTGGTTAAATAACTGGTCACTGAAGTGGAAGAAAAATAATTCAAAACTATTGTTAGCTCAGGCAAACTAGTTAGTCAGGTTGGTCAAGGTAGATAAAACCTGAAACTGGATTGACAGGCATCTCTGCTGGAAATTTCTGAACAGTGCATATAATAAATAATTTATATATTTTGTATATTTTATGTGACTGTATATGAATATATATGGGGCTATAATTATGCATGTCTATATGCTTATATAATGAATATGTATATGTACTTCTATATATACACATATATACATAAATACAAATTTTTATAGTCCCAATATAGCTGTCAGAGAGATGACATATATAATAAAATATATATAACAAGTACAGTTTAATAGTTGGAAAAGGATAAGTAGCATAGGTAAAGGAAAATAGTTTGGATGCAAAGCAGACATTCTTACTCTTTGAAGCAGACATAGATGAATGTAAAGTGTTATGTATTAGCTCGTTAGTTAGCTTATTATTATTAGAAAATAATCTCAAAACATTTAATATGATTTTGTGCCACAATCTGGTACTATATGATGACAATGTGATAGGAAGTCATTTTAAGTTTATAAATTTAATTTTTGCTAGAATTAATAGTTAATAATATGTTTAAAATATATTAACATGCATCATTGTGTTTTTTGTGAATAAAAAGGAGATTACGTATTAGTAGTATCTAAGATTTTAAAAATAACTTTGGGGGCTTATAAAAGTATTATATAATCATTCTAAAAATATTGGAGAATAACTGAAAAACACAAACAAGGCAAAAGTACCCTTAATCTAATTGTAATAGATAATTGTCTGTGAGCCAGAATAAGAAACAGCAAATTGCTTTTCGTTTATTGATACATTTTTTTTTCCATGAGTGGTAAAAAATGTTGGTGTTTTCATGGCGGAACTTCCTTTGATCTATATTTAATAAACTCACTTTTTTTCTTTTAGAAACTAATAAGACTTCCTTTAATGTCTAGACTTGCATGTAGGAAGCTGTACCAAGATTGTGTCCAATATAATCAAAAAAACTGCTAAATATAACTCCTTAAACTTTATTTGTAGTCTAGATTTTTGTATAATTTTTTGAGCCTTAGTCAGTTGTTAAGAGTTAACTTCATGATGCACCTAAAGAAATAAGGGAAGTTATCTGGTGCGTAAGAAAGAGTTATTTTAACACTTAAACCTGTTTTTCATTCTATCCCTGGAATTGGTTGTGGCAGTTAATTTAACGTGAACCTCAATATTTCATTTTGTAAATGGGGCAGTGTCTTTGTGATGGTGAGGTCAACTGCAAAGGGGACTGTAAATGCTTTTGGCCTATTTTTCAGGTTATCCTTTAAGCAAGGTAAGCATTCATAAAGAAGTCCTAATTTGCTAGTAAGCTTGGAGTTTTTAATCAGAGATTTTAAAAGATGACGTTAAATGCAGAGTTTCCTGTATTATCAGATATTGCCTTTATGAAAGTAACTGCCTTCTCTTTCTTTAGTTGTGAAGCCTGTCTTTTAAAATCATTGGCCTTTGGTGAAGATTAAACACGTTGAAAAATAATTTATAGAAGAAAATTCACGAGTGCTGTATTGTTACTTAACTGAAAATAATGTGTGTATGTGTAACACACTTCAAGCTTTTATTTATTAAATGGTATTTGATAGCTATTGTAATTATGATTTGCAAAATACTGTGGGTTTCTGCAGAATTGCTGGATAGTTTAACTTGAAATGGCAGAGTAAAGAAGCTCATTTTGGGCTAATACTTTCTCATCTATGCACGTACATCATAGACGGTGCACATATTGTGTGAAAATAATTACCAAATGTTTCGGGGGTGGTGAGTCTGTTTCTCTTCCCCGAGAATTGATGAAAGTTGTTAAATTAGGTTTCTCTGGAGTCATAACAGTTTATTTCACTAAGATGTTTACTGGATAAATATTTTCACTAAGGTTTTCATCAACTTCAGAGAGGTATTATTTATTCAATGAAAAGTGTTAGGAATCTATTGCAATATGTGTTCAATTTCTTTTCTTTCTCCAGGAGATTTCTGTCCTCCCCACTTTGGTTAAAATGAGTACTCATCTGGATAAAATAAATACATATTTTAAAGTGCTTCAATTGATTTGATGTATGCATAGAATTAGTGGATTTTATTTGTGATCCCACTCAGGGACTGGTGGCTCCAGTGTCTTGGTGCTACATGTTGTCTAAACATGATCGATTGCAGTGTTTGTATGTACCATACATGGAGAAGAGGCTGTATTAGTCAGTTTTTCATCACTGTGACAAAATACATGAGATGAGGAATCTCCATACTGCTTTCTGGAGATTCCCTTGGAATGAAACACCATTTGACCCAGCTATCCCACTTCTCCTTCTGTACCCATAGAAATTAAAATCAGCATACTATGTTAACGCAGCCACATGTTTATAGCAGCTCAATTCACAATAGCTAAACTGTGGAAACAACCTAGATACCCTTCAATTGATGAATGGATAAAGAAACTATAGTATATATACAGAATGGACTATTACACAACATTAAAAGAGAATAAAATTATGGCATTTGCAGGTAAATGGATGGAGTTGGAGAATATCATGCTAAGTGAAGTAACCCAATCCCCCAAAACTAAAGGCCGAATGTTCTCTCTGATAAGTGAATGCTGATCCTTAATAGTGGGTGACATGGGAAAAATGGAGGAAATGTTGATGGGGCGAAGGGGAAGAAGGGTGGAGAGGGGAATGGGGGCAGGAAAGATGGTGGAATGAGATGGACGTCATTACCCTAGGTACATGTATGACTGCACATATGGTGTGACGCTACATCATGTACAACCAGAGAAATTAAAAGATATGCTACAGTTGTGTACAATGAATCAAAATTCATTCGGCTGTCATATATACCTGATTAAAATAAATAAATTATTATTATTTTTACAAAAAGAAATACATTAAAAAAACAACAACACCTGAGATAATCAATAAAAAGTGGAAAGGTTTGTTTTGGCAGGTATTTTCATGTTCAGCCATGTTCATTTTGGACCTGTGGTGAGGCAGCATTTTATGGTGGGAGTTCAGGGCAAGGAACCCTGTTCTTATAGCCAGAAGAGTGATAGAAAGTGCGAGAGTGATAGAGATCAAGTGAGCTTGGGGGGCGGGGAGAGATAGGTAGGTAGGTAGGTAGATAGATAGATAGATAGATAGATAGATAGATAGATAGATATGAGTGTGTGTATGTGTGAGAAAAGAGAATGCACATGTTGGAAACCAAGCCTTCAACACCTGGACTTCTGTGGGATATTTAAGATTCAAACTATAGCAAGGGCTACCTGCTTTCTGCGAGATATATTGAAGCCATAGACTGAGGTTTGTTTTCATTATTTCTAGGTCATACAGTACACAGTGGCTTTTTAAAAAACATGCCTTAGGGATGTAGAACCTTTGTAATGCCTTATAGCTGTAAAGAAAAATCACCGATTGGGCATGAAGCTAAAAGGGAACTTTGACCTGAGTGTGCTTTTAAGGCCATACCCATAAGTTTCTTGTGAATGTTCTTTTAGTTACTGTCTTCATGCAGTTTATAAGTAATATTTTAATGAAGACCAAAGTGAGGTAGTAACGTGATACAGCAAAAAAGCAACAGCTGGCCTTCCTGGGTTTGAATATCAGGACTGTCTTTTACTAGAAGTGTGACCTTATGTGATCTCCTTTGGTCCCTTTGGATTTGTCCTCGTCTACAGGGGAGACACTAGGGACTGACTGGAGATCTGTGAAGAATAAATGGAATACTGAGTGTAAAGTGCCAAACACATCGCCTCATTTATAATAGCTGCTTCTTAAGTGTAGTTCTCTTCTTTCTGTAGGCATTTAACGATTACATGTGTCATGCTGGTTCAGTTGAACTACTCATGCAGCTCATTATTATATTTCTGGAAATGATGCTCACAGTGTTTTTTTTTTTTTAAAGGATTGCATACTTTTCGTGAAGACTCTTGGAACCAACTAATGTATAGGTTGTTTTGCTCATTCACATTTTTTTCCCAGCATTTTTCAATACCTCTGTGCCAGCTTTGTGAACTCTAGAAGTTTATGTTGTATTAAGACAGATCAACAGATAAGAGAAAAATTATGGTGGTATTTTAAGTTCCACAGAAGTTACATCTCTTAGGACCCGTAGAAGCAGAGTAGCAGCATTTGAATCAGGGTATTTCTTAAACTCTCAAAGGGTGTTTATTTCTGTTGTGGTTTTTGTTTCTTGGTGATGTTTAATTTCTGATGTTATCTAGCTATGACTGTAAATATTTACTTTTCTTTATACTCACACACACAGAGGTTTTTATATATATACAAATTTTGAAGACTATTTTAAATCAGAAGATTCTCCATTTCTTTGGTCACTGGAAAAGGATTGAGGTTTTTGGGGTCATTATTCACTCCTGCATCCTTAGTATGAGAGGGTAGGAATCCACAGTGGGGTGTGGCGTAACCTGGAGGATGATATGACCTGTTGTTCTTGAGGGGTTTCTAGTAGCTGTTCTCCTTGAAACTCCTTGGTCCTTTAGTGTGAGACCTGCTCTTCTGACAGGTGTAAACTGTGGAAGAGGTCAGGGGTGATGATATAATGGTGTTATGAGTTGTGTGGAGTGTCACAGTTAAAATAGAAGCCACTTTTGAGAATACAGAAAAGGTTAGGTAAATCATTCCTGATATTTGTTAGATTTTTTTTTTTTACTGTAAATGATAGAAAACAGCAAACTAAACTCATAGACATTTGTCACACCTAACACAAAATGTGGTTCTGTCATACCTAACATGAAATGTGGGTTTCGAACTTTAAGATTGGGGTGGATATAGCATTTCAGCAATGCCATCAGAGAACCAGATCAATTAATCCTTCCTCCTTCCCTCCCTTCTTCTTTCCTTTCTTCCTTCCTTCCGTCCTTCCTCTTACTGCATGGCTTTGGTCCTCATGGTTTTGAGATGGCTCTGAATCTCCAAGGGAAAAGGGAAAGGGACTCATTCATATCAGGAGAACACCCTTTCCCAAAACCCTCTTTCACATCTCATTGGTCAAAACTGTCTCATATGGCTACATCGACTGCAAAGGGGGTCTAGAAAACATCATTTTAGCTTGGTTATTACCTCCCAGAAGATCAAGGTTATGAAGATTAGATAAATAGTCATGATGTCATACCTGGAAATTTTATTTTTGTCACTTCTAGTGGATTTACTCTGAGATTTTATAATTTGGTGAATATTACTTGCTACTTCATTTATTTATTTATTTGACAGATATTTATTAAATGTATAAGGCCTTGTAATACATCACTTCCACCTTTAACTAGATCTTAAACTATGGCTGCATGAATGAAAATTATCCAAGTATGGATGTGAACTAATAGAAGTGTCTCTTAGCTCATGTAGTAAATCTATGGAACTGTGACTTCCAAATTGAAAACAACTGATTTTTGTTTAGCTAACCTCGGTCATGAAACTCGTTTGTAATTATTACCCACACCCTCCCTTCTCTGACCCTGGATCCTTTCATAGATAAGGTTGGAAGCCTGCCTGATAAAGCCAAGTTACTCTGATTTTCCCATAATACTCCCTTTTCCAGCTTTTATATGCTTACCCACATTTCCGTTTCAGAATTTGGCATTGTTTCTTTATTGGAAAGGAGACAGATTACTTTAGGCCAACAAGTCTTTGAAAAAGAAAACAGAAAAACTACAACTAACTCTTTTCTTAATCATCATATCTCATGTGAGGATTCAGTGCTAGGTCTTGAGCATGCTCTGTTCAGAGGGAAACCTAGGTTTGTTCTTGTACCTGGTTCATCTTTGAGGCAGGCTTGGCACAGCTGTATGCACAGTCTTTTCCCAAAGCATGATATAAATCCTGCCTTTTATTATGTCCAGGGTCAGGTTTCCCACACTGGTGTCTGGCAAGGTCAGTAAGTCAAATTCTAAGGCCATGAGGATGATTTTACTTGGTGTGTGACTTTCCCCTGCTTGTTGTGAAAGATGAGATCTAGTCTCATGTGACCCCTTCTTGCCTCTTGCAAATTTTAGGCAGAATGAGTGGTGTAGTCCATGGGGTGCCCATCGTTTGGTTATTTCTCAGTTCACTTGTGTAGCATGAGCAAGTTGCAGATATGGTGGCTTTATGTTTGTGATGTCAAAGCTTGCATCGATAAAGGATCTTTTTAATTTTTAAATCGTTTCTGCTCTGATCTCTTGTTTACAAAGATTTCTATTCACGAAATAGATAACATTGATAATACTTATAAATCATCCATTTTTCCACTTATATTAATCAAAGGCGTATAATTAATTATCAGCAATTTCTCACAAATATGAGATAACCAGTGTTTCTGTGTTGATATCATTTAATTCAAATCAGAGATGCTCTAAACAATAAAAAAGAAGCTTTATGACAAGTAAACATATGCTTGTTTATTTTGCTTTTGAAATATTGGAATAAAGCTTCAAAACCATTGTTGTAATGTTCATAAAGCCATAACAATTAGCTGTTAATTTTTCCTAATGTGATATTTGAATTTTAAATTTTTTGCTTGGAGTACTCCCTAGTTTGTTCCATTTTTTTGAAAGGTGTTTGAAAACAATTGTGGTATTTATGATCTGGGCTTTCTATATTTTCACCCAGAGTCTTTATTGGATGGTCATTTTTAAAACTTTTTATTATGGAAAAATTTAAATATACATAAAAGTGGAGTGAATATTACAATGAAATTTCATGTATCTATTATTAAACAACAACAAATTCATGGCCACTTTTGTTTCACCTATTATTCCTCACTAGTAGCCATCCCATCTGGACGGTTTAGAAGCAAATCCTAGATATCATATTATTTTCTGTTGAGCCATTTTGAACTAGAGGTCTATAAGTGGCCCCAACTCAGTTGTTTCAATACCTTAACTTATGATTTAGCTTAGTGGGCTCGCAGTAACCTATATTTCCATGTTGATCATCCATCTATGTTGCCTTTCCTTTGTTAGCAGAGGCTACCTGAAACTGTAATTTCAGAGAATAGAATAGATGAGCTGTTACCCTAACTATGTTATATTATATTGGCATTGAGCCGACCAAAGTAATGTTGACTGGCATCCAAAGTGGTGAAAAGCAGGAGAGCAAAGACCCAGATGCTGGCTTCAGAACCATACAATGTGCAGAATTGGTGTTGTTTTGAAGGACAGAGGTTCTGGACCTACCTATGACCAAGATGTTCAGATGTCCAACTTGTCTGTATGAACTTGGAAGTGAGTACAAAATTCATACTCCTTTCAGTCAGATGTTGTGGGAATTTCTTATGTAAAGTTTAAAAAGGATTTTTATTGTTTGAAAAACAGGTTGCAACTGAAGCAAGCATAAGGTCATATAGGAGTCCTTATCTGATTGAATATGGGGGAAGTTCCTCTGGAGTGTGGTCTCCTGGGATTGATGCTTTGGGAGTCATTTCCAGTCCTTTGGAGCTTTTGGGGAGGGTGTCAGAATCTCAGATATTGTATTTGACTCCATACATCATTGCTCCCCTGGGAAATTAAATTGCATATGAAACCTAAGTGTCAGGTTCAGGGTCAGAGTTATAGTATTAGATGACTAACTTATGTTAAACTAAATCATTTACTTCCTAATTTGGATTTGAATGTTTAAAGATAATACATTAAAATAATCTATACCAACAAGTAGTTTTGAACAAAAAAGTCATGATAAGTGTTGGTAACAGGAAATTTGTACATAGTTCATTACAAATGTGAAATAAAATCAGATGTGTCCTATTTTGATTTAGTTTCCTTTATGTTTATTTCTTGATCCAGAAGTCTTAAATAAGAAAAATGGAGCCCATAAATATGGCTCACTGGCTTAGATAATAAAAACTTCAGCAGAAGGAGGTAGCAGCTTATAGTTCTCTTACCTTCTGATCTACACAGCAGTACAGTTGCTTTGTCTCATCTTCCCTCAGAAAAGTAGAAACAGAAGTAGAATTTTATACATTTGCTTCTTCATTTAAATTGAACAAAATGTTTGAACATATGTCATTGGGGTAGATTTGAAGTAAATGCTTTAATTCTAATTTTGGAAGAATTTCCATTTATTTTTTGCCTGTTTTCCATTTGATTTTGTATGTTTATCCATTTGATTTTTAGAAATCAAATCATTAAAGCCAAAGTCTTTAAAGTGTTTCATTTAGATAGGAACGGAGCAATAGTTTAAGTCTAATTTAAAGGTTTTCCATTGTTTTAACATTGTAAATGAAGCCATAATGAGATTAGAATAGGTCTTAAAAATGAACCTTTGCTGCTTCTTGTAACTAGTGGATAGTCTTTCTTTTATTTATTTTTTTTTCCCTACAGGAAAAGATGGTTTCTCTGTGATATGGGATCCTGAAATGTGATCTTTCTTGAAAAGGTAGGCAAAAAGCTTTTAAAAATTAATCTATGACTTTAAAGCAAATATATTATCTTGAATAAATTATACCAAGAACATTTAGTTGAGAAGCAATTTATATGCTCTTAACATGTGTCATTATGGATTGAATTAAAAACTGGGGTTTCTAAATTCAGAATTTGAATTTGCCAGGCTTTGAAAAGGCTGTTTAGGACAGTTTTGAGAGAGTAGTGGATACCTACAGTGCTTGGGATATGAAATGAATGAGCACCTTACAGTAGGTGCAATTTTTTATTGGAAAGATTCATTTCATCCCATCTTGATGAAATGTTTCTCTATTCAGTGGGTGACATCTTCCTAGGAAGCCCAGAATTTGGAAGTATAAAATGGTCTTTGGCCAGTAAAAATCATCATCTTTCCTATTTTTTTTTTCCTATGGGATTTCTTTTGCAAAGCATGGGTTGTGCATTTCTTGTTACTTTATCAAGGATGTGGGTATGACAAGGTTGTGGGTATACCTGGGTGTATTGTTTTTTTTTTTTTTTTTTTGTAATCTGTCTGTAGCATCTCCAAGAGGTTTCTAAATGTCATAGGTTTAGCTCCTATTAGCCTTGCAGTTGCATTTGTTTTTATTGATACTCTGTAGTGTGTACAGTTGCATTTGTTTTTATTGATACTCTGTAGTGTGTACAGCTGCCCTGTCTGTAAGGTGCATTTGCAAGTACCCTTGGAGTACCCATGGAGATGGAGAGCCCTAGACACAAGACTTAGGTATGTCCTGTGAGACTCTCACCCCAAATCATAGGACCTCTCAGACTTTGGGGATTTTCAAAATCATAGTGGTAACGACTGAGCTTGCATCATTATCTTTTAACGTTAGTCTGTAATTTTCTCTTAGGTTATAAGATTTTAGCTGTTAGATCTTTCTGGGAAGAGATGTTGTGATGTGGAATCGTGCCTCCCACATTTATTTATAATAAACATTTGCAATGCTGGTGGGGTCTTTTCTTATTTTTCTCTCCTGTTCACTAAAGTGACCTCTCACCTCCAACTTTGAGTTGCTGGTGCAGGTCAAGGCCATCTAAACCCTGGGCATGGCTCACTTCCCTCTGACAGGTCCAGGTCCTCAAGTAGTTGCTCATATTTTATTTATAAATTGACCCACCCAAATCTAGGTATCAAAAAGTGAAAGACAAACTAGACCATTGGAGATCTAGTGTGGAGAATGCTCATGCACTCCAATCTCTGAATTGGAAAAAGAGGGGTTGAAGCTGAGTTGAAACATTTAGCCTGTATAGAAAAGATAAATTGAAAGACTAGAGTAAACTCAGCATTTGGGTAGAAACACTATAAGAGTATGTTACAAGATTATACTGGTAGAGACACCAAAAGGGAAGATTATCTCTAATTTGCTTCAAAATGGGATTTCAAAAATCTGCTACATGAAGATCCCTTACAGTGAAATAACTAAAAAATGTTATCAGTAAAGGTTTGCTTTTTTCCTCAAATTATTTCTTCAGATTTCGGTTTCACAGATGACACACAGAGAAGTATGAATTAATCACAAACAGAGAGTAAAATGATGATCAGAAATAAGCTGATAAGCCTGATATAAACATTGAGTTCATTTATTTCTCATTTTACCCAAGTCAGCTGCTGTTCCTTCTTGTATCCATTAATACCTAAACTTTTCTACCTTTGGAAGGGATATTAGGATTGGCTTCTGTGCTGGTCTCGACTGTAGGCAGCACTGTGAGTCTAGTAAGTCAGTCCCATTCAGATAGTGGAGAACTAGAGGCCTGTATTTACCATTAGGCAGTTTAACTGCATTCACTATGAGTCCCACTTTAGCTAGATGGGATGAGGTCACAACTTGTCCCCTTCAGACCCTTAGGAATTCTGACATGAGGTTTAGAAACATAGTTACAGTGTCTTGCTTAGGAATCATCCCTATTTATAGCATTTGACAGACAGACATCTGGACTTCTGGGCCCAGCACTCTCTCTTAATTTCCTTTTAGCCAAGACAGCTAACAATAACCACAGTATATTTTGCTTTTTCCTTACTAGCTTGACTTTCCTTAGTATCAAATTGACCAGTTCTCCAGGAGTTAGATCCATTTCTCAATTCCATGGGTACATTTTCCCTCTGGTAACCCATCACAGCACAACTGTTGATCCATGCTAAGGGGAATCTTATGGCCACCCAGGAATCAAAGGTTCCTCATTCCCTACTCTTTCATTCTTTCTCTTCCCAAACCACATGTTTCAATTTCAGCAAATCCCACTTCAGTGACACCAAATGTGTTTGTCAGGGAAAATAAAGTATAGGTGATTGAGTTACCGGGGGCAATGGAGGAACATTCTTCTAAAACAATTTTATAAACAGTCCAGTTCTTATACACTGGATTGGTTAGATGTAGGCTTCAAACAAGTAGCCATAAGTGGTCATTTAAACTTAACTTGAATTTCCTGGACTGGGAGTGTAGCTTAGTGGTAGAGCACTTGTTTAGCATTTACAAAGTCCTGGGTTCATCTATAGCACTGCAAAAAAAAAAAATCTTGAATTTGGGGGGGATCCATCATTGTGGGTAGCTGACTGGGTGAGAATGCTCTGTTCCCCTTTACTTTCCAAACAGAAATGCACACTTTTGTATTTTTCCTAACCTCTACTAGCGGGTGGGAGCACTAATGGGACCTCACGGTTGCTAAACTGGGATGGTGATGTGATGATTCAGAGAGGCAGATGGTGATTTAAAATTCTGTCCCTTGCTGGCACAGGCTCAGTCAGCATGGAGGTGTCAGAGCCAGTGGTGGTGACCTGAGCCAACAGTGTAGTAGATGTCACAGTCAACTGTTAAGAACCAGAGAAAAGGTCTAAGAAAACAGCTCTCCTTGTGTGTGTAAGGAGCCCAGTCTTGCTTTCCTTATTCCCACCCACATGCCCTTCTACATAATTTTAAAGCACATTAAGAGAAACCCCACATCAGTGATTCCTTAAATCGATTCTTGCACAAGTAAGATAGCCTGATCTTCTTTTATGGGAAGGAATATTTTTTTAATGAAAAAGTGCATCTAACAGAAGTTCAGACAACCTACTCTGGTTTTGGTAGAGAGTCTTTCTTTTCCTTTGACTGAAGTAGTGTTTACACTTCTATTTATACTCTCAGAGTATATACTCAGAAAATCTCAGATTGACACTCTCAGAATCTCATCAAAACTGTTGTCTGTGAACAATTGCTGTATTTCCGATTCCTACCAGCTAGGTTGATCTGCCTGTTTTATTTGTTTTCTAGAACAAATAGACTCACACATGGTTTTACGTTGTGTTTTGAGTTCTCATGCATATTGTCTGTTCTTCCTGTGTACTGATTCCTCACTTTGGTGCACACAGCAGCTGTGTGACCGTCTGTGAGGAAGTGCCACAGCTTCCTCTGTGGAATGCCACAGGTGGTGTGTCAGGGGATTCTTCTCTTCCCAAGTGTTATTTTGGCATGGGTAGGCTGCCCATCTTTGAGGTGGAATCTCTTATGATTTGTTTCTTCACATTCCATGTTAGTGTTTGGAAGTGGGACCATCACCCCAGGGACAGATTGCCAGCTGTCCCATCATAGATTGTGCTCAGCCTTCTATAGAAATAAGTTATTATTTTGCATAGCTATCCAACTGCAGAGACTGGCAAAGAAGCCTCCAGTTGTATCTAGGTGAGTCACTTGGTTTCTTTGCATCAGTGGGATGTGGGCAGAATAATGTGTGTTAAATCCAGGACAAGGCTTCTAAATACTCCTACTTCCTTTTTTTTCTCAGGTTGGATGCAGTCATAGTCGCTTCCTTGTTTTTTCTCATGCTCACTTCTGCTGGAGGTATATGTATTTGCTTCTCGTTTGGCAAAAAAACAATGCACTCTGAGGCTGTAGTGATGAAGGGAAACAGGACCAAGGGGACTCATCACCTTGTCATCTTCACCAACTTAGAACAACACACTGTCTCTGAATAGAAACTTTTTGTGGGTGTGTGACGTTGGAGGTATAACTTAGGGACTTGCACATGGTAGGCAAGCATCATAACATGGAGCCACACCCCTACTCCCTGAGCAGATGATCTTTAAGGGTCATACGTATAGTCTTTCTCAGTAACAACTCTATACAATGGAAGGTGGAGTACAAATTATATGAGCAAGACAAAGAGACAAACTCTTGCATTCACTTTTCATATATTTTCAGACCTGTTTGTTACAGAAACTGACATTACATGTAGACCCTTTCATTTAGCCATGTTAATTATAACACTTTTTCTTAGTTACTTGATGACATTTTTCCATTTTTTAATTGCCCATGATCTGGAACCTTCTTGCAATGATTGGTAACATGGCTTGATTATTCTCTGCCTCAGTTCTTTTCATCCTAAAATTGCCTCATGTTTTCACCGTGCCTCCTTTTCCTAAAGCATATCTCAGTATATTCCATAATGCATTGTTTTTTTTTTTTTTTTTTTTACCAAACAAGAAGCAAGTTAATCTTGCATTTAGAAATGAACCATTTATTAGTTGACTCTAATCCTTCTGTAGCATACCCTGTGCTTCAGCTCTACTTTGGGCTCCTTTGGTCATATTTTTCTCTCTTTTCCTCTCTTTCTAGACTATTAGATACTGCATAGGAGTTTATAGACCTCACAATATCTATCGAATACTATTTTATATATATATAAATAAATAAATACATATATGTATATATTTATACATACTTTTTATGCTGTACTAGATTATTGGAGGGCATCCATATTTTAATATTGCTGATATCTTGGGATACATGTAACAGGTGCTTGAATGAAGATATGAATAGAATTAACAGAATATGTTTAGATTCATCTGGAAAGACATTAGAAGCATTATGGTTGTTGAATAAGGTTGTGGTTCATGCAAACAAATAAGTAAAAATTGATTAATGATTTAGCCACTAATATAAAGCTAGAAAATATTCTTATGAAGAGGTTTCACTTAAAATAACAGCACAATACAACAGTACAAAACATAGCAGTAATTTACCTAGAAATATATAAGAACAAAATAAGGGAAACTATAGAACTTAATTATAGGTGATAAAATAAATTTTAAATCAAGGGAGAGAGATCCCTCATTCTTGAACAGCCAGATTCAGTACAGTAATACAAAGACATCAGTTTTATTCTGATAGTATTTTTACCATCTTGTGGTGGAGAGATCTCTAAGTAGCTTAATACAACTCTTAATCAATGCTGGGTAATTTAACAAAGTGATTTGGAACTTGATCCGAAGAATGAACTTATCAACTTTCCCAGAATTATGGGAAATATTTATCAGGGCCACTGTTATATAAGCTAATTATAATTGAATGGTGGTATTTATACAGGTTACATAAATGTAATCTATTTTTAGGCATGCATGTATGCTAATTTAGTATGTAATAAGGTTGATATTTCAGATGGGTGGGAAACAGATGAATTATTCAACAAAATGTGTCAGGACTCCCATTTTTACCCCAAATACAGATTGCAGAATCACATCGGTTACACATCCACATTTTTACATAATGCCATATTAGTAACTGTTGTATTCTACTACCTTTCCATGGGAGTTCATAACCCACTTGAATCTAATGTATGAAATATGATATGTCAAGAGCTTTGTAATGTTTTGAACAACCAATAAAAAAAAATGTGTCAGGACACCTGTCTAGTCATCTGGAAAAATAAAACAAGATTTGTACCATGCCACTCATGTAAAAATAACTCTAGGGGTCAAAGTTGTAAGTATAACAATATAAACTATTAATATGAGTGAAAATATACATGCATAGATACTTTTATAATCTTGTGGTATTGGAGGGAAAGCATCTCCAAGGAGAAACCGTGAAGGAAAGGGAAAAGAAATGTGACTACATACAATATTTTAAATCCTTATTTTCATTAAAAAAATTTGGTATAGAGGGAAACCATTTCAACCTGTTTGAGAGATACATAGTCTGCTAGGAAAATATTTGTAACCTGTATGATCAACAAAGATGATCAACTTAGACATTCCAAAGATTCAAAGAGCTTTTAAAATAAACCATTACAATATTATTCATGAGATGAACATCTTAATGGAGTTGTGGGAAAACAAACAGGCAATTCATAAGATAATGAACATGGGGTCAGCCACATATGAGGATGGTCAAACCTGAGAGGCAATTTAAAGTGCAATTTAAACCAATAAGGATATATCCTTGCTTAGTAATTGACACCATAGATTTAATAAAGATAAATAAATAAAAGATTCTGCACCTAGTAATTGTTGGTGTGGGTAAGCAAATAATAGCATTTTTTTTTCTAACTGTGATGAAGAGTCACTTATCCTGGTCTAATTTTGGTGTATATGTTTGTAAAAATATTGTAAAAGTAGACCAGAAAAAGAAAAGGAGAAATATACACAATTATTAATATATAAATATATATATATATATGTATATATGTATATATATATATATATATATATATATATATATATATATATATATATGTATTTATATGTATATGTACATTCACACACATATAAAATGTTTATCAGATATTAAAATTACCCTGACATATTGCCATAAATATTTCTCAGTGTTATCTTAATTTCTGCACCTTTCTTATTATGGACCAGTAATGAACAATTTGCAATCTGCTTTATTCTGTGGAGCACTCTTTGAGTAGCACTGCTCTATGTGCTCATAGGAGCAGACATTGGTACAGAATTTCTGAAGGGAAGATCGGCAGTCTATAAAATTTTAAATGTGCAAACACTTATTTTTCTAGGAACTTACTGTAGGATTATATTCAGGTATTTGTAGAGATTTCTTTATAGCACTTTTGAAGATAGTGAAAAAGATGGAACTCAAATTTATCTTATGGTAAGGTAATGATTATGTAGTTTTGTATGTTAGAGTCAGTCTGTGGAGTATTATGTAGTCACTACAAATAGTAAATGCATATTTTAAAATTATATACAATTTCAAAGATACACAAAAGTAGAAATAGGGTAAAGAATCCTTGCACAAAATTAGACCAACTTCAACTATTATCCACTCATGGCCAATTTTGTCCCTGTGCCATTGTGTGTTTATTTGTGTGGAAAATATGATCAGGATCTTTTGTAAGTAGAAGAAGAACAAGTTATAGAGGAGCATTTATTTACTCATCCAATAATTGTGGACTGTCCTCCAGCCTCTTTGTTTTAGTAACTGAGCTTCAGAAGTGAAAAAAAAATCAGCTTGATGTGACGTTCTAGTTTGGATGAGAGAACACTAAAACAGTCAAAATTATAGTATGTATTTACTGATAATTATTTCAGAGAAAAAAGGGACTGGGGGACTAGGGCATGTTATAGTTTTAGAAAGGATGGACAGGGAAGGCTTCTATGAGAAGGTGGCCTTTGATTCAGGTTCTGAGTGGCTAAGGTCATCTGGGTGAGACCACCCAGGCTCTCGGGGGTCAGGAAAGGCAAATGTGAATACCCCAAGCAGAAGTAAAGCATGAAGAAGAATAAGGAAGCTCCTGTGACTGCATCAAGCCAGGGGTAGAGCCTTGGGAGATGGGGCAGAAGTGGGGGTCAGATAATAGAGGGCCTTGTGGACCTCTGTGAAGACTTGAGCTCCTAATCTGAGTGAAGTGGGGAACCACTGCAGTAGTTAAGCCCAATAGTATTTGATGTTGCTTATAATCGAGAAGACTCACTGGCTGCTAAGTTCAGAGTAGATGCTAAGGGGCCAAGTCTAGATGTAAGAGAGTTAGATGGGAGGTTGTCATGACGGCCAGAGAAGCCATGGTGCTGTGGATTTCTACACAACTGTGAGGGCTGAAAGTGATTTGAAGGGGTTGGAGATTCAGTCTATTTTGTAGATAGAACCCATAGGATTTACCGTGAATTCCAGGTAAGGTATGAGAAGGGTGGGGAGAGGGAGTCCAGTGTTTAGGGAGTTGCTGTTTATTAAAACATGGAGGATTGCATTACAACAGGTTTGGATGGGAAAGCTCAGGAGTTGGTTTTGGATCTCTAAGATTTAAGACTCTCATTAAATGTCTGAGTAACAAGAGATGTAACTGGTAGTTGATTGGATCTGAGTCTGGAATTCAGAGAGAGGTCTGAGCTGAAGATAGGCCAATGTTGGAGTCTGAGTTTGGGTGGGTTCAGTAGGAAAGTGATCAGGGGGAGGAAAGAGGGTCAGGGAGAAATACTGGGGAATGATATTGGCCAAATTATATTGTTTTACTGTGTGTATGTAAAAATCCGTAACAACAAATCCCACCATTATGTAAAACTATAATACACCCATAAAATATGGACAAAAAAATAAAACTAGGGGGAAAAAAGTGTGAATGCAGATAGGAAGCTAAGGGGACTGATCACTACTTTCAAGACACTTCCTCTTAGAGGCAAGGAGATTGGGAAGAACCAATAAGGGATGAGAGGATAGGAGAGACCTAAAGAATCAGGAAGAAAACCAAGGGTGAATAGTGTCTTGAAGCCAGTTGACAGTGTTTCAAGGAGGGAGGAGTAATGAGGGGGCTGTCAAAGAGGGTGAGACTTGACTGAACTGAGGGCTGGTTTAAAAGTTGGACCAACACGACACGTCAACTTGAATTTCTTGTTGTGTGAGCTGAAAGGATGGAGCTGATGGTGATGTTGATGATGATGATGGAACTAATTACTGTTATTTTAAGAAATCCAGAAGAACAGCATCTTCTTATTTTCTTGTCAGGAATAACAAATACATAACCTATCATTAAAATTGGATATAACAGCCAAAAAAGAAAGAAAGAAAACCCAAAAATTAATGAAAGGAATTCCCCCTCCCCCATATCCTATGAGATAGTTTAATTTAATTATCAAGCTGGTTAGTGCTGATGCAGCTGCCTGAACTTGGAACCTTTGTGGGGCAAAAGCCCATTGAGAAACTAAAGTCTTTTGCAGAATGGAGACAGAAGAGGAGAGGGAGAGGGAGAGAAAGATAGTGGGTAGAGAAGGGCGGGGAGGAAGAGGGAGGTGAGGAGGAGGAGGGAGGAGGGAGGAGAAAAAAGAAAATAAAGGGTTGCTTGAAGTAGCTGTTTAGGAAAAGCCAGGTGTCTGATAAATTTTATTGAGTCCGGAAATGTAAGAAGCCAAAAACAAAAACAAAACAAAGATGGTTGTTTGGAACAGTAGCTTTGTCCTGAACAGACTAGGAAATGTGTATGTTCTTAGTAGATAAATTATTTCCCTGATACTTAAAACAAAACAAAACAAGAAAACCAAAAAAAAAAAAAAAAAATACAAACCTCATCCCCTTCAGAGCAAAGTTTGAGGTCATGTTTGAAGGTCTAAATCCATAAATGTTGATAAAATCTTGGTATTGTAAGAGCGCAGGTATGCTAGAATTTCTTCATTGCTGGTAGACAATTCATGTGGGGTCAGGGTGGTCTTAATGCACACATTTAGAAAATAAAATGACTTGTTTTATAGCTTCTTGATTTAAAAAACTGTACCCCACCCCCCAACATCCTCACAATACCCATATTCTAGTGTTTATCAAATTAGGAAGGCTGGGCTCAGATAGAATAACAGGAGGGTTTTTTTCCTGGCATCAATCAAGAGTTATTTGGAAAACAGGCAGAACAAGTTGAAGTGCGCGCCTCATACAGTGAAGGGAAAGATTCGGGTGCCAGGCACAGATGGAGTAAGTTCATTCTCACATAAATATTATCTCTTTGTTCCTGCCAAGGCTGAGATGCAGTCATTGTCTTAATTAACTCAGGGAGTTTTCAGTTATGGATCCAAAATCTTAGTCTTCTGGAAATTGTCATCTGGCTTTGTGTTCTCCCTAAGTACCAGTGTGACCTTGAATGGATGAACCACTTAACCAATTTAGGCCTTCTTATTGGGAATGACGGGTGCAGAGGGCAGGTTTAACTCTTTGGTGTGGGCCTTATGTTCTCTGAATCTGGTATTCAAGTTTGTGGAAAAATTTCAACAGAGACCGTGACTAGGTTTTCTATGGTTAATACATAGACATTTTACTGAACAGCATCCAACTTTTGTAGCATTTTAATTCTTTTTTTAAATTTTTTTAAATTGTACTCTGACACAATGCATTTATTTATTTATTTATTTTTATGTGGTGCTGAGGATCGAACCCAGCGCCTTGCACATGCTAGGCAAGCACTCCACCGCTGAGCCACAGCCCCAACCCAGCATTTTAATTCTTAAGACATTTTGGAACTCTGCAGAGCAAAGAATGCACTGGTCAAGGCTAAAATATAGCCTTTCAATTATCTTGTTGAAGTTGTAGTGTTCTAAAGGAAAACACATGCAATAAAAATACATTTGAAATATGCAAAAATATACTTTTGTTTGGAAAAAAATCACTGGCACTAATTAGCATTTATTTCAACAAAGCTGAAAAAATTTAAAACATAAAATTCAAACATATTTTAAATGATATAGATGGTACAGTCTCAGATTCATGGAAATGTCTCAAAAGCTATAATTTCTCCTCTGTTTATGCTATCTTTCATGAGGAAAATAAAGAGACTAAACATTGTTTGGATTATCTCTACACATTTTAAATTTCTCCCAAAGGCTGCCATGTAATGGTTGGCATCTGAGAGAATAAAGTGGAAATTAGTGAGGCTGAGTTTGTCCTTCATCTTTTGCCAGAGCTGGCCTCCTTGCCTCCTTTTCTTGCACAGAACACAAGAAATCTGAGAACAGTATTTAACTAGAGTACAATTTTTATTTTTATAGCTTGTTTTTCATAGCTGGTCTACAGATTGCCAGGTCTTTCTACTTTTCTTCAACTTAATGTGTTGGCATTCAAACGACCAAATGTACTTTTCAACAATGAATGGTTTGAAATAAAGTTGCACAGTGTGACATTTTTGTGATCCTAAAACATTACAGCTGCCTGCCCCCCAACTCCCAAATGGTGAAAGTAATATGTGTTCCTTACAGAAAATTTGGAAAAATTAATGTAGTCTGAAATCTATAACTCATAGATTGCCACTTTTGATGTCCGACTGTGTTTCTGTCTGGTCTTTCACCAATCCCTGTGTCTACCTGTGTTCATTAAGCAAGGACTCAAGTTAGGATGCTAATAGGTGTTTGGGGAGGAAAAAGGCAATCAAGCAAGCTGTACACGTCCGCAGAGTGCCAGATTGATTGATGTTAGTCTTAGCTTTGTCAAAGACATCTTCCTAAGGACCCAACCTCCTCAAAGTGCTGTGTAACTCCCCTCTACCTGTGAAGGTGTTTGGGCCCAGCAGGGGAAGGACTGGGTACAGAACCTCTTTGGCCATGCCCCTGTGAACATTATGCAGGGGTGTTCTGTTAGAGGGCAATGTGGGTTTCATTAGTTTTTTTGTGTGTTTGTTTTACATAATTGAGATCCCCTGCATTTTTTAACCTCTTTTATCTGCCTAATATATTATGAATATTTTCCACTTTCAAACACAATTTTCGAAAACATTGCTTTCCCTCATTGTTATTTTTGAAAATATTCCACTTATAAAAGTTCCACTTAAAAGCCAGGGCATACCCCAGGTGACAGATCATTTCAGCTCTTGGGGGGTCATCATGAAAAGGTTCTAAAGGTATAAAATGTTCATACCCATTTGATTTCCATCTCCCACCCACCCTTCAACAAACCTTTAATTTTGGACAGCTGCTATCCTTTCAAAGATTGTGGATTCATAGTTCCCAAAGCAACTGCTAACTTATTTGGGAAGTCCTGATAAAAATAGATTTTTAAAATGTAAATGGGTAATTTTCTTTTATTGGTGGGCAATTCATTTGAGAATATTTTATGTGAGAATAGTCTGTTTAGGTCAGGCGTAGTATCACAATGCCTGTAATCCCAGCATCTCAGGAGGTTGAGGCTTGAGTAGTGCACGTTCAAGGCCAGCCTCAGCAATTTATCAAGACCTTAGCAACTTAGGGAGACTGTCTCAAAAAGAAAACAAAAGGGGTCATTGAGGATGTGGCTCAGTGAGTGGTATAGCACCTCTGGGTTCAAGCCCCAGAACCATTAAAACAAAACAAAATGAAAAACACAAAAATCTGGTCTGTTTGAGAAGAATAGTGTACCTCACTAATTCTCATGGAAATTAGGGATTTTCTCCTATTAAGAATGAATTCCCAGCCTGGGGTGGTGGCTCAGTGGTAGAGTGCTTGCCACACGTGTGAGGCACTGGGTTCAATACTCAGCACCACGTAAAATAAATAAATAAAATAAAGGTATTGTGTCCATCTACATCTAAAAATATTAAAAAAAGAATTTCCTTAATTTAGAATGGTATATTGCCTTCTCAAAGTGTTTTTCCACCATAAACTAGATAAAAATGTGTATTTTATGTTTCTTGAATCTGTCAGTAAAAAGTATTATACCACCTTTTCTTCAGTATTCTAAATATTTTAAAATATTTTTCTACAATTAAAGGTGAACACATATTTGCCTTGCATTTAGACTGAATTAAAAGTAGGTCTTGCTGGGCATGGTGGCACATGCCTGCAATCCCAGGGTCTCTGGGGGCTGAGACAGGAGGATAGAGAGTTCAAAGCCAGCCTCAGCAACAGCGAGGTGCCAAGTGACTCAGTGAGACCCTGTCTCTAAATAAAATACAAAATAGGGCTGGAGGTGTGGCTTAGTGATTGAGTTCAATCCCTAGTACCCACCTTCCCCCCGCCCCCCAAAAATGTAGATCCTTGTTTTGGATGTTCTTTGTACCTATTTGTTATTTCTATTATCACACACACACACACACACAAAAAAAAAATCCTCCCACTTGAACATCTCACAATTGTGACGCATTTTATTTTTCCTTGAAAGTATTAAGAATCTGAGAAAGATGTCCTTTTTAAATGTGTTTGTCTTTTTGAACAAGAGTCTAGATAAGTTTGGGAGACTTGTTGAAATAAACACCTTATGCTTTATGGTTTTTTCAGCCTGATTGTTAACTCTCACTTCTCCAGGGAGAGGCAATACACCTTTTAAATATTACAAAACACTTTACAGAGTTCTTTCCTTCGTAAACAACGTAGCTGGGCCAAGCCTGGAGCACATTCATAGACTGTTCCCCAATAAAATTTCTGAGCAAGTGTACTGCTTTAAAGATGAGCTCAAAAGCATAATGTGTACTTTTGGCCTGGGGATTCCTTATAGAGAGTATGCAGATTTCCCCAGGGAAAAATGAATTCGCATGCAAAAGCTCTCACTATAATTATAACAATTTCCTTCTCCTTTTTTTCTTTTTTAAATTCAGCTTCTCAATGTGTTAAGTAGTCTTTTTTTTTTCTTCCTTTTTTACCAAGGCAGTCCTTGCTGAAGGATTTGACTGCTGAAATACCTCATGCCAGCACCCTAAAGCAGTGACAATGAGACATTATAAGATCAGAATTGCAGTGGGTAGAGGGGGCAGGGAAAGTGGTCTGTGTGCCATGATATCAATTCATGCAAGCATGCAAGGTGCCGTCCGACAGCTTGTAGTTAGAAGAAAAAAATTAATGGGCTCATTAAAGGAAAAGCAAAGTTTGGTAAGCAAGTTTTCCTTTTTTCTGAGGGCTGTGCTTACATGGTTTAAATTGTAATAAAAATTAAAATGCTTGAAATGTTTCAGAGTCGGAACTCTCTGCTGTTTTAGCTCTTGGGCACCTCCCGGAATGCTTCCTCAGATAGCAATACAAAACACTGGCAGCCCCCCAAGAGAACATTCTTTGAGGACCTCACTGGCAATGGTGAAAGGGAACTTCATGTTCTGATTGTGCAAAGTGCAGACACACATATTCTAAGTGTACATTCTAAGGTCACTTGTTGTTTCCATGTCAAATGTTAACATTTTAGAATTTTTTCCCCCAGCTATCATAGGAACATAAAACAAACAAACAAACAAACAAACAATAACAACAAAACCCCAAAGTGAGCTTTTTATCTTGGTCAGAAAATTCAGAGCATTGATGCATGGGAGAAAAATCACATATTATTAGAGATACTTTAATTACTTTTATGGATTATTGGCTAATTATCAGAATTGTTAAAATGCTCAGTTTTGTTTTTAATAATACAAATTGCTAAGTAATCTAATACATCAAATTGCCAAAATAATACGGAACACAATTAAACTTCCATCTGATTCTGGACAGTTTTCAGTGTCTCCGGGTCATGATCAGTACTGCATTAATGTGGCATTCTCATCCTTTGGTGTCCCTTTTAACAGAATGCCAAACACAGTGTGTCAGGCATTGTGCTGTGTGCATCAGGCTTGAAAGGGAGGTGTCTGAGTCAAGTTCACAATGAAGCTTTTGCCCAAGATGTGATGTATAATTCAGAGGGACTTACTCCCAAGGAGGCACAGATTTCTGTGGAGATAATTTGGGATTGATGGAGGACCCTGTGCTAGGCACAGAGAAGAGAGGAAGATAATGATGACATTTTCCACAGGACAGTGGCCTGATTTGTGTAGTGTTTGAAGGAGAAGTCAGGTAGAGGCTTACAAATGAATATTTACTAAGTTAGAAGGGGTAATGATTGCCTGCATTAAGACGAAGTGCTAAATACTGACCTTGAATCATATCCCAATCCCCAGCCTCCCCCCTTTCTCCTTCTGTTTGCTGTTCAATAAGGAAATGAGTGAAGATTCTAATGCAGGATTAACCAGAGGACGAAGAATACTGAGTTCTGTTTGTGCATCCACGGGAGGAGCCACTGAGAGCCGTGGACAGTTGTCATCACTCCCCCGACACCTGTTTCTGAGCTGTGTTCTGGAACCATTTCATGGTACCCCAAAGAGAAGGAACACAGCTTCCTAACCTGCCCGAGTACTGACATTTCTTCCTGTCCAGGCATGCCACTGTAAAGGGACACATCTCAGTCTGGTGGCCTTGGCCAATCTTGTGTTCAGGGGTCTGGGCAAAGTTCTGTTGCCTGGAAGTGTACGGTGACAACAGACTTTGGTGGCTTGTGTTTGGCTGGGATTCCACCTTGATGCCTGTGAATGTCCCAGGACAATGGGCGACAATGTCCCCTCCCTGACTGTCGTGCCGAGGTATTAGTTCTTCAGCTAGCATCCTTGTGGATCTTGTTTTACTTGAGCAAAGGCAAAAGGTTTTATTTTATATGCTTTTCCCCTTCAGTAACTTCCTTAATTTAAGAAGTGACTCTATTCTGAGGGTTAGTTCTTATACCAAAAAACAGCTAGTCTATAGACTATTTAGAAATGTCCGTACATCTTATTTTCTTCATTCTGTAAATCCTCAAACAATATATCTCAACCAAAAGAGTCCTGATGGTTCTCACAGAAATTCAGGTGAGGTGTGAAGACATTTTTTATTCAGGTAAATGAGATGTTATGTTCTTACTTCAGAATAAAAATGCCTCCACACTATAGTGCTCCGTGAATAACAGGATATATTAAAAACTTCATATAATATAATTGAAATTTAAATTCATTGTCATGAATGTGAACTTATTCCTTTAACTGGAATTATTGACAGGTTTGACTTTCCATCCTGCTGAATACTTGTTGACAACAAACTGCTATTTAGTATAAATAAGTTTATTCTAAATTACATATTTTAAGTATCATTGTGAGCTCTGAATTTGGACTTTTTTCAGATGTTCTTTATCAAATATTTAACATCACTTTTAATGTAATAGGAGTTTTTTAAAAAAATTTTATTTTTTTATTTTAGTTTTACATGACAGTAGAATGTATTTTGGTAAATTATATATACATAGAGTAAAACTTCTTCTACTTAGGATCCCACTCTTGTGGTTGTATGTGATGTGGAGTTACCCTGGTCATGTATTCAAATACAAGGCTAGGAAAGTTATATCTGATTAATTCTACTGTCTTTCCTATTTCCCTCCCCTCTCCCCTTCCTTTCTCTTTGTCTGATCCAACTGATTTCTATTATTCCCCTCCCCAACCTCCCTTGTTTGGGGTTAGCATCCACAAATCAGAGAGAACATTCGGGCTTTGGTTTTTGGGGATTGACTTATTTCACTTAGCATGATAGTTTCCAGTTCCATCCATTTACCAGTAAATGACATGATTTGATTATTTTTTTTATGGCTGAGTAATAGTCCATTGTGTATATATACACCACATTTTCTTTATTCATTCATCCATTGAAGGACACCTAGATTGTTTCCATAGCTTGACTTTTGTGAGTTGAGTTGCTTTAAGCATTGATGTGGCTGCATCGCTGTAGTATGCTGTTTTAAAATTCTTTGGGTATAGAACGAGGAGTTGGATAAGTGGGTTAAATGGTGGTTCCATTCCAAGTTTTCTAAGGAATCTCCATACTGCCTTCCATAGTGGTTGCACCAATTTGTAGTCCCACCAACAATTTATGAGAGTACCTTTTTCCCCACACCCTTGCCAACATTTATTGTTACTTGTATTCTTTATAATTGCCATTCTGACTGCATGAGATGGAATCTCAGTGTAGTTTTTATTGACATTTCTGTAATTGCTAACAATGTTGGAACATTTTTTTTCATTTATTTCTGACCATTCATATTTCTTCTGTAAAGTGTTTGTTCAGCTCCTTTGCCCATTTATTGATTGGGGTATTTATTTTTCTGGTGTTAGTTTTTTGAGTTCTTTGTATATCCTGGAAATCAATGCCTTATCTGAGGTACTTGTGCTAAAGATTTTTTCCCATTCTGCTCTGTTCACATACTTGATTGTTTCCTTTGCTGTGAAGAAGCTTTTCAGTTTGAATCCATCCCATTTATTGATTCTTGATTTCACTTGTACTTTAGGAGTCTTATTGAGGAAGTCAGTTCCTAAGCTGACACGTTGGAGAGTTGGGCCTGCTTTTTCTTCTAGTAAGGCAGGGTCTCTGGTCTAATGCTTACGTTCTTGAATCACTGAGAGTTGAGTTTTGTGTAGGATGAGAGACTGGGGTTCAATTTCATTCTATTACTTATGGGATTTCCAGTTTTCCCAGCACCATTTATTGAAGACACTACCTTTTCTCCAATGTATGTTAATGGCACCTCTCTCTAGGATGAGATAACTGTATTTATGTGGGTGTGTCTCTGTGTTTTCTATTCTGTTCCATTGGTCTTCATGTCTGTTTTGGTACCAGTACCATGCTGTTTTTATTACTATAGCTCTGTAGTATAATTTAAGGGTCTGGTACTGTGATGTATCCTGCTTCACTTTTTGTGCTAAGGATTGCTTTGGCTATTCTGGGCCTCTTATTTTTCCAAATGAATTTATGATTGCTTTTACTATTTCTGTGAAGAACATCATTGGAATCTTAATAGGAATTACATTAAGTCTGTATAGAGCTTTTGGTAGTATGGCCATTTCGATAATGTTAATGCTGCCTATCCAGGAACATGGGAGATCTTTCCATTTTCTGAGGTCTTCAATTTCTTTCTTTAGTGTTCTGTAGTTTTCATTATAGAGGTCTTTCATATCTTTTGTTACATTGACTGAGCTTTTCTGTGTTGTTAGGCTTCTGATGGCATCTTCAGTTTCATTGCTTGAAATTGATTTGTTTAAATTTTCTATGTCCCTTTCATTTAATTTGGGTAGGTCATATATCTCTAGAAATTTGTTGATGTCTTCATGATTTCCAATTTTATTAGAGTATAGATTTTCAAAGTAGCTACTGTTTATCGCCTGTATTTCCGTGGTGTCCATGGTGATAGTTCCTTTTTCATCACAAATTTCAGTAATTTGAGTTTTCTCTTTCTTTTTCTTTGTTAGCTTGGCAAAGAGTTTAATCAATTTTGTTTATTTTTTTAAAAAAACGATTTTTTGTTTTGTTTATGTTTTTGAAATTTTTTTGTTTCAATTTCATTAGTTTTGGCTCTGATTTTTGTTTTTTCCTGTCTTCTACTGCTTTTGGTGCTGGTTTGTTCTTTTGCTAGGGATTTGAGATGTAAAGTTAGGTTATTTATTTGGTGCTTTTCTGTTCTTTTAATGAATGAGCTCAATGCAAATAATTTTCATCTTAGAACTGCCTTCATAGTATCCCAGAGCTTTTGATGTGTAGTTTTGCTATTCTCATGTACCTCTAAGTATTTTTTTTAATTTCATTCCTGATTTCTTCAGTTACCCACTGGTCATTCAATAATGTATTATTTAGTCTCCAGGAGTTAAAGTAGCTTCAATTTTTAAAATTTTATCTTTAATTTCTAATTTTATTCCATTAGGTTCCGATAGAATGCAAGGTATTATCTCTATTTCTTTTTTTATTTTTGTATTTGCTAAGAGTTGCTTTGTGGACCAAGATGTGGTCTATTTTAGAAAAGGATCCATGTGCTGCTGAGAACAAGGTGTATATTCATTTGTTGATGGATGGAATGATCTATATACGTCTGTTAAGTCTAAATTATTAATTGTGTAATAGGAGTTTTTAAGAGGAAAAATAGTCATCCATAATTTTATTACTCCAAATAATAGCCACATAATTTTATGTATTTCCAATGGTCATACAAACCATACATATTTATAGCTAACAATTTGAATCTATACACAATTTTCTATCATTCTTCACTCGTGTTTATTAAATCAGCATTTCTGATGTTGTCTCCCAGCTGTATATGTATCCATATTTGAACATATGACTTTAAATCTTTTATGAATGAAAGTTTAAAGTTATGGATATATTAGTGCTTAATTCAGTTCCCCTCACTCCAGTCTTTTTCTCTTTCCTCAAAAGGAACTCCTCAGACTTCAATTCCTTGTTTCTCTTCATGGTTTTATATTTTTGCCTCATGTGTGTGTCTATTATACACGTGTATATGTTTGAAATGTGTAAATGCATATATATGTATACACAGTGTGTATATACACACAATATTGTTTATTCTAAAGTCTTACATATTTGAGGTCATTGATATGTTCAGTTCTATTCTATCGGTCAAGATGAGGATGAGGCCCAAATGGACCTAGAGCATGTAACTGGTATTTGTTAGAGTAAATTTTTTGAAAACTTTTGCTCTTCAAATGAATTTTTAAAAAAATAGCATGTCAACTTCTGTGAAAAAGATCCCAATGGAAATTCTACTTGAATTATGGAGTTTGTTGATAAGAATGAAGGAAGTGGACATCTTCAACACATTGAGTTGACATATATATATACTGACTGACTTGTGATTTAGATTGTCTTTAATGTCCATGAAGAAAATATTTATTTTCTTCTATAACTTCTTGCATGCTTTTTTACTCAGCTTATTTTTGCATGTCTTCAAGTTTTTGTTGTGAATATGTTTTTTTTTAAACTACATTTTCTAATTGGTTTCATTTGGTGCATTTGAAAATTCTGATTTCTTGTTTTTGAATTTCCCATTTACTGTAAACTGATCTCTTGCATTAGTTGCAGCAATTTGTCTACAGTTTCTTTTGTATTTCCTTTATAGAGAATTTTGTTATCTTCAGGCACTGGGTTTTCATACTTCTAACTTAATGGCCACATAGTATTGTATTCATCATTTAGTTGCTGTTGAATACATGGAAAATTCTTAAATATAATTTTACTACACACTTTCATACACATTATTTTTTCATCATTCTGATTATTAGTATATATCTTTGCAATCTCTAAGGGTGTGAATCTGTTTTTATAGGTCAGAATATGTGTTGACAAATTGCTTTGCAGAAAGTGTTGAATCCTTTCACGTTGCCACCAAGTCACATCAGCTTAACCACACTGATTCTGAATTATGGTACACTTGCCTGAAACATTAAGGGAGTCTCATGTCTGATTTCCTGTGTCCATTATTTTTCTTGTTTAATCAGTCTCCACACAGTGGCCAGAGTGACTGTCAAACATTTAAATTGGATCATGTGATTCTCCTGTTGAAAATCTCTCAGTGGATTTGCTATTTTTATTTACATAATTTTTTAGTTGTAGAGGGACACACAATATCTTTGTTTATTAATTCATTTTTTATGTGGTACTGAGGATCGAACAAGTGCCTTACACATGCTAGACAAGCACTCTGCCACTGAGCTACACCCCTGCCCCTCAGTGAATTTCCTATTGATGCAGTGTTTATCCTAAACTTTCCACCAGGATTTCTGTATTCTGACCCTTATCTGCCTTCTACTCTCTCCTTTTGTTTCCTGTGCCTCAGCCACACTGACCTTCTTGCTGTTGTTCAAGCTCACTGACTCCATTCCTACCTCAGGGCCTTTGAACTGCAATTCCCATTGCTGAGGACAGGCTCAGATTCCTGTGTAATTATCTGTCCTTATCATTCATCTCTCCTACTCTGTTGCTCCTTTCTAGAGGAGACTTTCATGGCTACTTGTGTTTCCAATCACTCTCTTTTTACCGTGCTTTATTTTCTTTATATAATTTTTTATTATCTGGAATTATATAGTACGTCTATACTGATTTCTTTGTTTGTGATTGGTTTTCTAGTTGAATGTCAAGGTCCTTAAAAAATGAAATTTTTCAAATGTTATGATTATGATTATGATTATTATGTTTTAGTAGCATATTAAGATAAAAAGGAGAAATTAATATGAATAATATTTTTAAGCCTAGTGTATCTAAATTCTTATTTCCAGTTGAGTGTTGTGGTATGCATATTGTAATCCTGCTACTTAGGAGGCTAAGGCATGAAGATCACAGGTTCAAGGCCAGCCTGGGCAATTTAGTGTGATGCTGACTCAAAATAAAAAATAAAAGGGGTCAGGGATGTAACTCAGCAGTAGATATTTTGACTAGTATGTGTGGGGTGTGAGGCTTTGGGTTCAATTCCAACTGCTGCAAACACACACACACAAATACACACACACACACACACACACCCCAAACAACAACAAAAACTCATTATAAAAAAAGTATTTATAAAATATTTTAACCCCATATTTTTCAGATTAAGTCTTCAAAATACCTTGTATAATTTATGTGTTTTAACACATCTGCATTTATTTAGATGAGCCACATTTCAAATGCTCAGTAGCCACATGTAAGTGGTGGCTGCCATGTGGGACAGTGGAGGGTTGTAGCAATGCCAGAAACATTGGAAGATATCAATAGCTTCTTGCTGAATGGATGAATCATTGAACAGATGAATTTGCTTTAGCATGGATAGATGCTCCTCAACTTATAATGGGGTTACCTACTGGGAAAAATCCATCCTAAGTTGAAAATATCACGCATTGAAAATGCCTTCAATTCACCTGACCTACCCAACATCGTAGCTTAGCAACACAGTGTGCTTTGGAGTGTTGGTTGTTTCCCCTTGTGATTGCAGGGCTGACTGGGAGCTGCGACTCGCTGATTGTCCAGCCTTGGAAAGCAATACAGCATGTCTCTAGCTTGGGAACAGGGAAAGATTTCAACACTTCAAGTGCACGTTCTACTAAATGCACCATCAGAAAGGCGGACCATTGTATATCAGCGACCATGTGTAGATGTAATGAAAACCTGATCAAATTAGAATAAGACCAAGATTCCGAAAGGGGTGACTTATTATTAGGGAAATATCAGGCATTAGCACATTTCCTGTACTGAAACACTATAGTGGTGCCTGAATGATTTCTGTGAAGTGTCATTTTTATTAAAACCCTCATATGGGGGCTGGGGCTTGTAGCTCAGCGGTAGCGCACTTGTCTGGCATGTGTGAGGCAATGGGTTCGCTTCTCAGCACCGCGTATAAATAAATAAAGGTCTATCAACAACTAAAAAAATATTTAAAACAACTCTATATGTATTTTATTAAGGTTCTCATCATAGGCACTGAGAACATGAGAAAAATCAGACAAAGTTACTATGATATCTAAAGTCTGGGGAGCTGGTAAGGAGCCAGGAGCCTTACTACATGGTGGGTTGTCTTATTGAAATAGCTGTGTGTATCAAGACTAAATTTTCCCCAGTTTAAATTTTTAAATGTTTTTTTCTGTAGTTGTAGATGGATAGTATGCCTTTATTGTATTTGTTTATTTTTATGCAGTGCTAAGGATTGAACCCAGTGCCTCACAAGTGCTAGGCAAGTGCTCTGCCACTGAGCTACATCCCCAGCCCTTAAATTTTATTAATATTTTAAAACTTATAAAATTCAGGCTAATGGTTGTAGGTGCTATTTTGGACCATCCAGTCAGTTTGTCAAACACATTTTATGGGCACATGGATGATGCTCAGGTGCTAAAGGGAACACATATTTGCCCTAGTGTCCTTTTTATACATATCTGTAGGTTAGATTTTTAACTCACCTGAACTATTCTTGAAGCATGGGTTTTTAAAAAACTCCAGCTATATTTTAGGTAGATTCTAAATGATATCCAGTATGGTTTTTCCTGCGTTTTCAACTTATAATTGGCAAGTTCCCATAGGAAAAAATCATTATTGGTGCTATAAAAGCACTTCTTATCTGTCACATTTGGGAAATGAAAGTTTTGTAAAGGTCAAAAGAAAGTGTGCCCCCAATTATGATGATGACTTGTATACGCAAATAGTTTTAATAGCTTGGAACCTATCTTAGCCTCCCTTACAGTGTAAAAAGGGAAAGGAAAAGGGGAAAGAAAAAACACACCCTAGTCATTCCATAGCAATTTCACTTAATAGTTTTAAGAGGGATGAAAAGAAGCCCAGTTAAAAATGATTTGATTGACATCTATCTATGTACAGTCTTTGTGATTTGGAACTATTTAAATTACATAAGCCTGCAAGTTTATTAGTTCACCTTTATTAATTTGTCAAGGTTAATGTCTGCATAATGAGATGATGATAATTAGGGATTCGTTGGCAACCATCTGCTAGTGTTTACTCAGTGTAGTAAGTTTTATAACTCATCTTGTAATGTCTCCTAAGGAGATTTTACTGCCACCAAACCAATCCTGAAAACACAGACTACGTTGCTGCCCTAGGTGATGTAAGAATTCTCCTTCTTAATCTTTCAGCCCATGACAGCCTATTAGAGAGATCAGATGATGGACCTCTCAGAAGCCCAGAGTGTGTTTGCAGACACCGTTGGGAGTGGGATGATGCCAGCCGGCCGGACTCATGACCTGGCAGTTCCCTCTTGCAGCAATCTGCTCTGGCAGACAGTCTGCCGCTGGCATCTGTGCTAATTATTCTGCCCTAGCAGCAGAGCTGTGGGCGCTGCTCTGAGAAGGATGCCCTGCTTGTTCTCCTTATTCTCATCTGCATGACAGAAGGGAGCGAGCTGGCTGAGCACAGAGCTTTCCTGAGTACCTACTGTGTGCAGCAACCTCTGTTATTGATGGATGGTGCAGACAGCCACGTCAAATTACAAGACAGGTTTGGGAGGCTGCAAGTGTCTGTCATCTGATTCCCATCCCATCTGGCCTCCCCTGACATACTTCTCTCCTAGAGTTCTCCTTTCTTCCTTTGTCTCAGCAATTCCTTGCCATCGCCCCTCCTCTCCCTCTTCAATAGCAAGTGATTACCAGTTCTTCTCCATTCCAGTTCCCAAATCTCACCCCTCTCTCCCCTGGGCTCTCTTTTCAGGGATATTACTTCTCACCTGTATAGGTATATTTGCTTACCGATTGGTTTCTCAATATTCTCCTGACTTCCCTTGCCCCAAGCTCACCTCCATTTACTGTTTACTTGTTTTTTAGGGGCCTCAGTCTGATGAGAGTCTCCCTCTGAAGTCTTCCATGGTTTTTCATTGCTGGATGAATGAAATAAAAAATCTTTAACTGGGAGGTCAGGAGGCTGCTCCTCCCTGCTGTGAGGCCTCCAGCTTCCTCTATCCTCTTCTACCTTCTCCAAGCCAGATGATCTCTAAACAAAGGAGCTGCTCCATTACTGCTTTTCACTTATACCCATGTGCTCCACCTTCCTGCCTTTTGCCCCATGTGCTCAGAACAGTTCCTGCCCTTGCTCCATGCTATCTCCTTGACAGCTCACAGGGAGCCCTCACCTGGAGGATCTGCCTGTCTGGACATCTGCTGGATCTTTAGACCTCTATGGAAGTTTGCAGAGCTTTTCCCTTTGAAGGGATTTGTCTAAGCATCATTGGAGATTCTGCCCATCACTTTCTCAAAGGCAACTGGGCATCAGCCCACTTTCTTGGACTCTTGGTATTCTTCTGGGCATGGTCGAATGCCTCTTGAACTTCTGTAGACCTGGATGGAGCATTTTGAAGTCTTTTTTTTTTTTTTTTGTCTTGTTTTGTTCAGTAACTACCACCTGCAGAGATGGGAATCTCATCCTTTCACTTCTTGTTTCTCCACAGGGCCCTGGACTCCTCTGAGGTGTTGCTCCACCTGTTCCCTATTTTTTTTTTTGCCCTGATTTCTCACCATTTCTGTGAACTGCTTTCTCCTCCTGAGCTGTGTGTTCTCTTCCCTTTAACTTCACTGGTAACCATTAGGAAAACATACTCCCCAGGCCTAGACCAGCTTGTCTGGTCTAAATGTGGGGCGTGGTGTGTTTATAATTTCCTAGTATACGTAGGCCAGTTGTTGAACACACTGTTATATGTGCAGCTAGAATGTTCTGCAATCCTTTAGGGAGAGTTGTTTTGTTTTCTTTTTTTTAACTTTATTTTTACTTATTTTAATGTGGTGCTGAGGATCGAACCCAGGGCTTCACATGTGCTAGGCGCAGGCTCTACGTGCTGAGCCACAACCCCAGCCCGAGTTGTTTTGTTTTCTTAAGAAGCAAAGATGAGTCCTCAGGAGAAGCAGCACTTCAACACAGGTGTTTATGTGTTGGTACCAGGGATTGAACCCAGGGGCACTTAACTGATGAGCAATATCCTAAGACCTTTTTATTTTATTTTTTTATTTTGAGACAGTGTCTTACTAGATTGCTTACAGTCTTGCTAAATTGCTGAGTCTGGCTTTGAACTTGCAATCCTGCCTCAGTCTCCGGAGTTGCTGGGATTACAGGTGTGTGCCACCCTGATCAGCTAATGCAGAATTTTGAATGAAATGCCACCAGTATGCTGTAACAAATATGTGTAAAGGACACCCATATTAGAAATGCAGTGTTTGTAATTATGTAAGTTATTTCAATGTTTCCATATTTAATGTTTATTTCTGACACCAAATTCATGTCTTTTAGGTTTAAAATGTGAGAGTATTAGGTGCGAAATATTATGGTTTTCAATTTTAATCATTATCTGGAGTGTTCCTCTCAATTTGTTTCCTCTAGGATATATGAATAAAAATGTTATTAATTGAAATATCTCCTTTTTGTCAGTGTTTGCACTGGAAAATAAAACTAAATAAAAGTGTGTTCTTTTATTTCCCTGATTGTGAATAGAATAAAACTTTGATAAGTTAATTTTCAATGATAATTATTGTTCTTCGCCAGTAGGAGGAGAGAGAAAGGAACATTATTGTATTTAATCTGTTCTTTTGGTTATAAAAATGGTGTTTATTGAAGATAACTTTGATAATTCAGAAAAACATAAAAATGAAGATTGTTGTTTCACCATCCATGACAAACAAATCACTATAATAATGTTAAATACATAACATCTGTTTTCATTTTTTAGTAAAGTTGGGATAACATTGAACATGCAAATTTTATTGTTTTTC
The DNA here is from genome assembly GCF_001458135.2 of Marmota marmota marmota. Taxonomy (NCBI): domain Eukaryota; kingdom Metazoa; phylum Chordata; class Mammalia; order Rodentia; family Sciuridae; genus Marmota; species Marmota marmota. The sequence continues at coordinate 34,138,887 of NW_026000026.1, forward strand.
AAAAGAAAAACAATAAATTGTGATTATTTCCTTTATAATTCTATTTATGTAATGTAGTTAAACATGGTTTTAATGGTTGGATACTTTAAAAACATGTAGGTCTATAACTTATTTTAGGATCCTTTCAGGTGTTCAGGTGTTTTTCATTCTGCTACTTAAAAATTAATTACTACTTGTCTTCACTATGTGGTTCCTTAAAAATTGTCATGTAGTATAACTTACAAGAAAACATGTTAATTAGATGTATACACAATTTAAATATGTGGTGTTTCAGACATTAGACATGAGATTAATTTGATGCAGGCATTTAAAAATCAAATTCATATAAGGAAAGGACCAGTTTTACTTTCCTTCATCTTGGCCCAAGTTTGGGGACTAAAGCATTCACAGACCATTAGCTCTAACACTTGACTCTTGAGACCACTTGTTGTAATGAGCTGTCAATTATTGTGCATCTAAGTGTAGTTAAAGGGACCATTGGGCTTGCAGTTTAAAAATCAACATTTATAAATGTGTAGGAATTGAATTATAAATGTAGTGGTTCAATGAGGAGCTATAGTATCCTGCCCCTTCTGGATGGAGTGTCTGTCTGGTCTCTGAAAGATTTTAGTGCCCATTAAAAAATAAGAAATAATAAACATGGTGTAAACTTAAGTGTATAACTACATAATTTTTTATGTTTGGACATTTTTTTTTTAACCAAGAATATTTTTTTGGGGGGAATATTTTTTACCAAGAATTATGGTTTTTTGTTGTTGTTGTTCAACATATCAATTGAAAGTAATATACTGAATGTTTGAGGGAGAAGGATAGAAAAGTAGAGATATTCAAATGGGTCTTGGATTTATATGTAAGTCAGTAAAGCTATAATGTATCAAAAATGCATGTTCTTCATTACCATTTATCACGAGTTTCTGAACAATATGCCTCTTCAATATTCATGTATATTTAAAATACTATTGCTTCTCATTATGTCATAACCAAGTAATGTTTTACATTTTTTCATGGTATAGATGGCCTTTGCTTTGAATGTGTCCCTGCTAAATGATCACTCTAAGAAACTCCTGGAATTTTTTTTCCTTTGTTTTCTTTTTCTTCTTCTTTTTCTTTTTTTTTTTAGTATTTCAACAGTACAATTTTGCCTTGTTCTGAAAGTTCAATGTGGTACATGAAGAACTCCCTTAAATTGTATTTCTTTCTTTCATTTTTTTAAACATAAAAGTAATGCATACTTGCCAGGCACACCTATAATCCCAGGGTCTCTAGAGACTGAGGCAAGAGAATTATAAGTTGGAGCCCAGCTTCAGCAATTTAGCGAGGCCTGAAGCAACTTAGGGAGAACCCTGTTTCAAAACAGAAAAATAAAAAGAGCTAGAATGTAGCTCAGTGGTAAAGCATCTCTGGATTCAGTGCCCAGTACCAATAAATAAATAAATAAATTTATACCTGCTTGCTAGAAGGAAAAAATGTGGATGTACACAAAGTAAATATTTTATTCAATTTCACCCTGTCTTCAATTTCTCATTCTTCTCTAGAGAGTCATTAATAAGAGTGTGGCCAGTATTTCTCCAGATCTTTCATCCAAACTTTTACAAAGATAACACATGCTGATATACCAATGATAGATTTTCTTATATAAATAACCTCATTTCTTTCAAATAGTATATATAACACAGTATAACTCAGGAATCTACAAATCTGTGTCGAATGAAATGTCACATTGTATGTAGCTGTCATGAGTAGGAGTCAGCAAACTTTTTCTATAAAAAGCTGGAAGATGGAAAATAAATATTTTGTGTTTTGTGGGCTGTATTGCTTCTATTGAGATTATTCAATGCTTCAGTCTCAAGTAGCCATAAACTATACCTAAAAGAATCAGTGTGGCTGAGTTCCAACAAATCTGTTGGTGAATAACAAAATTTGAATTTCATATAATGATCATGTTTCATGAAATATTATTCTTCTTTGGATTTTTCTCCCTAACCATTTAAATGTGTAAAAAAGCCCCAATCTTAGTTCATAAACTCTGCAAAAGCAGACAGCAGGCCTGATTTGGCTCTTGGGCTACATGGTTTGTCAACCTCTGGCCTAGAGTATTTAAAAAATTAGTCATTTACAAAATTAAATCATTACTTTTAAAAGGTAAGTAGCACCATGGGATTGGTGAATTAAGCTAAATAAAGAAAACCTTCTAATAATGAAGTAGTCATTAGACACCTTACCTACAGAGAGTGAAAGGAATCATTTAAGAAGCACAGGAAGAGAAGATTAATAAAAGGCAGAGAGTTAGTTGATATGAGGTGAAGGACAGGAGGCTCACAGTGAGTCTGAGTGTTGTGACCAGTTCACCCACTCCCTTGGTACTCTCCTGGGGAGAAATACTCCCAATCCTTTCTCACATTGTGCTTCCTGCAGAGAGAGACCTCTGTCTTCTCATATGAACTTGGCTTTTGCAGTGTTAGTTGGCAAGGGTCATCTTTGTAATCAATGATGATTTTGCACGTCTTCTGAATTGGATTTTTAAAAGTTTGTTAATTCTAATGTTTTTATATTAGTTATAAGAACATAAATGGAGATGGAGAAGATGGCCCCAGTCCCCCTTTCAAGGGATGCTCTCTGAGCACCTCCTGTGCTCTTGAATGGATCCTTTGCCAGGTTTATCTTTCCATAGCAATTCTGCTTTCAGACCAGTGAGAACACTGTGATCCAGTTTCGCTGCCTTCTGGAGCAATCGCTCTTATAATATAATAAAAATAAAACAACAGGGCACATATTGGGGTACCTGTGAAATTGCTATTTTCTACTGCAGTTGCAAAATGCAGCATGCAATTCAAAAATGAAAATTTACTTCTCCTGAGAGAAAGGACAGTTTATTAAGGATTATGCTCTTTGATTTTATGCCTCATATGTGACTTAATGAAAGTGTGAGTGGTAAGAAGCAAAAATGGATTTGTTGAGTTTTTTTTTTTTAAATCTTAAACCACTTGTCCCGTGTTTCATTTTATTCATGTAAGGTGGAGAGTAAAATAATGTTTTATTTTCTTCCACTGTATAAATTGGCAATTTGGGGAATGAGAAATTTTATTAGATAATCAAATCTAACTATATATATTATGCATATGTATAATATGAACATATATAAATATATAAATGTATATAAAATATATTAAATATGTACATATTTACCAAATGTGTTTATTTGCACATATATATAAATATATGTTCATATGTATACATGTATTTATTTATACAAACACACAGAGATGCACACATATGAAAAGAGGTTATAGCTTTTACTCTTTTAAGAAGTTTGTGGTACATAATTAGGAAACTCTAGACCAGCATAAGAATACACTGGACGGGCCAGTGTATTTTCACTGGCCCATCCTAGCTAATGTTGTAATTTGGGAAATGCCTTCCATGTTTTGCATGATCCATGCTCTTTGTTGCTTGACCAGGTCATGCCGCTTGACTTCTATGTAGCAGAACCAGTGTGAGGCACTGGGGACACAGTTGTGAATCTCCTCCTTTCCTGAAGTGGACTTTGTTCTGGGAAGAATAGACAGTAGTCCACAGGTTGCCGTGTGTCTGGGGGCAGGGAGTATTGAGAAGAAAATTAAAAGGAAAGGGAAAGAGAGGGACTGAAGTGTGTGTGTGTATGCACATGTGTGTGTGTGTGCGTAAAGATAGTAATGGCCTATCACTGTCCTCACTTTTGTGTACCTTATACTTTTACATTAAAAAATACAGTGCAAACATTTCCCATGGTATTAGACATACTTCTAACAAGCATTATTCGGAAAGGATTACTCTCCGTATGATAAGATTTATTTAACTAGTAATCCAGTATTGTAAACTACTTTTTCTCTTTTTTTAAAATACTTTTTTAGTTGTTGATGGACCTTTATTTTTGATTTTGCTTATATACGGTGCTGAGAATTGAACCCAATGTCTCTCACATGCTAGGCAAGCACTCTACCACTGAGCCACAACCCCAGCCCCTACTTTTTCTCTTTTAAAAAAATAATCCTGTGATAACCAGAGCTGTGGAGAATACCATTCACAGAAGATGCCCACTTTTGTATACCCTGAGGATAAATTCCTAGGAGCAGAATCATTGGATCAAAGAATAATCATGTTAAAGTTCTGGGTGTGTGTTCGTTGGTTTAAAAATATGTGGCTATTCTGTAACTCAACTAGTTTTCCTTCCCTCAGCCCCCTCTCCTCTTCTGTCCATATTTTCAAAGTTTCAAATCTAAGCAAAAGTAGGATTTGAGAAAATTCTCCATGTTTCAGGGACTCTCCTGTGGCCACAGCCTGCTTGAGTGGTGAGTCTTACTCTTTGTTTCTGAAGTCAGATGCTTGGGGCAGGGGAGAGAGCTAAGGGGCTTGTAATTGCATCACTGCACAAACTAACAAAGCCCTGTTGTTGCTCACAAACTTGGTATGAAATGAAGAAAAAAGACACCGAGCACAACAAACCAGCAGCCTTGGAAATGCAGGAGGGTCGGAGCAAGTTTCAACTTGTCATTCATTTGCGCTTTCTTTCTTTCTTTTTTTTTACATCTCAAAAGTCTGAGAATATTGAGTTGCATTACAAAAGAGGCATTTAGTCTTTGGAGAAAACCATTTTATTCTTTTTAGCTTGCTTTTTGATACATGTTTCAATGCCAGCAAATCAAGTCAAATTTATTATTTTAGATGAAAATATCCTACTTTTCTATCACCTTCCATCGATTTTCTTTCAGGTGACATTATCTGTAATATTAATATGAATTAACAATGTAGACACATATAGCATCTCCTGTGTGCTGGACACTGTATTTCTTCACTTTAAAGCTAGACAGGGAAGTCTCACCTGGGGAGGTGCTGTCTGATTAGGAAACATGAAAGAGTCGTCATATGAAAATCTGTTGAGTGTTCCACACAGTATGAACTGCAAGTTCAGTGGCCCTGAGGTTGGAATGAGGTGGGCAAGTTTGAGCAACAGCTAGAAGGCCAGTGTGGATGACACTTAGTGGGAACAAATGGAGAAGGTTAAAGTTTTAACACCAAGGCACTAGAGGTTTAGTAGCTCTAATCCTTTATAGAAATCATAGCCAAAACTAGAAGGGCCCTGTGAATGCAGCACTTCTCAAACTCAGATAGGAACACACAAATCACCTGGGAATCTTGTTAAAATGCAGGTTCTGAGTCAGCAGGTCCAGGATGGGGCCTGGGACCCTGCTACTCAAACAGGCTCCAGGGGATGTCAGTGCTAATGGTCTGTGGGCCATATTTTCAGTAGCAGGATGTTTAAACAGCAGCATGGGCTCAAAGCCTGCTGCTGAGCCGTGGGTGCAGAGTGCTGGTGGTCCAGCTCTGTCAGCTACGCGACCTGCCAGCTGGCAGCTGAGGTGGCGGCACCTCTGCTTTCCAGGGATGTCCATTTGCTGTTAGTTCTCCATACTGCACATCCTGAGAGCCCCTGCCAGGAGTTTAGAGTAGACTTACATTTTCTTTTTTAATATGTGTTCTAAGTTTTTACTGGTGATCATGTATTAGTCTTCTAATCAGAAAAAAAAAATGAACAAATAAATTTTTTACAAAAGTAGAATAGACCCCTCTCTGTTGATGGGCCTCTCTTTTGTCTCACCTGATCTTTCAGAAGATCTCTGAGGTAGCTCTTTGAGTGGGTTATTAGACACTCAAGGTGCAGGTCCCTTTTTTGTTACAGTAAGAGACACATGATATTTTTCATCTTAGCTCTTTTTGAGTGAATAGATCAGTGTCATTAAGTACATGAAGTAATGTAAATGAAGTACATTCACATTACCACCATCCATTTGCAGAATTTTCTCATTTGCAAAACTAAAGCTGGGTCGCTGTTGAACAATAACTCCTCATTCCCCTCTGTGGTCCCTATAAACCACCCCATTCTGTTTTCTTTCACTATGAAATTGATAGCTTTAAGCCCTTTATGGAAGTAGAAATAATGCAGTGTGTGTCATTTTGTGATTGGCTTATTTCACTTAGCATAGTGTCCTCAAGGCTCATCCATGTCACTGCATGTGTCAGAATTTCGTTCCTTTTTGATGCTGAAACACATTCCATGTTGTTTATCCATTCCTCTATTGATGGATGCTTGAGCTGCTTCAATCTTTTAGCTCTGTGAATGTGGATACGTGAATAATGCTGTTATGAATGTGGATGTGCAAATATCGCTATATTCTTGTTTTGAGACTTAAAAGTTTTATTTTTATTTTTTGGTGCCAGGGTTAAGAGACATTTAACCATTGAGCCACATCCCCAGCCCTTTTTCGTAATTTATTGAGAAACAGGGTTTTACCGAGTTGCTTAGGGCCTCTCTAAGTTGCTGAGGTTGCCTTTGAACTTACGATCCTCCTCCTGCCTCAGCCTCCAGAGCTGCTGGGATTACAGGCGTGCGCTGCCCGCACCTGGCTGAGACTTAACATTTTTATACTCCATTTTCAACTGCCTGTATGTTTTGCATGATTCATGCTCTTTGTTGATCCTGATCTGTTTCTCTGGTCATCTGCTCTACCCACATGTGGGCTGAGAAGTCAACATTCCTCTCCCAACTTGAGGTAGGGGTTGGTGTGTACCACCCCAGCTCCCTTGCCTGTGGAGTAAGATAACTAGAAGAGTGTGTTCTCCCCGTTTCTCAGGGTTCTCCATTGGGACTAGCCTCCGGTTCCCATGGTGGGAACTTGCTTGATAGCCTGCCCTGTGTTGACCTCCTTCTCTGGCTCATTTCCCCATTCTCCTACTAGCATTTCTTGGAATCACCTCATAAATATATTTCTTGTTCTCAACCTTGACTTAGGTTATACTTCATGGGGAAAACAAACAAGCAAGCAAACAAAAACAACAAAGAATCGAGAAGGTGCCCTGTGAATATCTGTTTGTGCTTAGTTGTGTTCTGTTGTTGGAGAGCAACAGGGAGATTAGGATATTTGTGGTGGACTCCTTTGGTTGGTGCACCTGACTCTCCACCCCATTCAGCCAGGTGTCCAAGAAGACAGCTAAACCTGTTCGCATCAGCATTTAACCCTTATAACATTTTTATCCATAAAAGGTATATTTTTAAATTCCCCTTTTGCCTCTCTACCATGTCAACAACACATTCTACTTTAGTTACCGTGCATGGAGCTAGATCCCAAAGAAAGAAGCAAAAGCAGTTCTACAGACAAGTAGGCTTCTTGTTGGTTAAGATAGTAATTTTCTATATATAGATTCTTGTTTCTGGCTTTGCTACCATATGTAGCCTCTGGGGCTCCTCTTGGTTGTATCTAGTTTGTTGTTCTTGGCTCATTTTGACAATTCTCTGTGTATTGTATTTTTAATATAAAAGTATGTCTTCGGCAGCGAGCTTGGAAACAGATTAAGTTTCTTGTACCCGAGTTGCTTCTGAAAATGAAAATGGACTGCGGCCAGCAATGTATGTCAGAGCTCTGCGTCAGTGTCTTTGAGGGAGTCTGGCTTTTAGGGAGGTGTGAATTTTCATTGGTCTCTGGGATTTTGTAGTGCCTAGTTAGAACACTTAGCAGCCAATTCTCTTTAAGGTGGGCAGTTACTGTCAAACCACAGAGAGTTGGACCCTAGACTTGTGATATCAGAGGGAAAATGTGTATGTCTCTGAAGACTGCAGCTAAGGACCACCTTCCCCAAACCGGAAAGCGATCTTGAGCCAAATCTGTGCGTCGTGCAGTAGTTTCATGCATGCTTTAGAATGTCTGCTTACATCTTCCTCTCTCAAGTGTAAAAGGTAAATTACTTTAATTGATGTGTCCTCTAGCTGGTTTAGAGTAAATGAATAACTTTCAATCTAGAAAGCCATTTTGTCTACCAGAAAAGATAGTCATATCTCTGCAAGGGTTTTCCCCTCAAAGTCATTGAAAGAGCACATAGCAGATGTTTTTTTGTGTTTGGATTGTTTTCCCAGGAAACGTATGGATGATGTTTACTTGTGATGGTTCAGTTCCCTACATTAGAAACCAGTTTATCTAATCTTCCATGTTGGAGGTTGGAAATCTTTGTTGATTTTGGACAAAGCCAACTATCTGGGGAAATTTTTCTTTCACCATTTTTTTCTCAGGAGAGAGAGATCAGATAAGCAAGAAATGAATATGGAAACCCTAACAAAGCAAACATTGTTGTTGTTTCTCTGAACTAACAGAGAACATCGTATTCAATGTGCCCATCAGAATGTAGGTGGGCTAATGTAGAATGGGAAAATGAAGCCAACTCTTCTTTGGAAAATGAACCTCTGAGGGTTTCCTGGGAGGGCAGCTCATCCTCTCTAAGCTTTCCTTCAACTGTGTGCCTCCTGGCTGGCACACAACAGTGTGAAATTACATGAAATTAGAGGACACTTAGGGTGATATTAGTAGCATGTCTTGACTTTCTTTTATTGTTTAAAGAGCAAGAACAGATTTCTATTCAGGCCTGATCTGCTTTCCTGGAGACTTGTGAGCATGAACAGTTCTTTCTGTCTTGCCATTAATCTTTCTGTTCATCTATTGACTGATCAGTTGATTTACCAATGGATTGACTAATAGATCTGTCAATCTCCCTGCCCCTCCCCTTCTCTTCCTTTTCCTGCCCTCCCTTTCTTTTCCTACCTCCTTTCCTTCCCTTCCTTCTTTCCTTTTTTTCCCTTTCTTCCCTACTTTTGAACTAAAATCTAAACTGAAGCTGGAGTCGGGCATCTTCTTGAAAGTTAGCATTAGAGCTCTGAATTCTAATCTTACCATGGGTCTTCATAGTAAAATATCACCCAATCTCTGTGACCTGTAACCTCTTCACCTGTTTAGACAAAGATTGAGGTCAGTGCCTTTCAGTTCAGTCAGCAATTATGGGCATAAGCTTTGGATCATAGTTTAGATTCCAGCTCTGCTGGTTCCTGTGTATGTGACACTGGGCAGCTTGTTTAACCTCATTGTGCCTCTACATCCTGATCCCTGATATTAGGTTTGTGCCCACTGACTGTAGGATGAATGAGGTAGTACATATAAATTGCTTAGAACAGTTCTTGGTACATACTAAATGCATAATAAACATTAACTTTAATAGTATGGTGTGTTAGTCAGCTTTGTGTTCTTGGGGCCAAAAAATCCAACAATTACAGCATAGAAGAGGGAATATTTGTTTTGGCTCATGGCTCAGAGGTTCAGTCCATGGTCTGCTGAGTCCATTGCTCTAGACCCGTGGTGAGGCCGAACATCATGGTGGAAGAGTGTGGTGGAGGAGTGCTGCTCTGTTCATGGCAGCCAGGAATCAGAGAGACAGCAGGGGGAAGGGACCACAGGGAAGATGCACACTTCCAGGGTATGCCCCCAGTGACCCACTTCCTCCACCAAAGCCACACCTGTCTCGAGTTACCACCCATTCAAACTGGAATGAGAATGGACCAATCAGTTTACACCTCTCACAATCTAATCCTTTTATCACTGAATATTCCTGTACTAAACAGGAGCTTTTGGGGAACACTTCATGTCCCAGCCATAACATATTGTCTCATCAATATAGATATATTAATGTAGACATCCTTTTCTCTAATCCTATCTTCTTTCCTTGCCCCTGTTCACAAAGCTCACAGTCTAGTATTGAGACAAGCATAATTGCTTTGTAAAAATAGAGGAAGGTGACATGTACCAGTGTATGAAAGGAAGAGAAGGTATTTGCCAAGGAGAGAAGTCAGGAGGGCCATGGTAAATAGGGAAACTATATTAGGAGTCAGGGAATAGTGTGGCTTGCTCCGAACTGAGTTTGCTTCTAAGTGGTGGTAAGCTGGGAATATAGCAATTAATTTGTTGTGGCTAGTGTTTAGGATGCTTGTAGGGTGATGGAGAGAAATGGTGATTATACACCTCGGGTTTGCACAGTTTGCACCAGCACGCCTGAGTTTCTACCAAAGCTCCTGGCTCTCCACCATGGTGATTCCTTTCCATGTGTAGAGCAAGGCAGTTATAAGGGGGGATAGGATGGACTCATTTATTCATTGAAAAATCTTCATCATTTTTATTCTCAGGGATATGAACTTCTTTTCTTTATATTGATATTATTTAATCTCAGGGCTCATGTATCTGTTGCCAAGCTTTGGGGATGAGGTACCTCAGCTATTGTTATTAAATTTAATAGTGAAACTGCTTTGTATGACACGTAGAACTCCATGTTAATTATTATGAGGCTTCAGGCTTGGAGCTCCTCCTAACTTACGGTGGGACCTCAACAACCTGCTTTCCTTTTCCAAGTCATGTTTTTTTGTGGGATGAAAGACTTGGTGTAGGTGTTTATGGAAGTCCGATGAAGTTTCTATGGACCCCTTCTCTAAATAAATTTTCAAATGTACAAAATGAAATACACAGTACTACCAAGGAATTCATGGTATTGAAATATACATACAAAAATAATCAACGAATTTGTGCCAGGAAAATATATGTATCTCTTATTACCATGTGAAATGAGGCATTCACAATGCTTGTAACTTTGAATTATTGGCAAAGACAGTGTTATCTTGCAATATCTGCAACAATCCTTGTGTGATATAAGAATACCAGAAGTTGCCTTGGAAGATTAAAGTCAAAGGTGCTGCAAATACTACTGTAGTTGGAGATGCTAAACTGGAGGAGATGCTAAACTTCATTTAGAGGTTATTGAAAACAACACAAGTTTATTGAACCTTTGATTTCTATGGACCTCTTTGGTCACCTGTGGAACTGAGGTTATTAAAATTTGTACTAGGTAATTTCTACGATTTTTTTTCCTTTGCTAAATTTATGGCTATCAAATTAGCAAATACTGGAATTCCTATATAATTGATAAAGCCCATGTCATTGACAATGAGAAAAACCAAGATGTTCATAGAATAATGGAGATAATTCCATCTAAGGTTTTTTAACCCATGTATTTTTTCCATAAGGCATATCATAAACGAGCTTTGATGATCATCTATCTTAGGGTTCATTTTAAACAAAATGAAATAAATAAAAAACACATATTACTTGGAATAGCTTGGTGCTAAGCAGACAGCAAGAAGGACATGTTCTATAGTATAGGAGCTGAAACACTATGCCAGAGTGGAGCCTGGTTCAACCTCAGCTGGGGTCATGTGCGTCTGGCAGTGATTTTTGTGCTTCTCTGTGCATGTCCACCAAAGATTGCAAAAGTGCTATGAGAATTGATTTTTCAATTATAAATTAATTTTAACAAGTAGGTGAATTTGCAAATATGAAAATCATGAATAATAAGAATTGACCATATATTCTAATATTTCTCTCTGAACTTGAGGTCTAATATTGACGTTCTTCCCATAAGAAGACCTTCATAGTTTAGTTATTAAACTACTCTAAGTCTCTGTTTTTTTAAATTCACAAAATAAATATGTTAGAATAGATTAGTAGCAGTAGACTTAAATAAAAATCATAGAAGTAATTTTTATTTATATGAAATCTCAAGGGATAATGCAGTAATGACCTTTCCACCTTCCCTATACCTCCTGCCTCTGCAAATTTTGCCAAGAATGAACAGAAAACAATTGTGCTAGATTTCCAAGGCCACTTTCCTTTGCCCAATTAGGTAATAGTCTATTTGTCTGACAATTATTTATTGGGTAAGGCACAATTCTAGATGCTATTAATGCACCTCATTCACCAAATTAATTTATTGAGGCTGTTTTTAAAAATAGACTACACTTTATTTGTAATTCTTAGGGAAAAAAAGTCATATGCTATTTCCGATTCTTTTGAACTCTCTTTGACTATCAATTGACCCAAATTTGATGTTGTTTGGAATATATCAGATTCACTTAGGAGGTCAGTCCAGGCTTGGTTCACCTTGATCTGGGCATCCTTCATCTATGAGATTGGAACCAGGAAGGACCTGCTCATTTGTTACTGATTTGTTACTGCTCATTTGTTATTGATGGTAGGTCACTTGGAAAGCAGTGTACCACCCACAGGATAAACCCATTAACAGGACATCCAGTATTTGTTTGGTCATCTTTGTTACTCTCTAGGTTTTTCTGCTGTTCTCTCCTAGAAGGTTGTCATAATTGAGATGCTTTCCCCTCTGGAGGATACATTTCACATTCCACAGGTGCAAAAATAGAAAACCATCATCATATGCATTAAGATACTCCTGAAGTGGACTGCTAGAGTTTAGTTGAACTAAAGCAAATTATAATTTTACATATGATAATTGACATCATTTTTCATGGACTTCAATGTGAAAAAAATAAAAGCAAAACTCAAGATTATACTTAGCTCTTCAAAATAGATTCATTCATCTGGGAATTAACAGTAGATTCGGATCACTTTGTTTTAATCCATCCAGTGAGTATATTTTAGTTATGAAATCTTATTTATCAAAGTACTAATGTTTTATGGGTAAATCTTTCATCACTGGTAACTCTATTCCTGAGGGAAAAATATTTTTCCCTGAAATGCCATTTTCATTAGGCAATGATGAGTTTAATTTTTTTATTTTGTACTTCTATACAAAAGTTGGCCTAGGGAAAACCCACTACTAAACTGTGGGGCAACTTCAGTTTTAACTTGTGTTGTTTCATTATCTGCAGTCACTGATTTTTAATAAGTCTGTTGATGCCTAGTTCAAAAGGTGGGGTCAAAGAATCTGGTCGACAAGGAAACCCTGTTCCAACTGTGCTAGACATTTGACCCCAGTGAACTCTGCTTCCCAGAACTGATGCTCTTGTACATTCTTCTCATTGACTCCAGGCTTAGCTATGTCACTTGAGTTAGACAATGGGACATTAGCAAACATGATGTAAGAAGAGGTTTAAGAGCACTTGGGCTTTTCTTGTTGTACTGCTTCCTTTTGGAAGTCAGCTTTGATACTGTGTAAGAGCTTAGACTAAGCCTGTTAATTGATCCTCCACATGGAGGGAGACCCTGAAGCCTGACAGGCCATCTTGGATGTTCCAGCCTCAATCAAGCTCCCAGCTGAATGTAGACAACTGACTGACCTCAGCTACACCACGTGGATCAGAACTGCCCAGATGAGCCTAGCAAGTGAGTTTTGAGAAATATTAAATCATTATTGACTTAAGTCATGTAGTTATATCGTGGTCAGTTACACAGCAAAAAAAGAATTGAAACCATGCCCTACTTCAAGAGGTCTGTGCAAACCAGCTGTGGTGGAGCACCCTGGTAATCTCAGCTACTCAGCAATCTGAAGTAGGAGGATCACAAGTTCAAGGCCAGCTTGGGCAATGTAGTAAGACTGTTTCTCAAAATGCAAAATGAAAAGGGCTGGGGTTGGGGGAGGCAGGGATGTAGCTCAGTGGTAGAGAGATCTTGGTCAATCCCCAGTACTGGGGCCAGGGAGGAAGAAATCAGTGCAAAAAGCTATGTTCTGTAAAGACCTCGTGCATGTTTTGGTTCATAGAAAATTGCTTTCATAATGCTATAATACCAGAAAAACACAGTGAGCAAGGGCGCAACATGTATGTGTGCTGGGAGGCTGTTAAATCGTGGTATCATTGCTTTTACCTTTGCAACTGAATGCCATGTGTGCAACATCTTTATTTTCACAAAGGATACACCTGAAGAAGGTACCATCAAAAGTAATTGCTCTTTTATTCCTTCTGATTGTGAAAGATACTGAAAAGTGTTAAAAAAAAGAGACCCAGAATCTTACCACCAAGAGGCTAACTTTGGGACATTTTCACATTATAAAGACAGTTAATTTAAAAAACAACACACTCACAAACTTTTCTTGATGCTTCTTTGAAAGCCTCAAGTATACAGTAGTTAATTTGATCCATTTGAGAGCACACATGCTGAGATCCTTATAAATCTGATTATAAGCATGGACACAGCTATATAGTTACTTGTATTGGATGTACAGTTTGTGATGCCCCATTCATTCCATTTCCTTCTCCATACTTCTATCATATCACTCATCCTAAAATACAAAGCTGGCTTAGTTTCTGCCTATGTAGTAGCTCCATACTGCCTCTGGCATAGTGGTTCTCGACCAGGGCATCTGGCAACATCTGGAGCTGTTATTAACTGTGCATGGGGGTATTCTTGTTCTTTACTGTACTAGCTATAAAAAGGGTGCTACTTACTGCTTTCTAGGAGTAGAGTCTAGGATGCTGTTAAGCATCCTGCAATGCACAGGACAACCCCCACCATGGTAAGGAATCATCCAGCACAAGCTGTCCGTATTGCCACTGTTGAGAGACCTTGCTGTAGGGCAAGGCTCAGTCTTCTACCTGTTGTTGCCCTTTCTGATCTCACATCTCTGACTGCTCATGCATCTTCCTTCAGCAGTGCCAAGCAGCTTCCTGTTTTCATATCTTCTTGCCTTTGTGGGTCTTTGCTTATGTTGTTCCCGCAGTCTAGAATATTGGAATACCCTTTCTCTGGTGGTAATCATTCCTCGTGATAGATTTATGACTCTGTTTTGTGTGTACTTCCGCTTCTCTGATTACACTGAGTTGCATGATTACTTTTTAAAATCTATTGTCCCTACAAACTTGTAAGTATAAGGTTGCTAGGACCAACTTACATGGCTAGTAAATGTTTAAGTGAATGGGTGAATGTTTGAGTGAGAACACAACTGGAAAAGAGGTTGAAGTTGCAAGGGTTCATGGCAGTGTGTGGCCCACCTTCCATCAATTTTCTTTCTAGTGGGTGAATTATTCCTGCAAAGACTCTGTGGACAACAATTGTCCCTGCTGTACATGGTTTTGAGGGGTCAGAGAACCAGAGGATGGAGATGTGAGATCAGAAATGGCGACAACAGGTAGGAAACTAACCCTTGCCTCACAATGAGGTCTCTCAATAGTGCCAATGCAGACAGGTTGTGCTGGATGATTCCTTGCTGTGGCTGGGGGTGTCCTGTGCATTGCAGTATGTTTAACAGTATCTTAGACTCTACTCCTAGAAAATAGTTCTGATGTAATTGTACTTCATGGTGATTCTGCCTCTGAATCCTACTTCTAGTGCCTGATCCTTACCTAGATGGCTTTGTGCATAGCTCCTGGCACACCCTGACACCCTTAGCATTTCTTCCACAGGTACTCTATGGAGCATACATTATGCTCCAGGGCTTGTCTTGGCAATAGGGACATAGAGACAGGCCAGACCAGACATAGTGCCTGCCCTTATGTAGAAATACTGTCATACTTGGTCCTCCTTCAGTTATTCCTGATTCAGTCCAGCTTCTCATCCACACATATGATCCACTGTCACCCCTTGCCTTTCTGTCATTGGTATCATTGATTTCTAAGTGCCTGAATGGCAGTGATAGCCCATGGACCTCTTTTTATCCCTTTATTAGGTATCAGGATCAACTTATGGGGTGGTGGTAGGAGGCTGGAGGGAATAGAGAGACAGCTTCAGATACACAAGCAGTGGGGAGACAGCTTCATGCCCCAGATGGCTACTTGTAAGGACTGGGGAGGGCAGGATTTTTAGATGAGTGAAGGAGTAGTTCAAAACACTACCTTTTGCCCTAAACCATATTACCATTAATTTAACCTAATATAGATCTATTGTTTTCCATCTTGTTTGTACATCAGTCTCACCTAAGCCTCTTCTTAAAAATATTGTTGTTGGAATTTAACCCCAAAGATGTTATAATGGGTATAGTGTATGTCCTGGGCAGTGGAATTTTTAAAAGTTTCTCAGATCAATATATCGTGTACCCAACTTTGAGAACCATTGATATAATTTAAAGTTAATCATGGTAATGTTTCCAAAGTGATATAATACTTATTGAGAATTTTGTAATTTTAATGTACATAATAAATTAGCAGTTGTAATGTTCAAATTTATAATTTAAATATGATAATTTAAAATCTAACTTTTTGGTAAATAATATTGTATAGCCTTCTTCTTTCCCTTATCCTCTCCCATGACCCTGAAACTTAGAAAAAAATATCACAGAGAAGCAGCTGACCAGTCTTCATATTTGAGGAAGTTGGAAGGAAACCATTTTTTTTAGATAATGTGCCCATGAAGAGACTAAATTAGAACATTTTTTCTTGGTTCCCATTTGCTTCTGTTTCCAAAACCTACGACCTTAAGAAATGAGTTGAAAGAACCCGCAGGGTCCCAAATATTCCTTCAAAGAGGCTCCTCATTATTTTTCAGAGTTTTCATTTTATTACAGATGATGCATTTGTTACGAATGTGCCGGTTAAGAAGAATGTGAAAGAACTTCTGAATCCCTTCTAATCATCTTCCCCATTCCAGGTCCTCCAGGTCCTGCCCACATGTGTTTGGATTCCCTTTTATGTTTCCAAATATTGGTGAGAAGCGGTCTTGCCCACCTGTCAGACTGGTCATGCTGATGACTGGTGATTGGGAATGAATTTGCCATTATTTCAAATATGAGAGCTACAAATGGGAGTCTCATCCTTTCCATGGTACTGCATGACCAGCACTGAATTTATTTTTTGTTTGTTTTATTGTGCTTTGTTTTAAAGAATGTCCAGGACCCAGTGACTTTTGCCTGTGAGTGGGTAAGCACTGCTATTGAATGGCTGATTTTGGCAGAAGGCTATATTTTCCAACACCAAATTATAACCATCTTAACTTAACAGAATTTTAGATTACTGTATTCTGTTTCATTTCAGGAGGGAATATTAGAAGCAATTGTCAGGATAATATGGATAGTGTGAAGTTCACATTTCTTCACAATAAATGCATATATATAAAAAATCATGCATTTTTAAAAGAACAACTAAGGATCAGTTTTTTTTTTTTTTTTAACGTGGTCCATCCACACTGTGGACTGTTTTTTAAAAAAATTTTTTTTACAACTTTATCTATGTATTTATTTATTTAATGTGATGCTGAGGATCAACCCATGCTAGGCAAGCGTTCTACCACTGAGCTACAACCCCAGCCCCTCATTGTTTATGGAATGTCCCAGGTTCACCCTTCTTGGATGTGCCATTCTGAGTAGAAGAAATGGGAGGGGGGAATGATTTGCCTAAGGAGACATTTGAAGTTACAGCAGAACCAGAACCATAGAACAAGACAGGCTTTGTCTCTTAAGGGCATTAATTTACAAGAAATATTTAGTCTTGGATGTTTTTTCCAGTCTTGGTTATTTTTATAGTTATACTCTATAATAGATTAAGAAGCCTGCCAGTAGTTGCTCATATGAAATTCATGAATGTGAAGATAATTGCTTATATTTGTGCTGCCAAATCTTGGAAATTTGGTTAGAAATCATATGTAATTGCCATTTGGTTGAGAGCTTAAACTCTTAATTTCTTAAAGTTATTTATTTATTTTCTTTATTGTGATATAATAGTACTTTTTGACTTTTTCTGTATTACCTAAGTTTTTTTAAGCTATTCTGAAAGATGAAGTTTAATGTCACTTCTAGTACTGGCCCACATGATTTATGCCCCTTTAGTAAATTTTTAATAAACTTTAAAGCTGGAATGAAACTTGGAGATCCTCTTATGGCAATTCACTTGACAGATGAGAAAGTTGAGCCCCAGGGAACTGGGCATCTTTGCTGGATTCACAGAGATGGTCTGAAGCCAAGTTGGCCACTAGAAGTCAAATATTTGACTCCACACTGAGTTCATTTTAACTTTGGTGGAGAATAAAAACTGCAGATATTGTCTTAGGTTGGTTTCTCCCATAGCTGGTTTGACAAGGTTTAGCATATAAGTAGCTTACCACCACCACTTGAGGTGGTGGTCCCAGGAAACACCAGCACCAGACTTGAGGAAATGAGGAAAGAAAGCAAAGGCAGCCATGCCTTCTACAGTGGGTGACTGAGGCGTCTGTGTGCTGGGCACCTTTTTGGAGGCTGCAGGACCACATTTCAGTGTTATTTCACTGGGGAGGTGAGGAGTGGGGCTATTGGTTTGTCACCTCCTGGGTCAGTGTTTTAGGACTTCTCCTGATAACCTCTCTCTCAACACTTGTTTTAGTCAGCTTTTGCTTCACTGCGACCAAAAGATTTGACAAGAACAATTAGAGACGTAAAAGTTTATTTTGGCTTACAGTTCCAGAGGTTCAGTGAATGGTTGGCCGAGTCTATAGCTCCGGGCCCAAGGAGATGTAGACCATCATGAGAAAGGCGTGGCAGAGGAAGACAGCTGAGGACACAATGGCCAGGAAACAGAGCTCTGCTCACCAGGGACAAAACTCAAACCCCAAAGGTATACCCCCAGCAATCGATTTCCTCCAATCCCATCCTACCTGTCTAATCACCACCCAGTTAATCCATCTCAGTGGATTAATCCACTGATTAGATTGCATTTCATAATCTATAGTCATTTCACCTCTGAACATTCTTGCATTGCTTTGTACATGGGCTTTTGAGGGTTACTCCATATCTAAACCATAATTGGAAAGCCCACTGTCAAGAGTCTTGATTCCTAGATTGAGACCTTTCCAGTGAACTTGGGACCTGAGTCAATAGGAATGTGGAGGGATGGGGGTAGATCACTGGCAATTTCTGCAGGCTGTCACTCACTCAGACAAAAGGAAAAAGGTTGTCAACGGAGCTGCTACACTGGATGCTCTTCTGATAGGACAGACACCTTGTCTGTATGCTTCGTGCTCTCATATAGGAAAAATGGGACTGAGAAATAAGTATTGAATTTGAAGCTATTGATGTAGTAAATTATCTGTTTGACACTCCAAAGTGTCCACTTTCTCCAGCCTGTTCTTTCCAAGGCTGAGGGCAGATTGCTGCATTGGGGGCTTCCTGACCTTCTGGCTTCTGGAAGGCAGTGGCAAGTTCTAGAGGAGACTGGAAGGAAGGGAGTCATGAGGTGAAGGCGTTGATTCCACAAGATTTCTTCTTGCCAGAATGCTGTTGTCTGTCTCTGTCCTTCTCCTGGAAGCTATTGAGACTATCAGGAGGCCCTTTGCTATAGCTACAGCTGCCTTTTCTGGATTACTATGGCTCTGTCCTCTTGCCACTACAGACTTAGGACACTTCACATTCCCTGGTTGGTTTCCCTATGTCCTACCACACCTGGTAAATAGCACTTAACAAACTCCTTTAGTTGTCTTACTCAAGCATCCCATCTGTTTCCTGCTGGGACCTCAACTGAGGTACCATCTTGGAGGCATTTGCTCTCTAGACAGAATTGGATGAAGTGAAACAGCTAGAGATGTTATGAAGATATAAGATAATGAAACATAAGATGTACTTGAGCCCTAAGGACACTCAGCATGTAGGATGCATTAACAGAAGAAGATATCTTTGGAGGAGTACCTTAGGAGGTAATTGGTAACACGGTTTCTTTTCTGCTCTGTGGGTAGGCCTGTTTGAGTAGTGGATTGAAAATCAGAAACTCTGCCTTATTATGATCATGCACGGTTAATTACGATGTATTTAAGTCTATAAGGTGAAATAGTATATAATTCAGAGAAACAGAAGGGTACAGTTGGGTCTCTCTTCTGGAAATTTTAGAGATTTGTCTCATGTAAGTATTTTAGATAACTAAGTATTTTCCTCTTAATTTCTTCTATTTCTCATCCATCCAGTGGGTTATAATTCAGTTTTTGAGATTTTATTTTTAGACAACTGTTATGAAAGGCATTTCAGGCTGCTTAGAAAAAGACACTGTAGCAACAGAAAACACTCATTCTGTAGAAATTTACCATGAACTTAAGAATGAATAGTGTTTGATCATTGCTTTCAAGGAAATCACAATGCAGTCGAGAAAATAGAATTTCACATGTATAATAACATATACCAAGTATAACAATAAATGTTTCATATTATTTTATATATAGTGTTATATGTCTCTAAATGAAGGTATAGTTAAATCAAGAAAAGGCAGAGAGGTTAGTGAGCAACAGAAAATGCTTCATAGAGCAAGTGACATTGAGTTGGTTCTTGAAGGATGATAATGAGCTTATCGGGGAGATAAAGAAAGATGGAAGAAAAGAAGGTGTGGAGTTTCCTGTTGGTTTGAGAGTTAGTGAAGCATATGATTTGGCCAAAGTTCTGGTGGCCTTTGGAGGAGTGCCTGGACTTAAGTCCAAGGATAAAATGGTAATCCAATCCTTAATAATCACTGTCACTTTAAATAATACAGATTGCACATCCTCTGAAAATATTAAAGAAATCTAAGCAAAAGAAAAACAATGTTTTTAAGAATCTTCAGACATTTAATGGGAAATATTACTAGACTTCAGATAGCAAATGTTCTGCACATGGAGCATGTATGTTTTTAATTCACCAACGTCTCAAAGTAGGGAGATAGACCCATTGGCATCTGCAATTAGTATGCACCTTTGCTCAGATTATTTCAAACTTATCAGTATACAGTTACCTTGTATCATTATAGAATGCCTAAAATATGGACATACGAAATGTTTTATGATGGTATGACTTTGCAATTACCAATTATTATGTTAATATCCCCATGTCACAATTACCCATCTAGCAGAACCTATCTGATACTCTTACCATAAGAAATACTTGTGCCTTATTTCTTCTAATTATGCTAGTCCCTAAAGCTTTAGGGATCAGTAATCTTGGTATTCTCAGGTGGTCTAATTGGCAGGCTGTCTTATTGATGCCACTGCTGTGGACAGAATGAATTCATGATTGCTGCTTACTCAGTAGGACTCTGATAAATAAGAATTCCTCTGTGGAGGAATCAGCAAAAATGGTGATTAGACTAAATGAATATAATAATCCAAGATTTGTGAACAGAAACCCTTAAACTGGTCATGATACAGGCTGTTTTAATGTCAAGAAACTTGAAGTTTCATGAGTTATAGGGACAAGAACAAAGTCCAGTCAATGGAGCTGAAGTACAAAAGTCCAGAATGAGGCTTATCCTCCCTCTATGAAGGGAGTCTCTATCTCTCTATATATTTATCTTCTTGTTCTCCTACTTGCTACACTGCTCCTCTATATTAGCTATCTCTTGCTTCCTGACAGACCACTCCAAATCTTATTGACTTGAAACTACCACCACCATTTAGCATCCTTAACAATTCTTTGAACTGACTGGGCTCAGCTGGGCAGTTCTCATGCATGTAACTCCCTACATTTGACCATAAGTAAAAGCCAGCCAACTTTGAGAAGAGGGGAAATAGATTTTACTTCTCAACAGCAAGAGCTACACACAATTTACAACCACTATTTTATTATTATTATCATTATTATTATTTGCACATGGCCTAACATATCCTTCAGCCCCTACTATTCATGGAAACTTTTAGTTAAGTGTCAATCATCAATTGCCTATATCTTCTGTGTCTTCTAATTCAAATTCTTTCAAGACATACTTGTGTTGGTGCTGGCTGTGCAGTCTTCTGGACTAGAGAGGGCCAAGTCTTATGCTGCTAAGGGTTTCCTTTAAGGGATTAAAATGGAACATTCTGTCTTATAGAAGCAAGATTAGTATTGGCAATGGGGGATGAGTGGAGAACGTTAGTACCCTGAACAGGAACTCTTAGTGCCTGCCCATTCCACTAAGTTTGAGGTAACTTTCTTTCATTGGTCAAGAAAGCTCTGTCTGACTTATCTTCTGCCTTACAACTTTTTCTTGAGCCATTTTCTCCTATATTCTCCAGCTTCTTCATTTTTTCTTTACCGTTCCTCCAATGTGTCTCTCCCCTCTGTACTCTGTGTCCGTCCATGTCACTGAGATAAGAAGATTCTCTTCTCTGTCCTCACCTCTGTCTGTCACATAACTTCTAACTTACTTTCCAAATATCAACTTAAATATCACTTCTTGAGGGGGATCATGAAACCTTCTGGATTAAATCTCATCTCCTGTTCCATCTCCATTTCCTTCATCACACTAATCTCACTTTGTAACTTTACCTCTGTGTGACTACTTGGTTGCTGTTTACCTTCCACTGTAGGCTCTAGAAGGCCCAGGAATGCTGCTGTCATCCCCTGAGCGGTAGTGGCTGTGCTTAGTTTGTGTTTGACACATATTTATTATTTATACCAATGAAAAATTGGAGGCAGTTGCCTTGAAAAAGAAAGGATTAAGGGGAAGAAGTTAAGAGTAGCCTTGTTTTGAGGGATATCAGGACATAGTTTCATAGGGACTCCTTCCATTTGATGGTGATTTCTTGCGAGTTAGTGAAGTCCTATCATGAAGAACATAAGGATGGAGCCTGCGTGGTGTTTTTTGAAATGTAGCAGGAATTCCTGCTCTGAGATGAACCATAAATTCCTGGTTAAAAGCCAGGATTTTTGCTTCCATCATCCTGTGACCCCTGATCTATACATAGAGATCTCAGTGATAGCCCAACTTTGTGATTGTTGGGCTGGAACTGCTCATTCCATTCCCATTTACTCTCCCATGAAACCAGTAACATGTTTAACTGCAAGCCAAAGATTGGCTAGATTATATTTTGGGATGTGATGTGCCTGCTGAGCATAATCTCCGTGAGATCATCTTTGTTCTTCTGTGGCATGTTATTTATCTAAAAGAAAAGTTAGTGAAAAAATCAAAATGGCAGAAGGGACACAGAAAGTTGGAGTAGGAAATAAGATTTTTGTTTTGTTCAAATATTTTGTAGTTTGAATTCTAGGATTTTTCAATCCCCATTTTTAATGATTGGGATAAAAGATAAAGGCAAACATATCGGTTCATTTAATACAGTAAAATAATTTCATAACTTTACTGAAAGCCTTGGTCTTTGTTGAGGACCAAGCCTTTAATTCATGGACCTTTGAGGGGATGTTCAAGATCCAAACTATTGCAGATTTTTAAGTAGGAAAGTAATGAATAATTGTAAATTTGCTACTAATTTAATATTTCAATTCATTTATTTAGTTAATTTATTTTACTGAAATAATTTAAATATGTATTGAATTATATGTGTGTGTGTGTGTGTGTGTGTGTGTGTGTGTGTATGTCTCCATGGAGGATATAAAAACGAATAGCAGTTGGTATATGATCTTGAAGTTTATATGTACTCAGCAAATCTAGTGTGCACCTCTGATATGAGTTTCTACGGAAAGATTCTAATCAAGAGGATTTGAAGAGGGATGGAGTAGTTGTGGTGTTTGTATACTGGGGTCATAATTTGAGCTGAGTCTCCATGGATGAGTAGACTTAGAAAAAGTTGAGCCCAAAAGAGAGAGGAGAAAGCATTCCAGGCTCTGGGAACCTTGTGTGAAAGTTAAGGTATAAGAGTGAGCAAGAGCACCCTTTCACATTCCAGAGGCAGTGAAGACACATGGTTGGGGATGGGAGGTTACAGGGTGGAGAGCTATGGTAAGCTGCGGGGGGAGACCCTGGGAGGCCAGGGCACAGGGGTTGAATGCTTGCAAGCAGGGAACAACACTTCCTAAAGCCTGTGATTTGGG
This sequence comes from Marmota marmota marmota, assembly GCF_001458135.2. NCBI lineage: Eukaryota > Metazoa > Chordata > Mammalia > Rodentia > Sciuridae > Marmota > Marmota marmota. The sequence continues at coordinate 34,162,194 of NW_026000026.1, forward strand.
GAATTATTTCCTCTGCAGTTAGCTAACTAGTTGTTGACGAGACAGAGGCTAGAGTCAGTGAGATTGTAGTAATAGGAGCTAAGAAGAAAGTGCATAGAATAGAGTTCATAGAAAGAACAGATGAATTTACATGTCTGGATTCACAGAAGGAAAGTGAGAAAGTGGAGAAAGAGAACTTAAACCTCAAAAAATTGGAGAACTAATTTCCATGATCACCAATACCAAGGTTAGAAATAGATGGTCACACTAAGGATGAGCGGACCAAAGGGCCAAAATATCTTAGAAACAATGGCAGGTCACTGATTTGGTTGAAAGACTAGACATATAAATTGGTGGATCATCCATCAGTATTGAGCTAATAGCAAACAGATACTTGGAGTTTTACGGAACATTTGTATTACTCAGCTAATTTCTGTCACTGTGACAAAATAACCAAGATAATCAACATAAAACAGGAAATGGTTTGTTTCAGCTCACAGTTTCAGAGCCTAGTGTTCAGTTCATGGTTGCTTGGTTCTATTGAAAGGCAGGACATCACGATGGGGAGTGTGTGGCTGAAGAAGCTGCTAATCTCATGGTAGCTGGAAAGCAAAGAAAGAAACAGGAAGGGGACAGCGTTCCAATATTCCTTCTAAAGGCACACTCCCAATAACCCAACATTGCCCTCACTGTGTTCCACCTCTTAAAGGTTCTACCACTTCTCAGTAGGGCCAAACTGAGGACCAAATCTTCAATACATGGTACTTTGGAGGTTGTTCAAGTTCCAAACTATTGCAGAAGTCTTTTTTTTTTTTTTAATATTCTTTTTCTTTGTTTGTAATGTACATAGTGATTCTCTTTCCTCTCCTGGTCTTCCTTTTTCTCATCTATTTATGTATTTTTTTTTTATTTGTGTATAACAGCATTTTAAATAGGCATTCTGATTTTTTTTACTTCCCTATCTTCAAATATTGACATCCAGTTCATCAGTAACTGCTATTTATTCTGCATTCAAACATAAACATATCCCCAAGTTAGCATTTGGATTACCCTTGTCTTGACCTCTGTTGTTACCACCATTTCCCTTTGCCTGGATTCTGCTATAGCCTTCTAACTGGTCTCCCTTGCTACATCCTCACACTCTGGCAGTCTGCTCTCAACACAGCAGCCCAAGCGATTCTCCTAAAATAAGTCAGATAATGTCACTTTCCTCCAAGTTTACAGTGGTTTTCCACCTCTTTCAGAACAGGAGCCAAAGCCCTTCCCAGGGCCTTCAGGGTCTGGCACGATCCCTTCCTTGCTATCTTACTGACTTCATCTGTTACTACCGTCTCTCTTGTTCACTCCATGTTGGCCACCCTTGCCAACTGCTGTTTCTCGCATGCCAGACATACCTCCTCCCAGAGCCTTTGCGTGTTCTTTCTTTGACTGGAAAGCTTTCTTCCCCAAATCTGTAAGACCTGTCTCCTCACTTCCTTAAAATCTTTGCCAGAATGGTTTTTCTTTTACCTTTCTGTTTTAACATTTCCATCTCTTAGGCTGGTATTGCTGTCCCCCCCCTTTTTTTTTTCCTTCATAGCCTTTCCTATCTTCTAATATTCATATTTAGAAAAAATATATGTGTCTTCAGTCTCTCCCTACAGGAATGAAGTTCTGTGAAAACAGAGATTTGTGTTTATACCATGCACTCTGGCATTCAATGCCTAGAACAGGGCCAGGTACTCAGTAAACATTTGTTGAATGGGTGGAACAAATTCTGTTAGAAGCTTCTTCTTCAGTGGAATCATGACTTCCTTGAGATCAGCTCTCTTTGTATTCAGGCATAGTCATAAGTGAATAGAAACTCAAGTATAAAATCATAACCTTTTGAATTATCTAATTCCAGAGAATTTCATTACTTTAACATAGAACATTTTAAAAATGATGGAGAGGAGGTTTGGAAGAAGAAGAGTTTTGATTCATTTAGTCGAGTCTCCTCTTTGGGCTTCAGAATCCTTGTAGCAGTTTGGCAGTTCTTTCATTATTACTAAGATTATAAATTGGATGCTATTTGAAAATTTGGCCTTTAAACTTGCAGCTGATGTTTTAGGAGATTATACAGTACAGGGTACAGAAATTGCTGGGCAGCCTGCAACTATTCATGGCCAATTAAGGAACAGCATTGGCAAGAAGTGCAGGGTGGATGTGGTTGTGCTTTGTGTGAATCCTGTGGCTGCGGTTCACATTTCAGGGATTAGCCGGCTGGACTTCCTTCTGCAAAAAAGAATCTTGATTTGGTTACCTGGTGGGAGCTTTTTATAAATGAAGAGAATAAACAACCCTGGGGGATTTAACTTTGTAAGGGAGTTAAAGAGAGAAAGGGAAGAACCAAGTTAAGAAATTAGTCTTTATTTGGGAGCATTGACTTGAGAGGTCCCTCTGAAGTTTGCTTTTGGTTTTATTTGGTATCACTTTCATTTCTTCCCAGGGGATGCAGCTGTCTTTTGAAAGAATGCATGCAGAAAAACAGGCTGGAGGAGGCAGAAATGAATTTTTCAAAGTTTAAAAAGTTCTCAAAGGACAGAACCGCCCAGAGAAGCTGGGCTTTGCCACAACTTGAAGGCTGCTACCTAGGAGAACTACTGTGTCTCCTGCAGTTACCATTGATGTGTGTGTTGGGGGCACAACTAATGACCAGGGTCTTCTATTTTTATGTGGAGCTTTTAAAAGGATTTTAGACAGGAGCGAAAGAAGACACAAAGGCATCTGAAAAAAATTACCTTTTGGATTACCTAGCTCTAGATATTCTATTTTTCCGAAATTTCAGGGTTAAAACAATCCATAGAGAATTGTTTTGGAGTTTTCTGGCTTATGAAAATACTGTACAGCCCTTGTTTTCGGATACAGGGGTCAAAAGAAAGTTCACATTAAATTAAATCCGAGAGAACAAGGCTCCACACATACACAGCCAAAAGTTCATCCATGTGACATTTCCTAAGGCTACTGCATGGTGTCACTGAAAGGATGTTTTAATCAATGACAACTGTTTTCCCAGCTCGGCCTAAAAACGCCTGAGGTATATTGGGTATTGAGTCTGGGGTCAAAAGGCACAAGAAGAAACATCAGAGATGAAGGCTTTGTCAGTTTTAAAAACGTCTCCGCTCTGTTTGCACTCATTTCTGTCCTCTTTAAAGAAAATAACTTTATGTCCAAGGTGAAAGTTGATGAGAACAAAAGTATTTCTTCCATGAGTTGTGTAATCAGAACAAGAAATCTGGACCACTGGGTGCTAGGGAAAGTCCTTCTCGGCATCTCCCCTGCTCCAGAGAAGCCACTTCCATTACATTTAGCACAATTCTTGGAGCAAATCCTCCACCTTCAGAAATGACTTACAATGTTTATCTCCCCGAACTAAAACAGCCATCTTCAGCAACTATATTTTGTTTTATTCTTATCTGGAAAAGAAAGACACTAATATGTCCTACTTTTTCTTTCTTTCTTTCTTTCTTTTTCTGGTTGTCTTTTATATTTTTGACAAGTGCCCATACTTTAAAAAATGTGTGTCTCCATCTATTCTTAGTTTATATAATCAATTTTATCCAGCTGATAAAACTGTGAAGGTTCTTTTTTTCTTATTTTCCCTGCTGCCTCATGTTTAGAATTATCTTTTTCCCCCCTATTTTAAGTTGGGCGGGGAGAAGGTAAGGAGAGATTGTACAGCAAAAATAAGTCATTTTGTATTCAGTGGCTCATCCTATTTGCTCATTTCTACTACCACCTATCCATTTATTCTTCTGGCTGTGTACCACTCATCCAGTACTCACCAATCATCTTCTGTGAGCCACCTAAAGTGGGATAAGTAAGGATCTCTCCTATTAGAATCTGGACCAAATGCTAGGAATTTATAGTGGGAAAATGTTCATATCACATAAATTTTATCATGGGATGGTCTTATATCCTGTTCCTGGGGGTTTCGGGGAAAGCTTCCAGAAAGATGTACAGTCTCAACCAATACATGAAGAATGAATGAAGTTAGCTGGACAAAACCTGTGTGTTTGGACTTCAGTGTGGCTAAGAGTGAGGAGTTTTCAGAAGAAACTTCATGCTCAGCAGGTTGCATATTATGTGATTGTGGTATTTCTGAAGTTCTTGCAAATTTACAACACCTGCAATTCAAGAACTATCCTGTCAAAAGATGGTGGGTATTTATTTCCATTTACCAGCTAAAAGGGTGCCACCTTGTGGCCACTTTGCAAACAGTTTAGAGTTCCCTGCTCAGCCAGCATCAAAAGTAGAGTTCTTGAAGAATTTTAGTATGTTGGGGGCATTTTATTGATTCAGTGTGAGAACATACTAATGATTTTATATGATATTATTTAAAAGCTTCATAATTGAGGTTCCCACAGAATATGACCAAAGTGGAGAGTTTCACAGCCCATTAGATAGAATTAAAAGTAGTTCAAGATGCATAATATGTACACATAGGAGTAGGAGTTGGGTAGACAGAAGATGAAATGGATAAGGAGAGTGGCCAGATCATCAGAGGCTCATTAATCATGTTAAAAGACAAAGTCAGGAAAAATAAAATTGTAAACAGTTGATTTGAGCAAAAAAAAAAGACAGAAATTAGGCTACGTGTCGTTTTTATATATTATTTTGGGACACTCATCCTTTGTTTCTAATTAGACTCTGGCTATAAACAAACTATATAAGTTTTTGTGATATCAGAATGTTTTAAGGTCTTTTGTTTGTTTATAAAATAGTCCACTAACTTTATCTTGGAAGACAAAATAAAATACATGGCTAACTAGCAAGAAGGTTGGATAGAGCTTCAACCCAGACTTGGGGTATGAGACTGGGGGAGAATTTGGTTAGGGAGTCAAGTTTGGGGGTCTGTGGTAAAATAAGAGATGGGAAACATGGCTTAGACAAAGTGATTGCTTTATTGTGGGATTATCTAGAACCTTAAAAGTAGCAATGTGTGTTAAGATTGCAGGATGTCCTAAACCTTTTTGGCACTAAGGAATCTTTGTTCTGGAAATAGTCCCTCTGGTTGAGGACTGGCAGTCCAGGGAGTGTGTATCTGTTACCTATTGCCACAATAATGCTGCAAAACAAGTAACCACAAATTTCAGTGGAATACAATAATAAAAATATATTTACCTTAGAAGTTAGAGTGGTTCAGCTGATTTTAATCTGGGCTCGGCTGATTTCACCTGATCTCTATGTCTGTTTGTCTGTGGTTTGGGCAGGCAGCTCTGCTGATCTTGGGTGGGTTTGTCTACATGTCTAGGAGCTCAGTTGGCTCTTGGTTGATCTAGGATGGCTGTAGCTAGGAAAACTGAGATGATTCATCTCTGCTATATGTGTCCCTCATCCTCAAGCAAGCTAGACCTAGCATGTTCTCTTGGGTGTGGCAGAGGGGCAAGAATGGATGCAAACTCAGTTATGTAAGCATGTTTAAAGCCCTTGCTTCCATCACATATGCTAATATCCTGTGGACCAAAGGCAGCTGTGACTAATGACAAAGTAGGAGGTCATTCCAAGATTACATGGCAGAAAGTATGGATATGGGGAAGGAGAAAAATTGGGCTCTTTCTACAGTCAGACTTCCTACAACCCGATGCAGGAATTGCTGGGTAAGATGACAGTCAACTGGAAAAAGAAAGAGGTCAGACTTTTCTCTATGCCATGACCAGAAACTGAATTTTAATTCTGGTAAGCAGCCTCACAGTTAGGTGTCGGGGCCATGTTAAGGAAGGGGGCGTTCATCTGGTTCTGCAAAGGGATTGTGTTATCTTTCTGTGGAATCATTCCATTCTGGCATGAAAGGATTGTGGACTTCATCGAGTTCTAGTTGCGTCCTGTCAGAAATGAGAAAACAGGGGCCCAGAGAAGATAATTGACCTGCTCCAAACAGCTAGCTAGAAACAAAGCAGGGTCTCACAGCCAGGTCCTCTCTCAAGCCATTTGGGCCTCAAAGAAGCTTTGTCAGAGGGTGGAAAAGACTGAAATAAATTTGTAATCTTTATGTATGACCAAATCCTATTCCTCCGGCAGGGACTGTGGTATAAGTGACTTTTAAAATAGTGGAATACTGGAGAGTAGTCATGTCTTGCAAGATGTCTTTGGGAGGACAGAGGGCAAGGATAGTTCAGCACTGAGTGGTTGCTGAGCAAGTAGCTGGAGCTCTATGGTAATATGTTGTTTGTTTTCAGAGATTTTTCTCTCCTCCACCCCTTCCTCCAAAGAATTTCTGCTGAATCAGCAGAGGACTTCTGAGCAGAGAGGAAAGAATTTGTATTGTATCTTCTGTCTTGTCAAATAGCAGATAAAATTGTGAAGGCAAATCTAGTCTTCTAAAATAGCAGGTACATTAATTTAGCTGTCAATGACAGGGAACAATTTGTGCTAAATAAGTAAAATGTTGATAATGAAATGCTACTCATTTAAGCACTATCAAATAAACTAGCTATTTTTATGATGGAAATACTTTTAAAGCACCACAATTATTTTCTTGATTGACTAAACAGAGTAACTGAAACATCTCAACCACACCTTCTTAGATATCAGGTTTTGAACTGGGCAGTAATATAGTACCATGCCTTATAAAGAGGCATCCTTCCTGTTAGGTTTGCTTAGGTTTCCTGGCTACATGCCATTGAATTGTTTTAGACATACCTGCTTTTGAAAAATTCTATTTTATTCTCAGACTGTTTCTCTATGCTTCTTCATTATCAGTTATCAGCTCTATTTGGTGGCTGCTATAATATAGATTTGTTCTCAGATATATTCTTTGGCTGGGTCCAATGGCACACAGTTGTAATTCCTCCTCCAAGGCAGGAGGATGACAAGTTGGAGGGCAGCCTCAATAACTTAGTGAGACCCTATCTCAAAATGAAAAAGGGCTGGGGATGTAGCTCAGAGATGAAGCACATCAATTAAAAAAAAAAAAGTTCTATATATCACAAGGAACTACATTTCCCACGCTCCCTGGTGCTTGGGATTCCAGGTAGGTTTGGCCAATGGACCACTGGAGGTAAACTACTAAAGGTCAAGGTGTCTTTTTCCAGCTTTCTGCCTTCTTTGTTGACTCCAGAAATAGCTGTGTCTCTTCCAAGGCTTCTGCCCTCATCTATGCAGGTAGCCGGTGCTGTCGTCCTAGTCCCTCAGTTGTCCCCAGCCTCTGGGTTCCATTTATACCACATTCTTCCATCAGTCTTCCTGTTAGGCAGGCTAGCAGCTCTCTACAGCTGCCAGCCCTCTTGTCTGCCTCACTGTTCCCTCTGTGGTGTCTGAACCATTCTGTCACACCTGTAACCAGTGCTTTAGTTTGGAAGACGAGAGTAGTAGACTTTGATGACAGTTTATTGAGGTTGCCTTTTCTTGTGACTCTTTCTCTTACTTCTGATTTGCTTCTTGCAGTCTATTGTGAGGACACCATCCAGGCTACCTAGCTTTATTTTGGTCATAAAGATGGAAATGCCATGAAGCTGCAGAGCAGAGTGATTTAGAGCGCAGTCTCTGTGTCAGAATATTGGGTTTGGGTCCTAGCCACAATACTCAATGGTTGTATGACTCTGATTTGGAGAAATATTCTTTTCTTTGCTATTTTTTTATTGGTGCATTATGCTTGTACCTAATGATGGGATTTGTTCATGCATACAATATGGCAATATAGTTTGGCCCAAGTAATTCCCTACTATTTTCCTTACCCCCCTTTCCCTGGTCCCTTTCCTTTATTCTTCTGACACCCTTTCCATTTTCATGTGATTTCCCCCACACCACAAGTTTTTTAACCTCTCTGAGACTTTATTTTATAATTTTGAGACATGGTCTTGCTAAGTTGCCCAGGCTGGCTTTGAACTTGCATCAACCTCCCAAGTAACTGGGATTACAGGCATGCCCCACCATGCCTGATTTAAGATGTGCTTTTATTGCCTAAATAGTGAAAGTAATTACAGTAACTAGGCTGTCTCAATTTGGGTTTCCTGGGAAGCCAACTCCAAATTGGAGATTAGTATACAGAGGTTTATTCTGGAGTAACCTTGAGATCAACACCTGTGGAAGGGGAAGGTCATAATTGGGACTGGGCAGAGGAAGAAGCTGAGTTGAGATGCAGAGAGGCAGTCTTCACAGAAGCCATAACTTCCAGGAGCTCTGAGGCAGGCTGGGCCTTTATTCCCTCATGCTGACCTTGGGAGGTGCTTGACTTTGTTGGGGAACAGCTTGCTCAGGCTGAGGGCAGTTTCCTGGGGAGGGCTGACAGCTGCAGGCATCCAGCCTGCATCGCTCACAAGAGCCGGGGAATCCTTCCTTCAGTCCTGAAGTGGGTTCTGAGGATCACATCATGTTGGCCACAATACATCTCCAGGTGCGTAGCGTGAAAGATTAATAGCCCATCTGTGAGAACTGTGTCACTACCAAGTGCCTTGGTAAATGCTCAACAACTTTAGTTATTATTCATGAATGCATTAAATATACAAATTCCAGTAAATGGACTTGATGATGTCTAGTTTAGTTATTTTGAGAGTTTTACTGACTTCCTCTCCATAACCCTGTCCCAGAGAGTTGAGAAAAAGCAGAATAAATGACAAGTGGATAAATGGGATTCTATGATTTCTCCACATAGACTATGAGGCACATTTGTACTTTTATCTTGCTGTTAAAGGAGTGTCTTACTCATAGGTTCTTAGATTTTTATTCTCTAAGGTAGTCCAGGTACTTAGCATCAAATTTGACACAAATTAGTACAGCTCTCATTTTTTTTTTGAACTTTTATTATGTAACCGTGGTGCTCAACATGCAGGGTCTCATCAGGATGTACGCTGAAGGTCCTCAGATTCCCTTTTAATGAGATCTGAGGTCAGTCAGGTAAAAGGACCTGCCCCAGGTCACCCAGTGAAGAAGTGACAGAGAAGTTCTCCCACCCACTGGGGCTGCCAGTTTCACTGTGAGCCTGTGCATTTAGCTACACATTTGAACGATGTAAACGGCAGTAGGGGAAACCTTCTCCTCTGAAAATAACTCTAGCAAAGTGTAGGTGTTGTTTTGGTAGAAACAGTTCAGCTGTTGCCATAAAAATCTTCCCCCAAATGGCTTTGTGACAGCAAAGCTGTGCAGGCTCCGCTTGTGTTTATGGTGGGAGCCTTATGGCTCAGCCACAACACAAATGATTTGTTTCCCTGGCCTTGTTGGCAAAGTGATTTAATTTCTCGATTTCCTTGAAGAAGGAAATCTAAACACACACATTTCTTTTTGCAATTTTATATTTAAAGAGGAACTGCGAGGAAAAGTCAAAATGGGAAGCCCAGGTATGTTTTCATTCAGTGGGTGACACAGGGAATGGGGAGAGGTGCAGGGGTGGAATTCACTGGGTATTTTTCTTTTCCTTAAGTTTAGCTCTCTGCTCTTCAACAGGAATATTATAATCGTCTGAAGCTTCCCAGGTAAGTGATGTTTGAGTAAGTCAGTGTTTAGCTATTTCTTTATGTCTAAATAAAATAATATCTCATTTTCTACAGGAAAAGGATTTTTGTTTTCCAAATTGATAGTCACTGGAAGCCCAGGGAGCTACAAGGTTAGAAATTGATTCCTCAGAGTGTCTTCTGAGAATTCCTATTTCTTTGATATTAGAGCTACTTTTGGCTGTTCGTAACAGAAAAAAATGTAAAACAATAAGTGATTTCAACAAGATGGAAGTTCACAGTAAAGAAATTCAGCGTGAGGCTCTCCATGATTTCACAGTGTGAGCAGAGTTTATCTCTCTGTTCCAGGACCCCAATCATGTGGCTTCCATTTTCCATTAGTCATCTGGGCCAGTTGAGTTTAGGCCATCATGTCCACAGTCCAGATGTGAAGTGGAAGAAAGTGAGTCAGTCAGCTCTTTCCATTTCTGCATTTTTTTCCTGGAAGTTCCAGTTAATACTTCCAGTTTTAATGTATTAACTAGTATGTGATCACATGCTCATACCTAGGAGTATTAGTTAAGCATACTACTTGGATAAAATCATTTTACTGTTGATGAAGAAGGGAGTGGATATTGAGTGATAATTGACATGTCTGCGGCATTTGGGATTGTAATACTTATGCTGTTACCATTAAAAGGCAAATTTTGTTGGTGTGTATTCAGTACACTGATGTGCAGGATGAGCATGCAGAGATTCAATCTGGCCTCCTTCAAGGGAGGAAATAGTATTCTGAGAAGCAAACTCAGTTTACATCATTCAACTGAGAGTGATATGCTTTGCACTGTGCCAGATCTTAGGCAGAGTCTAGGAGCCAGAGCAGCATTTCCCACATTTAAGTTTCCCCTTTTACTCCCCCTCCTCATGTTAAGGCTGTTAGCATTTCAAAGAAGTAGCATCTTAGGAGACTAGTTTGGGCTGCTTATCCATAGGGACTGGGAGTATAACTGTTTATAATGGTTATCTATTGTTGTACAAAGACCACAGACTTTCTTTATTGATCACAATTTCATGGGTTGACTGGGTGGTTCTATTGGCCTTGGCTGGGGCACTCTGACCACATATGTGGTCAACTGTGGGTTGGGAGGTGGCTCTCCTGATTTTGGTTGGGTATGCTCATTTGCTTGGGTGTAGCTGGGTGCTAGATGGTTTAGAATGATATCATTTGGGGACCTAGAGTTTTTCTCCATGTGATTTTTCATCCATGTGCAGGCTAGCCCCGTCTTGAGTCTAGGAGCATGATTGTATGTTGTGAGGGAAAGAGAAGAAATGCTTGAGGCCTTTTGATGCCAAAGCTCAGAATTAATATAGCCTAACTTCTGTTGGGGAGTCTAGTTGGGGATACAGACTTGTAAGTCTAAGAAATACAATATTGACAATAAGTTATGAATAAGAAGAGAGTATTTTATCAACCAATGTCAAATATCATAAATGAAGACCCTCTGTTCATTATTCCATCTCCCTTATCTTTTATGTGTTAAATTATTTGGGATATATATATATATATATATATCCCAAATAATATATAATATATATTATTATCTGTTTTTTGAGGGATTACTGGGCTCTGGGCATCTTGAAGGTTACATTTGCAATCAGTATATATATATTATATATCTATATATAGTGCAATATTGGTATAAGTTTATCAACATGTTTAACACTTAAAGTAGTGAGTAGGAAAGACCTCTTTCTGTCCATTTGCACTGCTTCTTCGGTCAGCTACCATACATACTTCTGTTCTTAATCTCCAGTTTGTTTCAGGTAGTGCAGAAATAGTGCTATATCTTGGTTGATAAGCTCCTTAATGTTAGGCACATGTTAGTTGATAAGCTCCTTAATGTTAGGCACATGTCAAAAGATACAGTGTACCCATCCAGAAAATGGGCACATAGCCATACTTAGCTCAGTGTATTCAAGAGTCACATAGAGGACATGTATGGCCTTTACTCAGAATACTGAACATTGGTATGGCATTATCCATGTGCTGGCTACTGTTCTGTACAACTCTATGAGCTAGTTGTTACAACAGTTCCATTCTTAGATGATGGAACTGAGACACAGAGAGCTTAAGTGATGCACAGATGTCACACAAATCTAAGGTTTGCACTCAGACCATTTTGTACTGCAGTTCTGTCTCACACCCATACTGAAGAACCATCTCTGTAGGGGTAAGTCTGTGTCCTTTAAACCATGAGAAAAGTAAAGATTTAGCTTTGACAGAATTGAGAGGGGTGGGGAAAATGGCTTAGATTTTAGAAATTAACTTTAGACTCTTTGCATATAGCCTGCTGTGGCAATTTACAGAACTGTTTCTTGCAGGTACATTTGACATTCAAAAGCAATCAGATCGTATTATCTGTTCTTTGAGGGATTACTGGACTCTGGGCATCTTGAAGGTTACATTTGCAATCAGCATTAATTTCATTGTTAACCATTTTCCTTCATGTTAGGTTTCAGGATTTTTTCTGTTTCTTTTCTTCCTTTTTTTACTTTTCTCCTCTTCTTCCTCCCCCTC
>NW_026000026.1:34174160-34200173 GCF_001458135.2 Marmota marmota marmota
CCTCCCCCTCCTCTTCCTCCTCCTCCTCCTCCTCCTCCTCCTCTTCTTCTTGGTCATTGTGGGCTTTAGTGGAGATGCTAATTAATGGAACTAGCTGGGTCAAGTTGATTGTTCAGAACTCATATTAGCCCACGGAGGGTGGACATGGAACTTGGCTGAACCTCATGGGTCCTTGGTACGGGTCACCTCACCATGTTGCTCTTATGTTCTTTCCTATTTTAGTCAAAAAATTCCCATTAAATGGAATGAAATGATGAAGGCATACATTAATATGGAGTGACTTCCCTGTGCATTTCGATTCCTTCAAGATGGTCAAATTAGACTACATGAACAACTAGAGTGGGATTAAAGATATACTTTTACCCAGTTGAGATGGTTTGATGGAATCAGGTCAGAGTCAACTTTGCTATTGGAAGATTCTTTTGTTTTTCTGTGCTGAGTCCATAACCCACCTAATATGACCTTGCAGTTTGTCAGTATTAGTGGCTCCTGTACTTTGGGAATCACTTGTCTAAAATATGAAGATGTTGTGCTCTACTCAGAAAATAGGGGAAAGTGAAGCAGAGGGATATTGAAATGAATTCAGATCTGTATTCTTCAGCCATTCAAGTAAAGGTATTGTCTGAATTATGAACCTTAAAGTCACTCATTATCTGCTCCCTTGAAGTCCCTTTTAGTTTGATTTGTGGGGGGAACTATGGGTAATTTTTATTAAAGCTTTTATCTAAGAAGATGTGGTTACCCCTGAATTTTAAACTGGACTACTTAGAATGTGGCCATACCTCCATACTCACTTGATCGTTGACACATGCCTGCTGGATGAAAGGTTCAAACACCTTAATGCTTTCAAGCACAAGTCAGAGATCACTGGGAATAGTGTCCCTCTCTTTGTTACCAAGAAGACATGATATTTGTGATTAACATAGGATAATTTTATATTTGGTTATGGTACAAAAAGTAGAACGTGCCTTTTTATCTCCCAGCTTAAAACAAATGATGAGATTTATCATGTTTTCATGTGATAAGGGATCTTCTTAATTCCCAGGCCTCTGTAGGAGCAATTGGTGGATGTAATTAAGACTCATCAATGTGAACAATAAATTAATCTGCATCAGGAGGTTCTGCTGATTATCTGATCACATAATTTTCTGGTACTTTGATTATGTTTTTCTGATGCCTTTAACACCATATGACTTCAATTCATATGATTCATATGAATTCATATGCAGATGATTCTATTAGCAATGGCTCCTCTGTACCTGGAGAGCTCAGCTTGACTAAAAAGTTTTCTCAGTCTCAAAATGGTGAACAAAAGTGCCTTCATCTTGCTCACAGGATTGTGGTTAAATATTAAGCATTAGTATTATACATGATAGCTGGAAATGGGTAGAAGATATTAAGTGTGGCTTTCCATGGCTGGAAAATCATCACAGCTGTTTTCTGTTCAGTGTCCTGGAGAACTTCAGAAAGTTTCTGGCAGACGTTATGCCTGCTGAACTGCTCACAGTTACGAAGAAAAGGTGGGCATGTTGTGGGAAGAAAAGTGTTTTTACATACTATAGCTTCTGCAGGCTCTGTCTTCAAGGAGCTACTGCTTCATTTTTAGCCTGGATGCATGGTAGCTGGATCCACCACTTTCTCAGTGGCATAATAGAGACCACTGTTTGCAGATATTGTCTGGCAGTGCCATGGTGCATTTCACTGGGTGAATAGGGAATTGTGGCCCAGGGTAGATCTCTCTCACAGAATTGGGGTGGCTTATTTAGATACACCCTGTAGTTATTGTACTCTGCCCTGGGCTAGATTTTAGAAAACAGATCTAGCTGGAAGTATGTCCTGGCTTTGGAAATAAGATTAGAGATGGTAAGGATGGTTATATCATCAAGAGCGTGGACCACATCTGTTTACCTTGTTAGTGTACACCTGGTACCTAGCACAGCACTGGTGCCTGGTGGTAGGCACTCATGTTGATGGTAATTACATATTGGAAAATATTGGGCAACTGATATTTTTGGCATTTCACACACACACACACATTGTATATATGTGTATGCATGTAAATATAAAACACACATACACATATATTTTTTAGCAACCACAACAAACTTGTGTGTGTGTGTGTGTGTGTGTGCCCGTGTGCTCATGTGCATGTGATGCTTGTGTATATTTTAAAGCTTCCTTTAAACATTGAATCCATTTTAGTTCTTGAAACTAAGAAAGAACCCAGAGTGTTATCTTGGTATCAATGCTGGGTTTCCTATAACAATTTCCCTGGTTGAACAAGATAATGACAGGCTCCTTTGGAAAGAGACGAAGATGGCGTTGACATCTGCACCTTCCCCTTTTGTATCTGGGTAAGAAGAGAGAGGCTGCAAAGATTTAGAAAAGAGAAGCCATGTGAAGAATAGTTTTCTTCCATATTTTAGGCCTGGAGGATTAGAACATACTGGGAAATAAGGTTCTTTCTCGTGGGAAATCACTAATGCTAGAAGCTTGAAATACCGTGAAAAGGACTCTTAGGTCTTTAGACAATTTGTTAGAGAGGAGAAGGGCCTTAGAATTGAGTGACAGCACAAAGCAAGCCAAGGTTACATTAACAAGTAGTTTCAATAGTGACATCCAAGTCAGAAAATCAGCTGACATCCTCTGAGAACCAACCCACTATGTGTCAGACTGTGGCAGACATAAATATTGTTTTTGAGTTATCTTAAATCTTTAGATACATACATTATACCCAATTTACAAATAAGGAAACTGAAATTTATAAGGTTTGTAATTAACCCAAAGCCATGTAAACAACTAGCATATCATGGGGCTTGGGTTTGGACCCAGGCACATTTGATTTTGAAAACCCAGAATCTTTTCATAGATTAAGCAGTTCCTTGCCCTTCTTACGGTTGTATTCTATAGTGAGCAGTTATCTTGAACAGTGCATAGTTTTACCATTTTTAAAGAAAGCCTTCATACTTTCCAGGGAAGGTAATATCGGAATGCGGACTTGTTGTTTCAAAGTTTGGCTAGTATGTTTGGGTGTGCATGAGTGTGGAAAGATTCAGGGGGTTCTTGGGCCAGAAGCATCCATGTCACTTGGGAGCTTGTTAGAAATGCAGAATCTCAGGCCCTACAGCAAGCCTGAATCATGGTCTGCATTTGTAACTATGTCCCCAGGTTATTTTGGGGAAAGTTAAAGATTGAGAAGCTTTGGTCTAAACTGCTTTGATTGCAAGATACCACCAGCGAACTTGTTGAGTGATTGATGTACAGTGCAAAAGCAGTAATACTAGATACTGACGATAAGTATTATTCAACTTTATTGAGTACTTATAGGCACCAAATCATGCAGTAGTTCTTTAACATATTTTTAAAATATTTTCAGTAACCCTGAGAAATGGGTATTTTTGTTTTTATTTTAGAGACAAGAAAACTGAACTAAAATGGTTAAGTAATTTGTCCCAAAGCAAATGGGTCTGATGCCAACCCAGGTGTGTCTAATTCCAGTCTCTTAACTATCACCTTGTGTGGTTGGCTATGTTTGAAGCAGGGAGCTGTTGGTAACCAAGGTGTACTGATGGGAAGATTTGAATTGTGGCACAAAGCATTGCCAGTTTTCGAATTGTGTTCTGTGATATAAAGTTTATTGACTAAAAGACAAAAATTAAGTTGTAAAGTTTATTGACTCCAAATGAAGAGACAAAAATGAAGCTATATCTTGTGAGTAATACCTGACATTGCTTATATTGAACTTTATGTAATTTGTTTTCTCAGAATACAATGAAACATTTAGATAAAAGAACTTCGGATTTTATTGTTCTGTGACTTCTGTTCTATCTTTATAACTGCCCTTTCTCCTTTTTACTGATAGTTATTAATAAAACACAATTCAGTGTTAAAAATATGGATAGGATACATTAATGCTGATAATCAATAATGCAATAAAAAATGGTCAGGGTAGCCTACCTGAAGAGTTAGAGGAACAATGGAAACATTGGTCATTGATGGGCATATTAATTTATGACATTTAATTTTATTTTTATTTCTTTGGTATGTTCTTTGTTTTGTCAAATACACACACACACACACACACACACACACTATTCATGAGGTGGATGGTCTAGGCAGACCAAGTTGGCAGTGTTTATTAGACTGTCGTTACCATGCTTTAAAATAGTGTTCTCTACTAATTTGTCCTTTGTTCCCTGGAACAATGAGCTGACTTTATACTGAGTATAATAGATTGTCAGCTTTAAAATTGACCTTTTGCACAGATCGGGGACGCTATTAAATTATTGTTTTGGTCTTTAACCCATAGACATTTGGGAGCTTAGGAAGCAAAAACTTTGCTGATTTTTATGTGTTTTTAGAATTTGGAGAAGAGAAAAGAGAAGAGCAGGAGGCAGAGATCTGAAAAAAGTTTTCTTGTTTGCCATTTCATAGTAAATGAATATTCTGATAGTCTCTTAAATTCCCTGGAAATGAATAAAAAATATAATAGATACACTTTAAGAAGATGCTGTAGAATATATTAAAGGAAATTGGGAAGGGTGGTGTTTATTCTGGAAACACAGCTTCATTTACATTCACTGGTCCTGTAGGATTTAACTACAGTAATACCAGTATATATTGTGGAGATGCAGTGTATGAAGCCATCTGTAACAACTAATTTTTTAAATAAGGTTTTTATTGTTTTGAATGAAACAAAAATTATATCCTAACTTTACACATGGCTCTGGAATTTTTTTTTCCTTCAAATTCACAGACCTTTCCATCTAGTGATTTGATGATAAATGTTTGATAGCTGGGGGTGGGGTTGGGGATAGAAGAGGAGGAGAAGCCCAGTTGTATGGTTTGCCAATTTCTGTGGTATAAATGTTCCCACTACAGCCAGTTTTAAGCTACCAGTTTGACTTGAATGAGCCTGGAGATGGGAGGGGTGCACAGAATTGTCTTTTCTTGGCCCTGCAAGCTGACTGAGCACCCTGCTGATTTTAGTACCAAGAGATTAAAAGGAGAGTGGGGTTGGAAAGAGAGGGTGGAGAGAAAGAAAACACTAAAGAATGTAGAAGTGCTGAGCAGCAGAACAAACAGGGAGGGGGGGATTTCTGTTAAAGGACTTTGAGAAAAGGTACCTACTCTCTAGCCTGAAACAGCTGAGATGAAAACAAATAAATAAATAAAAACTAAAAATGGGCCAAAATCACTAATATAAGAGATGATTAGCCTCTGAAGAATATCTGCCCAATGTGGTGATATTTGGAGCAGATCTGGGGAAAATCAGAATATGTCTATTTTCAAGTCCCAGCAGGTGGAAGTTTTGTGGGCTAAGAACAGGTAGAGAGACCTTATTTGGAACAGAGAGGTCCATGGCCCAAGTGGGTTCCTAGTGAAGCAGAGTTTTTTCCTAATTTGATGTTTTGTTTCCTAGATTATGCAATAACCTCCCTGTTTTCTTTTGTCTTTCTACAATTTTGGTTTATATTGTATCTTTACAAATTATTACAAATGTGAATACTAACCTTTATCTATATACTAGTTAACTTTAGAGAGTATCTATTGACTTCAAGATATAAAGAAATTAAAAGTAAGATATTTGTATTTTTGTTTTCTTTAATCTCTTGGTTATGCTACTTGTTTTTCATATTAGCAAGATTTATAACATTTTCCTTATATTCTGTAATAACGTAAACATTAGGATTCCAGTTCATTTTTAAATAAATTAGGTTGCCAAAACCAGAACAAAAAAACATATCAAACCAGGAAGCATCACAAAATGAAAGAAATCAAGAAGAACCACCTGGTTATTAAAAATCATACTGTAAGTGAGGTAAACTCATTTATTAGAAAGGAACTCTATCTTGAATAAGCCACCTAAAACAAAGCAATTATGGGCAAATGTAAACCAAAACTCTGCAGAGGTTGTAATTAATATGAAAGATAGAGGAAGTTTTCACTTTAAATTTTATTCCTCTGTGGTCTGAACTTTTTCAATAAACTTGTGTCACTTTCACAGTGAATTTTTAAGACATCCCAGGCTATATCTGCTTGTTCTAATGAGACACAGCTGCATCTTCATAGTAAACAGTGATTCTGTTTTGCTCCCAGATTTTTGCCACATGGAAACCCTCAGTAACTAGTGACTGAACGGACATCTACTCAGGATATTATATAATTATGATGTGTGTCTGACATATGCCCCAAGCTTTGGAGTGTGTATTTTTCTCTCTTGATTCTGATGTACCCTTTAAGGGAAGTGATTTTACTGCTATTTCACAGGTGACAAAACGGAAGTTCTGGGAAATTAAACTGCTGGCTCAATATCACATCATCCTATGTATTCTAGATTGATAGTGGTCTCTTCAATAGAATGTTATTTATGATAATCTGTTTACCGATTAGACTCCATATTGATGAATTAAAGACATACTTTTTAGGTATATTAAATGTTTTCTTATATAAAACATTAGAAGAGGATAACTTAGGATGTTTTATTTATTGTTGCTTTAAAATTAAAAACATTTTTTTTTTTTAATTTTAAAGGGCCCTGATGTGCTAAGCATGTGCTCTACCACTTAGCTACACTCCGGGCCCCTTTTCAAGATTTCAGACTTTAAATAAGAAAAAAGGGTTTGGAAAAATAACTTGGGTGGACTGGTTTGTTTTTGAGAAGTTGGATCGATGAATAGGGGTGCAGAGTTGACTTAATAGTCTTGGCAGAGCATCTGTGAACCAGTCTCTTTTTGTGTTTCTATTCTGAAAATTCACTTCTTTATTTAGTGAGAACAATAGACTGTTTGGGGATTGCTGAGGATGTATGAGGACTGCAGGATTCTAGAATTAAATATAATTGGAAGTGTTTGAGGTGGAAGTCAGATTTTAAGCATGATTTGCTGGAGGTACCATAAGTTACTTTCTTTAAACTCTCAAGTCTACCTGTGCAAAAGTGGTTGAAATGTGTAATTATGGATACAAATATTATTGTGTTTGCATGGTGTTTCTAATACTTATTTCTGGCCTAGCCAGAAATATTTTAGCTTAGATGCCAACTATGTAGGATGCATTGGCTCAGTTTCATTTCTGAGGTTTGACATTCAGGTTTTGAGAGCGAATAGGCGACTATAGTACAGCCGTATGCCCACTATAGCAGAGGTTCAAATCAGAATGTCCAGCTCCTTGAGGGTGGTCACTGTGCTGCCCCTCATATTTTCTGCACAATGTAAGGAATGTAGTAGACGCCCATTGAATACCTGTACAGTTTTCTTCTGTTACACATATTTCCATTTGAAAAAAAAAACTTTATAATATTGACAAATCTCATAATTGGTCATATTATTTATTTCAGAGATATTAGTCAAAGTTTGGATAGCTGGAGAGCCTACTATTTCAATAACTTTTCTAAGTGCGTTGAAAACTCGTAACAATGTGGCGAATTAAAAGTTAGCAAAAAAAAAAAAAATGAGAAGGGTGTGATGGCACATATGCAGAGAACATGGGAGGCTGAGGCAAGAGAATTCCAAGTTTGAGACTCGCCTGGGCAATTTAGCGAGATCTTGTTTCAAAATAAAATAAAATACTCAGAGAAGTTGTACAGGATAGTGTCGAATGCCTGTTTATATTAGTGTAGTTTGTTTGTCTTGAAATTTGAGCTAAGAACCTTGTTTTGTAGAACATTCTATATTCTCTGGAACATACTGGGAAATATTGAAATTTTTATTTTAATGTTAGCGCTTTTAGATGGGTGTATCTGGGACTTTTGTGTAAATGTGTGTGTGTGCACGCTGTGTGCATGTGTGGGTGCGTGCGTGCGCGCACTTGTGTGTGTGTTAATTTGATGTAGAATTAAAATCCTCTGAAGTATGTTTATAGGACAGAAGTCTTGACATTTTACAATCCATGCAGGGGAGATAATCTCCAGACCTCCCTCTAAACATTAGTTCTTATTTTTCTTTATATCTGTGCTACCAGTCTAAAACGTTATGTTTCCTTTCTTGAACTCTGAGAGTATTCTAAAAGAGGAAAATAGACAAAAGATTGGCAGCCAGATTGAAGAGGCTGAAGCAAATTCTCAACAGCTTATAACCAAGTTATTACATTTCCTGAATGACAGATCATCCGTTGTGCTTTCCTTCAGGTTTAGATTTTGAATTTTTTTGTAGCCTTCAGTATAGACAAATGAAAGATGTTTTGAGGAAGAGTTCAGATATATATATTTCAAATTTTGTTCTTCCTATGCTAAATACTCAACCTCTGATCCAGGGGCACTTCTTGTGTTTGGAGCCTCTTACTCATTCCCAGGCAGTGTTACTCAGCAATATGCCTGTAAAAAGCATTTGCTATATTTGTTGTTCTGCTTAGAATAGTTGACAGAGTCTCTCTCGGCCATTCTGTCTGGATATTTTGTTGTGGCCCTGGGCTCTGTTTGCCCAGCCTCTCACTTTGTATCCGAGGGGTGGGTCTTTGTGGGAGAGGATCAGTGTTGCCTTGGCTGCCTGCCTGAGGGAGCTTGTTCAGCCTCTCTTGCCCCCTCCTCCCCTTCTGAAGGAGTGAGCTTATCCAAGAATTGTGCTTGTCCCTGAAGTTCTCCATCTGCCTCAGCTATGCTCTCAGAATCCTGCTTCTGACCGGGTGAAGTTTAAATCCTACTCACTCCTGTTCAGGTAAGAAAACTGACTGAAAACAGCATTGCAAATACAAGTTGATATTTACCTAGGGGAGCAGTTTTGGTAAGTTTATGGGTTTTTATAACTTGGTCAGTTTTGTTTTTGTGGTTCCTGAAAGTAATAAGCAGGTGTAGGTACAAAGAGACAACGGTACAAAATATTTCTCTTTTCAATTACTTGGACCACCCACACTTTGATGGAAATTGTTCTATTGATGGTTGATTTTTTTTTTCCCCTTTTGGATTTTCTAAGAGAGAAATCCACTACAACTGCCAAAAAAGCATATAAGACACTATAATTTTGTGGTAATATTGGCATTAATTAGATATAGATTTATTTTAATGACTCTTATTTTAAAAATTTCCCAAACCTAATTGTAACTCAAATAGATTTTTCAGTGAGGTACTTATATAGATATGATGCTTGGCTGAGAGTAGTTTTTGTGTGTCAATTATTTAGCACTTTTTGTGTTTTAAAAAGTTAACCATGTGTGGAGGCAGGGGGCATATGGGAAATCTCTGTACCTCGTGCATAATTTTGCTGTGCATATAAAATTGCTCTTAAACATAAGGTCTATTAAAAAATCAAACCATCTCTTCATAATGCATTCTGTCACCATTTTTTATAACGAAATAAAGAATAGATAATATTAAATATTTTTCTGTCATGCATGAATTTTCACAAAAAACTGATTAGTTTTTTTCATAATTACTAATGAAAATATGGTACCAGCTTCAATATTTTATTTTAATTGTTCCCCCTTTTTTTTGGTTCAACTATATTAGGATAGGCAAAATGATTTTTTAAAAAAATTCCCTTTCCTAAATGAGACATGAGAGTGAAAATATATTTTGTATTTTTTTTTTCTTGGAAATGTATTTATTATTTGTCTTGGAGAGTTAATTCTCATTATGTAAAATTCCTTCCTAAAATAATAGAGTAGAAATTAATAACTTAGAAAGTTGGTTATGTTTGATAATCATGTTTCTAAAAACTGTTTTTCAGATTAAATTGCACATATTCACAAAGACGTTATGCCGAACTGTGAAACTTGCAGTTCATTCAAAATTAGTGGCTTCAAATACTGTGAGAAAAATATTTCATATTTGCATACTTTGTTTTTTTTTTAACTAGGAATATCTTAGTATCCATAAAAACATATGTCATAATGAAAGAAAAGTTAACACCTTTAGTTTTGTGTGAATCATGACTAGCCTCGGCTATTTGAGCATAAAAAAGTCTTCATTGTAATGACTGGTGTAAATAAACCACGATCACTGAAATAAACTTATTTTAGAAAGATTTATACATTAATAAAATGCAACATTCTGTGGCTATTTTTAAGAGTGACTAATGAACTTTCACAGCTGTCTCTTATAGCTGAAATGGGGACAGTGGCCTGAGAACTCCTTTGATAATTACCTGTTGGACATAACATTTTATACTCTTTTTATATTCAAATGCAGTTACATGCAAAGTAATCCATTCTTCACAGATAGAGGCAGATGTGTTGCAACATAGGAAACCTTCCAAAAGTTTGAAAACAGGATCAACTATGTTTTGTATTTATAGATTTTTCCAGTGACTTCAGGCTAAGGTCTCTGACACAAGTGGAGATTGGGACTGGACAAGCAATTGTCAGGGAAGGTCCTTTCAGGAGACAAAGTGGACAGGCTTAACATTGCTTACCTCTTTACCTGTACCTGTCCCCTCTGTCTGAAGACAAAGTTGCTATAGAGAAGACTTACGATTGAGATTTGGTCTAAAGACTGGCAGATTGCACGACCAATTCTCACACTTAAATGTGCATGGGAGTCTTTCATGCTTTTGTTACCTGTGTAACTAACAGATGTGAGTGAGGTCTGGGATGTTGTATTTCTAACAGGCTCTCAGGTGCTGCCAAAACTACTGATTCTGGGACCATACTTTAACTATTGGGAACCGCCCTGTTGAATACCAAATAGTGGCTCACACTGTTATTTTTTTTTTTTTTATTTATTTTAATTTTTTTTTATTGTTGGTTGTTCAAAACATTACATAGTTCTTGATATATCATATTTCACACTTTGATTCAAGTGGGTTATGAACTCCCATTTTTACCCCATATACAGATTGCAGAATCACATCAGTTACACATCCATTGATTTACATATTGCCATACTAGTGTCTGTTGTGTTCTGCTGCCTTTCCTATCCTCTACTATCCCCCCTCCCCTCCCCTCCCCTCCCCTCTCCTCTCTCTGCCCCCTCTACTGACATTCATTTGTCCCCCTTGTATTATTTTTCCCTTTCCCCTCACTTCCTCTTGTATGTAATTTTGTATAACCCTGAGGGTCTCCTTCCATTTCCATGCAATTTCCCTTCTCTCTCCCTTTCCCTCCCACCTCTCATCCCAGTTTAATGTTAATCTTCTTCTCATGCTCTTCGTCCCTACTCTGTTCTTAGTTACTCTCCTTATATCAAAGAAGACATTTGGCATTTGTTTTTTAGGGATTGGCTAGCTTCACTTAGCATAATCTGCTCTAATGCCATCCATTTCCCTGCAAATTCTATGATTTTGCCATTTTTTAATGCAGAGTAATACTCCATTGTGTATAAATGCCACATTTTTTTTATCCATTCGTCTATTGAAGGGCATCTAGGTTGGTTCCACAGTCTTGCATCGATGTTCATAGCAGCACAATTCACACTGTTATTTTTAAAACATTGGACTTTGTCTAGTCCATACAAGGAAATCAGTATGAATCACTGGCCGGGATTTTGATGGATGTGAATTGAGATGATGTCAACACTGGCCCCTTTGTGTGTGATATACCTGATGAGGTACGACCTGCTGCTTTCTCTGGAAGGAATGCCACTTCTGATGAGCTTCCTTCGCCCTCTATACCAGGACTTGTTATTGTTGGCACCCTCCCTCTGGCTCCTCAGCACAAGCCTCCTTTGACATCCTGATGGCCTCCAAGGGCTCATGCACTTCCCCCATCTCCCTTCACATCCCACCCATCAGGAACCTCTTATGTATATCAGATTTTATTTGTGTTCTGCACTTGAGTCTTTATGGCTTCTTCTGCCCGACCTGTCTTGCAGATGCCCCACTTCATCTCGCTGCAAATTTAAATATAGAAACTTTACCTGTAGGGAGCTACTTCTGTCTTCCCACTTAACATACCATTTTCCAATGTAATCAACTGGTTTTGGACAGTTACGTTTTATACAAACTCTCTGAGTCTCAGCTTGTTGGATTTGGGCCTTGAGTTGTCAACTTAAATATCCTGCCAAGCCCCTCGATAGCTGTGAACTATGGAAGAGAAGACAGTGGACAGTGCGGGGGATGTGTGATGTGACACTCCAGATTCTTCAGTAATTCTTTTCTCATATTTTCTTCCCCGGCATTGTGTATGAAAATTTCAAACATGTGGTAATTTGAGAGAGTTTTACAGTGAACAATAGCATATTCACCACCTAAATTCCAACATTAACACTTAAATTTCCTTTATCGCCTACCTGCCCTTCTCTTTTATTCATCTCTACCACTTTACTTTTGATGCACTTAAAAATAAACTGCACACAAATTAGTTGCATGCCTGTACTACCAGCTCTGCCCAAGGGAGAGACAGGAATCTGCAAGTTCAAGGCCAGCCTGGGCAACTTAGCAAGACCCTGTCTCGAAATCAAAAATGAAAAGGGTTGGGGTGTAGCTCAATGGTAGAGTGTTCCTGGGTTCAATCCCTGGTACCACAAAATAAATAAGTAAATAAGTAAAAAATAAATAACAAACTGGCATCAGATTACATTCAGCATACTTTTTATTAACTAAAGTTCAGTCTTTGTTGACAGTTTTTACCATGACCTTTACCTACAGCGAAATGCACACAATCCTTATTTGTACATAAGTGTAACTTCTCAAATGGATGTATCATGTAAATCAGCCCCCAGCAAGGTTAAGAATATTACTTGTGAAAGTGCCCTCCTGCCCTTTCCCAACCCTTAGGTTCTTGTCTGAATATCTGCAAAGCAGGATTTATTTATCACAGTGATTTGTGATCAGTGTATTTGTTTAGAATTGGTGCTTTGAGTGAAGGAAAAAGAAGGGGTTGTTGGATTTGATCTGTTCATGCTTCTACAACATACATGTGTTATTTTTTATGTTCAAAAAAATTGATGCCCTAATCAATTTCATTCATGCAAGTTGCTTTCATACTCAGGAATACATGTGTGTACAATATTCTAACAAATTAATATTTAGTTTTGACTAATTTATAGTTTTCTTAGCTCTTGACAAAATTAAAATTTTAACAACAGTAGCTTAGAATATCTGGTTTTGACTTGGTACAGGTAGTTGCCAGTGACTCTATTGGCTCTTGTAATATTGTAAAAGATGTCCAATAAGATAATATAGAGAGAGATGCAGAGACCTGGAGGAAACCATGTTCTCTTAGGAAGTTCTTTCAACCAACATACTTTGTTTTTCTGAATATAGAGAAAAAGCACTTAGGCAGCTGTCCTTTTCCTGTGAAGAGTGTAATAAAGGATGTAATACCTCTTAATTTAACCTGAAACATAAATTGGTTCACAATGCTTTTGAAAAACAGAGCTCTTTTCCTTTGAGGAGGTATTGGAGAATGAATTGATCACATTACATTTTTATGTATATGTGAATGGTGAACCCACCATCTGCATAAATAATATGTACCAATTTTTAAAAAGTTACAAAGAAAGCTCTGTTCCTGTGGCAATCCTCCCCACTTCCTCCTGCCCAGTACTAAAGATTGAATTCAGGGTTGCTTTACCACAGAGCTTCAGCCCAGCCACCATTTTTTTTTCCTTTCTAGTTTTTTTTTTTTTTTTTGAGAGAGAGATTATCGCTATAAGTTGCCCAGGTTGACTTCTAACTTGTGATCTTTCTGCCGCAGCATCTGGATTTTCTGGGATTACAGGTGTGCATCCACCATGCCAGGGTTCCTGTGGCAATTTTAATTGATGACATTCCACGTTTGTGGGCAGTGGTTTCTATCAGCTTTGACTTCAAGCACTTCATAGATAATTTGTTGCACCCTGAGGTGGAAACACAGAACTGTGTAAAACCTCGAGTATCCAGACAGCAGCGTGCTGAAAGTGCCAGTTTCTCAAACGACATGTAGTTAGATGCTAAAAATGCCCCACAATTTCTTTGATTCCAAAAAAGCAGTTTTTGAATATCTGCCACGAAACTAGCATAGCAGAAAGGGTAGAATCAAAATAAATGTTATACTACCACATATAGTTGTCCAGGGACCATAAAGTGCTCAAATTAAGTTCTGTAGAAGTGCCATAAAACTCCCTATTTCCTGGGTTACTTCTTTTTGTGAGTCACTTTAATGGAATAGGAGTCTCATCTGAAAACCCGCACAGCTCCTTCAACTGTTACTGACACAGACGTATTTTCATTTCTTACTGAGTACTAATTTATAAGCATTGCTGAATACAGCAATATTTAGTGAGAAAACCCATGACAGAGACAGAAATTACATGGTAGGTGCTCAATCATTGACAATCTTCCTTGGAATACTACCTGTAAATGTATAGGGATTTTCAAAGGTAAAACATTTCCTACAAAATTTATATATATTTTTTTCATTTAGAAATACAAGGAAACATACCTTCAGTTTAGAAAAGCGGTGTGTGGTCCTTAGAACCAAAGGGAACAAATATTCAACTATTACCTATTTAAAAATTCCTTTAAAATCAGAGGCTGACATTTTGTTAGAGGTAATATTGCAGTTAACTACCTGTGGGCCACATGCACAAAAAAAGAATCGCTACATGCATATTTTCTCTATCCTTGTTTTCCAAGCCACCTAATTTATTGTTGCTTTTCCCTAAGAAAAAAGGACAGAACAATTTTTACCAATAGTTGCTGAAGTCAGTGATGACAAAAATAACTCAGAGCACTATGCTTTAAGAAAAATAATTCTGGGTGATAAATCTAATCTTTTACTGGATTACAATATTAGTGAGACTCCTGATTATTTAAGTACTTCATCTGGTGATATCATTAGAGGCATATATTTGCATTCATTTATACAGTCATGTATTTTGTTACATGAAGTAGAGAATTATGGGAAATGGTGACTGTTTCCCTTTTCACTGGATTTCAAGCCCCAATGTAATAGAAGGACAGCAATTTTCTGTCCTATCATGTGAAGTGCTTGCTTTGGTTATAAATGAATCATGTAACCAAGAGCTGCTATTTATGATTTGATCGTGTTTTCAGCCTCAACTGAAAATTTAAGATTCCAGGACAGAAGTTACCACAACAATTCTCCGTTGAATGGAGTATATTACCCCCTTTTCTATATACTTCATACCTGTCTTTGGAAGTTCAGTATAAAAACTAACCTACTAAAGCTTTCTAGATGGCTCTAAGTCAAATTCCTGTAGATTGCTCCAGTTATGTACTATATTGATTTATATACATTTGGGTCTCATTCTAAAGTGTAGCTGAAGACTATTAATTACTCTCTAATTATTTTATATATCACTCTTCTTGTGTCTTCTCAATGTGTAAGAGAACTGTTGAACATTTCCTTCACATTTCCTAAACTTTACTTACTTAGTGTGCTTTGGAAAGCCTTCATTCAATAAGGACTATTGACTGATAGCCTTAATATGCCACTTGTCTCAGCAAATGTGATAAGCCTCATTTTCTAATTCTTCTATCAACTTGCCTTAAGAAAAGGATTAAAAGAGAATTATGTGAAGACAAAAAAATCTGGAGTTTGCTCTTTCTTTTTGTCTTCATCTTTAAAAGTTATTTCCATGTGTCTGGCCATATTTCAGTAATAGTCTTAACATTTAGCACTTTAATAATTCCTTTCATCTGCAAAGAGCCAAATGTTTTTCTAAAGTAATTGTACTTTCCAGAATGATTCTATAAAGCAGATTGGCCTCACTGATGATCTAGAGTCTGAGAAAAATCTAACACTTAAAGTTCAGCTTGCAGATGATTTGGAAACAGATAATGGGCCACACTTCGCCTGCAGTGCATCCTGGCCAGGAATATGGGACCTCTGTCAACAGCTGAGCTCTTGGCTTCAGCAAGCTTTGATGTGGTTAATGGTCTGGGGTGGGGTAATTTCATTGATTTATCTATTTTTTGTCCCCTAGTACAGATGAATCACATGGTTGAACCTACCCAATAAAGAAAATTAAAAGTAACAGAGAATGTTGGGGTCCTACTTTTTTCCTCCTATGCAATGTTATTAATTGCCAACTTTATGCAAACAGATCTGCCTCATCTCCTAACAAACTGGAAGGTCTGGCAAAATTTATAATAGTGATATCCAATTAGAGGGAGCACAATAGTCTCTTCATCTGTAAACTTCCTAATCATTAAGCTATCTCTTCCCTCTGTGGCTCCCTGACTGTTCTTTTAATCTCTTCAAATCCTAACTCTTTTGCCCTGAGGAATTTTTGCTTCATTTGTGATTTATGATTTTCTTCCTTGTTTTTTCCCAGATTTTAATGTGAATGTGATTTCTTTTTTTTTGTTCTCTCAATGATTTATTTCCCTAAAGAGTCCCTTATCTTTGTCTTTGTCATCTGACAATAGAAAACAAGGTACATTTTGAACTAGTGACTCAGTCATTTGTCAACAGAAAATAGTATAATATTCACTTTTGCTGATAGGAGAGTGGCAAAGTTAATGTCAGAAATACAGAAACCACTAAATAACCTCCAAATTAAGATAAACTTATCTATACACAAAGATATTATGGAACAACTTGTCCATTTCTGAGAACCATTAAATTCTCTCTTGACATTTTTGCTGTTATTAGTCCTGAGTGCTTTGTTAGTGAAATGAATTAACTAGAATTCTTTGTATTTAATTCTTGGGGTGGCCATTCTATATCCAGGGCATTGGTCCAGAAGACCAAGGTATACAATGCTAATGCTTTCTCCAGACCAGTAGCATCAGCATAGCCTATGAACTTGCAAGAAATGCAAATTATCGCATCCCACCCCAGACCTACTGTATCAGAAGCCCTGAGGATAAGGGACCAGAAAGCCAAGTTCTAACAAGCTCCCCAGGAAATTCCAATTAGGAACCCTTGATGTATTGTATTCTCATGTGAAGAGACTGAAGAGAAGAACTCCCTCTTCTAGGTCTCATGCTCAGATCAATTAAGCATTCACTCGCCCCAAGGCTCCTGGGATGTCACATCACATAAACCATGTTATCCAGATCTTTTCAATTCCAATAAACACTTCTCTCGAAGAGTCTTAATTTCAACAAACTATCCAAAATCACCTCATTTCACCTTGAAATGAGTAATCTGTGGCTTGGCATCAGGAAGAAATAGCCTTTCTTGGTTAAATAGTTTCACTTATAGGGACCAAAACCCAAGCTGTGCCAAACTAAATACCAGTTTATTCCCATCTCAGACAGACCCATGTCCCTAAAATGATGATAACTTAAACAAGTGTTAATGTATCAACTCACTGAAACCTTAAAATGAATCAACAGCTTATTCCACATGAAAGAAAGAACTCTGCTTCCTTTCCCCAACTGAAGCAAAGTAAATGTCATGTCTACTACATTAGCCTATATTTATAGCAAATCGGATTATCCTTAACACTAACTCCTAATATGGTGAAAAATCCACTAGGCCACTTAAAAATGTAAATGTTATTGAACTGTAATTTATATGCAGTATGTATCCATATCAGTGTTCACTGTGCCTTTCAGGAACACATGTGCATGCTGTTGTCATTACTGCTACAATCACAGTGATGAACCTTTCCGACACCCCAGAAAGCTCGTTCCAGACCCTTTGCCATCCACCCCTCCCAATCTGTTGGCTCTGGGCAATCACTAGTCTGCTTTCTGTTACTATAGATTTTTTTTTTCTTTTTCTGGGATTTCACACAAATCTTTTTGCCTGGCTTTCTTCCTTCAGCATATGTTTTTGAGTTTCCTCTGTGCTATCATGTGTTTCAGTATTTTTTTTAAATAAACCTGATGAGTAATATTCACTTGTATGCATATACTATAAAGTGTATATTTCCAATTTCAGACTATAAAGAGTAAGGTTCCTATGAACATTTGTGTATTTGCCTTTATGTGGATGTATTTTTATTTCTGTTGGGTAAACATATGAGATTGAAATAACTGGATCATATGGTATGTGCATGTTCAGATACATAAGAAACTGCCAAATGGGATTACAGAATGGTTGAACCATTTTGCATTCCCTCCAGCAATCACTGAGTGCATCCTCTGGGCCACTGGTATATGTTGTGATGTCAGACAAATAGCAAGAATCTTAATTTTATGCATATATAATGCAAATATATTTATAGCATGCATACTTGTAAGTATATAGCCACATGTATACATATACATATATGGATATATATACCTATATATATCTACACTTAGAGAAGAAGACAAATGTGGATATATTTCAATATAGCATATGAGGAAGCACTGATTTTTCTAGTAAAACATAATAAACCCCTAAATTAATCTAAACAACGTGTTTTTTCTTTGTCTTTGTTTACTTTAATCTTTTTCTGGCTATTACTAATAGTCAAGTAGCAAACTTCAAAGAAAAAGAATAGAAACTGTGTTATGAGGAAATTGTTATTAAATTTTCCCCCGGCAGAGAAAAGATAACACTCTATCTTTTGGGTCTGTGACCTCTGTTATCACACCATGAAAAGTTTAAGAGGGCAACAGGTATAAACAGATTAAACTGAGGTAGAAGGATCATATGGGGAGCACAGAAATGGATTGGTGCGCAGAGATGGAAGAGGGGTTTTCAAGGCATGGTCAGCACCCAGAAATCAAATATTGAATCCAATGAAGTTCCTGGAACCAGTAGATGTAGCCTCATGGAGACAGCAAGGCTGGGCTTTCTATGTATGACAATGTGACACCAAGCAGAATGTGAAACCTCCAATAGAAGTAAAAGCAGCATGCTGTAGGAGAAGAGAGTGACTAATTTTATCCCTGGGGTGGGGAGTGGAAAATTGGAAGAAAGCTTCTAGAAAAAGCAGCTGGCGGGGGACAGGAGAGCAGAGTAATAAAAACATCTATCTGTATGAAATGCTGGTATTGTTGAACAGTGCTTCTGGGGATTGGGAACAGAATATATGGCTAGATGGTTTGTTTTACAGATTTTTATCCTAAAGGTATAATGACTGGTTTACCTGCTGCTGCTAATTTATGTCATATAGCAAGCAAAGTCCCTGGGACCGGACTGAGCCAGGGGCAAGGTGCTGGTATAAATTTCAGTGACTCATCTCTTGAGTTTAAAAATAGCAGAAGGCTGGGGTCAAAGTAGTAGTCATGGGAGGAAGTCTTTTTGACACATGTTCTCCTTGAAAGCAAACTTAGCACCAGTATACATAATTCATTTTCTCAAGCCGGAGTGGGGACTGTGGTGCAGAGGGATAAGGGTGGGAAGTGGGAAGTGAGCTTGCATCACATCATGAAGGACATTATATTATAAGCAGAGAGACTGTGATTTTGTACTACAGGGCTTTGGGCGTACCCTTGGTCATTATCAAAGGTATTCTAGTGGGGTATGTGGACGGGCTCAGAGGCTCTTAACAAATTAACTTTCTAGATTTCAGCTTTTATGTGTAATTGAGAATGTATCTGCCCTTTCTTTTACAGAAGGAAGGTGTTTCTTGCGTCTCTCCAAAATCTTAATATAGTTAATTGCCCTATGGCATAAAAAGCTTATAACAAAATTGCATATATATTTGGATCATCAGTTGATAATAATTAAAAATAATTTTGATGTTGTATCACGGTCTATGGACATGAAACTTAAAAGAGGCACAGAGGTTAGGAGTCAGTGATATTTAGCTACCAACTAGATGTAGGGGAATAAGTAGAATAAATTCAGGAATGCCTCCAGTGTTTCTGACTTGGTCACTAGATGGAGATGGAGCCTTTTACCAAGGTGAGGGTCAAAAGTATGATTGTGGTAGGCAGAATAATGAGCTCCTTAAAGATTCCAAATCTTAATCCCTAGAATTTGTAAGAGTTATCCAACATGGAAAAAAGGACCTTGGAAATGTGATTTTTGACAAATGACCTTGAGATGGAGAGTTTATCCTGAATCATTTGGGTGGAATTTTTCTGGATTGGAGTATCCCTTATCATATTTCTTTAATAAAGAAGTGGCTAAAGAAGCATAACTGATTGTTGTCAAGTTGAGAAAGAGAAAGCACGCACAAGAGAGCGAGGGTGAGCTGGGATGTCAAAAGGAACAGCAGGAGGGATCCAAAGCATGAAAGAGCCTTGGGAAATTGACTCACCACTGCTGGCTTTGAAGATGATGGAAGGGGGCCATGAACCAAGGAACATGAGTGGCCTCTAGAAGCCGACACTATCAAGGAGACAGATGACTCCCTAGAGCCTCCAGAAAGGAAGGAAATCCTCCTGACACCTTGAGTTTAGCCTAGTGAGACCCGAGTTGGACTTCTGACCTGTAGTATTGTAGGAGAACGAATTCATGTTGTTTTTAGCCATTAGTTTGTGGATTTTGTACAGTAGCACTAGAAAACTAACATAGAAGGTGGGTTTGTCCAGATTTTTTTTCTCTTAAAGTGCTTTAAATTAAACCCAGAGCCTTGTGCATGCATTTTAGCAACACATTCTCTACCACTGGGCTACATCCCCACTGCCAGATTTGCCTAGCTTTTTCAAACAGAAGAGAGACAAATTTGGTGGGATACTTGATATTGTTAGATGTGCTAAAGGTTGGTGTTCTAGCCTTCTTGGGGATGTTAGTCTCTGAGTACATGCTTGCTTTATTGGAAGACAGAATGCTGTTATGAAGGAGCATTCTATTTTAGGCTTACTTGTTTTCAATTCTTTATACTTTATTCTCATCCTCAAAACCTGAGATTGGAATAGATGATCTCAGGTTCCCTTCAGCTTGAAACTTCTGAAAATATTTGCCGTAGATAAAATAAAACATTCTACTACCTAATTCAGTCACTTCTCTAATGAGTAAAATAAGGAGAAATATGTGGAAGGATTATTGGTAAACATTCACTGTAAAACACAAGCATGTGGTATGTTTCAAGTACCTCCTTTAGAAATGTAGCATCCTTAATATTAGCCATAAATCAACATGTGCCCAGGAATTTCCATCTTGAAACATTTCACTCTGCATTGAATTAAGTGGAATAGAAGGTTCTGAAGAGAAGCCGGTATTTTCCAACAATCTTGTGTCCTTAAATATTCATCATCATCATCATAAAAAAAAAAAACTTCCTCTGTCTTGGTATCACTATGGGTATTAAATAGAATGATCTGTACAGTTGTCAAAGCCTTTCTTCATAAGCACTAGCAACTCTTTGTTCAGAGATGTAAGTCTCACAGGTAGACTCAGCCCTTTGATGGAGAATTTTTCCATTATGAAGCTGATGCTACTGTTTGAGTCCCGCACATTGGGCATTTGTTAGGTAATGATTGTGTGTGATTGCTGCACAGAAGAATGCACACTGAAGTCAGTTCTGTAGGACTACTTCTTGCCCAATTTAGCATAAATAAGGTTCCAACTGAAAATCTCCTTCTGCACAGGGGGAAAAGTATAATTTATAAAGTGCTGCTATCTTTAACACAAAGGTGGGCACTCTTGCTAATCTGAGGGGTAGAGTGCAATCAGAGCTGACACATGGACCATGCAGGTCATTTCAGAGTTGTCATCTCATTTCCTGGTGGGGAGGACGGGTTCATGCCATTTCTCACCTATTTGAGCACTCCTGGTACAAATTCTGGAGATAAAAGTTTACATGTCTCCTAAGAATTATCTCATTAAAAGAGAGTTTGGAATGTGATTTCCTGTGGATCAGCTGTTGCTGTAATACCCTGGAAAAATTTTTTTCTAACAAAATTAAGCACTTGGACACTAATTGATCAAATGCCCTTGAATTTGTTATGCAGATATGGTCTTGCCAAATGCTATGGTGAGACTTGTGGAGATAATAAGTGTGAGTTAGGCACTTGCACTGCAGGGCCCATATGTTGTCTGATTGTCTTGCTGGGAAAGTTCTTTGAAAATTATGACCTTGATCATGCTTTAAATAGCTGACCAGAGTGTTGCAGAGAGTTGCTGTTTGTGAATGGCCATCAAATGTCTTTGGCCGCACCTATCATGTGCAGCTCTCTTGCACTAACATTCTGCACCATACATTAGTCTTTTCAAGAGATGCTGGTGCTAATCCAATTAATTTCTGCAAACAGACTGCAGATGTCATGGGATGTCTGCCATTAGAGACTTGGGGTGCCAACCATCATTTTCCCTTTGCCCTGTTAAGCACCAGTCAAGGCGTATCTTATAGTAAGTCTTGAGAATGCCGGACAATCAAAGAAGTGGTTCCTGGAGGACTATTTGGTTGAGTGATTTTCCCCTAAACCGCCTGAGTCTCTCTGTCTTATCATTTTGAGCTGCTGTAACCAAATACTGCATACCTGAACACTTGATAGCCTAAACCACACACACGTGCTTCTCACAGTTCCAGAGGCTCATGGTGCCTTGCTGAACCTGGTGAGGGTTCTCTTCCTGGTGTGTTGAGAGCCATCTTCCTGTTTTGTCCTCACCTGGCACTGGGGTGATAGGTGAGAATGATGAAGTAAGAAGTGTGTGTTCATCTCCCTCTCCTTATTTCCATCATAATGCTCCACCCTCTTGAGCTAATCTAGCCCTCATTATCTCCCAAAAGTCCAGCCTGCAAATACTGTCACACTGGGGATTGGGAAGTTGACATATATGTTGAGGGGACCCAAATATTCAATTGTAGCAGTATTACTAGGATAACAAAATGTGAAAAATAATAACAATTCTATAAGAGTTTCTTAGAATAATACTAACAACGTAGTATTCCCCAAAGTTTGCACATTCATCTTCCCTGATTGCTTCCCTCCCCCCTTCCTTCCTTTTCCTCTTCTCCCATCCCCTCTCTTCCCTTCCCTTTCTAAAGGAATTAGATCAGTATTAGGGGGATTTGAGAATTAATTTCAGATCTGGTTCTAACTCTTAAAATGATTTTAAGGAAAGGAAGAGTAGAATAAGAACAAGATTTTAAGAAGGGTGACAAAACAGTAGTGGGGGTGTTTTTGTCTTTTTTCTTCTTTATTTATAGCATCTTATTTATACCCCATAGAAAATGTTCAAAAACTAAATTTTATATAAATGACTTGATCATGAGAGTAGGGTTTTTTTTTCCACTTTTTTATTTGTTCTTTGTAGATACACATGACACCAGGCTATATTTTGACATATTATACATATATGGAGTATAACCTATTCTAATTAGGATCCCATTCTTGTGGTTATACATGATATGGCATTTCACAGGTCACGTATTCATTTATGAATATAGGAAAGTTATGTTTGATTCATTCATCATTATTATAGCAATAAAAATCTCCTTGTTGAAGGGTTGGTTATTGTTTGTCTTTAAAAAGTCCTTCATCTCTGGGCTTTGTGCACCTAGCTAGCTGCCAGCTCTTGCTTTACCCACTTGAAGTGTATAATGGGTTCAGAGTTCTTTTTCATCCTTAGGAAATCAATCTCCTGCATCTGGGACTCTGATATTAAAACAAACTTTTAAAGTTGGTTGGGCTGGAAGCCACCCATTATACTAGAACAAAGTGCCTAAGGAAGACATATTATTTCCTTTGGACTGTAAGTGAAGGTTGGTAAGAATTTGCCCAGTCATCCCTAGGTCGACCCAAGTCTCAAAAACCTGGGCATCCATGGGTTGTTGAAGAAGATACATGTGTGATATTTATTGGGTGCAGAGCTGGGCAGGTTGCTGGTTTCTAAAGTGACTAGAGCTCCTAATGGAAGTAGAGATGGAAATTCTTCCTTGTAACCATGGGTAAAAGAGAAGTATGATCTCCTAGATGCTTAAAATTAAGTATTAGAGCAGTATTAAAAGGACTATCAAGCTAAAGAGGTCTATTCAGAATGATGGTCTGGTTTAATTTATTATTATTTTTAACTTCTCTTGTTTGTAATTGCAATTAGAAAGTGCTGTGCAGTGTTGTAAGTGGTTCTTTAATGGTTTTTGGAAATAACTTCTATAGATGTTAAAAGTAGGCAAATTGAATTAGAGAAAATGGAAAACATTTTCTTATTTATGTGTGCTATTCAAGAGCATTTTCATTTCAAATTGGATGTTCTGATACATAAGGGTAAATCTTAGGTTGAACTACATGAAATTACTATTTTTCTTAGTCAAAACAATTGAATACTAACAATTTTGTAGCTTTTTGTCATTTATATGGCTATACCCTTGATCATGCTAATTAGAGACTAATGGATTTATCCATGAAGCTATTTAAAAAACAAGTCTGTAGTAAATACATTTGTAAACTGAAGAATCTGCTTCTACACGCACTGTCTTCCTTCTTAACATTTTTGAAAATTCAGATTTTCCATTATTGAGTTCCTTTTAAGAAAATTAAAATTAATTAAAAAAAAATCTAAAGTTCTGAATGTATCAGAATATGGGAAGTTTCAAAGAAGCAATGGAGTTGAAGGCAGAAGGCATTCTATTCTAGAGGACATTGACTCTTAAGACCCAGCATCCTCTGTACAATCTTTGGTCAAAGATGGTCTTACTGTTATTGTGGTGATGGAAAGAAATGGATAAGGGATCAATACCCTCTATGTTCTTTTGTGTCCTCTTGCATTTGAGTAGATTGCTTTATTTGGCTCAGATTGAGCTGAAGGTATACATGTTTTCTTCATCTTAGAAAGCATTTCCTTCGTATGTAGGGGGAAAGTTCTCACCATGGTAGACTCCATGTCCTGATGTCATTGAAAGTGCTATATTTGGGAAGCCATCTAAGGTTTCTTTATTCCTAAAAATGAATCAGTTCAATAACATTGTTGTGATCATGGGTTTCATGTTGTGTTTTGAAGTTTAAATTTGTATCACAAAAATTTGAGGGTCCTGATTCAGCATCCTGCCTCAGAAACAAAGCAAAACACCCTGAATTTTTTTATGATTAGAAGGCAGTATTTTTATGCAACTCATTGACCTTTAAAGAAATAGAACATTAGCACTATCCACCAATTTATAAGCTGTGTCAGGTGATTTTTATCTATCTTTTGTCACACATACACACACACACACAATTCTAAGCCCTGTCTTTGTTAGTAAAAACAGTACCTTGACAGTTGCACCTGTTAATTTATGTAATGTTTGCCCTACTTCAAAACATTCTTTTTCCTACAAACAGATCACACCTGGGTGAAACTTGCCAACCACGAATACTTGACTTCTTTGCCAACAAACTCCTTGGGATGGAATCCCCTATGAAATAACAAGTGCTGAATAGAAACCTAGTGTTTGAGTGTCAACATTTCTCAAAACAATTTATTTTGGTATTTATACTGAAATATAACAAAGGTATATTATTCAGTCTTGTTCTTAGAATCACCTTTGACTCCTGTCTCTCTCCTACACTCATACATGGTATGTTGGCAAATCCTGTCTGCTGTGCCTTCAGAACGTACCCATCATCTCTGTTGCTGCCACACTGGATTGTGCCATTTTCTCCTTCACCTGAAATAAGGTCTCTTTTCTTCCTGTCATCTATCTGTACTCAGCACCTCAACTAACCGGCTTAACGTAAGTCAGACCCTGTACCTACCTCCCTGCCCAGAACCCTTCTTTTACTTCCAGTGAAAGCCAAACCCTTTTCTCTGTTGTCCTACCCTATTCTCTTTGAAGGTCTGACCTCAGCTGGGGCTCACTCTGCTTCCTTCCTGTCACACTGGTCTCCTTCCTGTCTTTGGAACCCACAGGCACACTGTCCTCTCTGGGTCTCTGCCTTGCTGATTTCCTCTCCCAGGAATGTCTGTTCTTCCTGCACCTGTTAGCATGGCTAATCCCTCACCTTCTTAGGTCTTTGCTTAATTTTAAACCCCACCTTCTTATAACCCCCTTGGCCCTGTCCTCTATTTAAATTTTTTTCCCATAGCAGTCATCACCTTTCAAATTACTATATAATTTAATTATTTATGGTGTTTGACTTTCATTCTTTTTCCTCAGTCTCTAGAAGGTAGGCATGATGGTGCAGGCAGTTTTGTTTTGTTGACGGGGTTGTCCCAAGCTCCCAGCATGTAACTGCTACACAGTAGGATTTCGATAAATATTTATTGAATAAATTAAATGTTTATGCAGGGTGATGGAAAGACCTTTATTTACTCTTGACCATAATCGGATTGAACAAACCCTTAAAAATCAGATTGAACAAATCTTAAAGCCATTTTTAAGATATTGATTCCAAGCTTCACATTTTACATATCTGCTCATAGAATCAAAAGAGTGTTTCTTCC
>NW_026000026.1:34200190-34246545 GCF_001458135.2 Marmota marmota marmota
ACCCTTTTTAATAGTATTTGTCATAACCCATTCTGGTTGTTTTCTGTTAATGACAGATTAGCCACTGCCAACCTATTCCAGAAATTTCCATCTGATTTTTAAAGGTTTATGATTGGGGTGAGGCTCTTTTCAGGAAAGGGCCACCCAACATCTGTGGGAAAATAATGGTATGCTGTTAGTTCCATTTCTCTGAAGCCAGCTGATAAACCAAATAAAAACGTTGACCATTGTAATTTTATAGAGTGGCTTGAATAGTCCCTGAGGTCATTACACCCACTGGACTCACTTTTCTGGCCTCCCTGTCTGATGGTTTTTGTGCCATAAGGGTGTGGGAAAACCCAGGAGTTTGCCCTGTGCCAGGTGAGCCACTGCCTCTCTCCTAGTTCCCATGGGGTGCTGCAGACCCTCTCAGCCCACAGGGCCCTCTCTCTCTTGTCTAGGTTCCCTGAACCACTAGTTAGAATTTTGTAGTCATCTTGCACTTCTCTTCCCAGCCTGATTTTCTAAATCACTTCTTTTCCTTTCAGTTATGCTGCTTCCTGAGAAGGTGTAGGGAAATCTGGAGAAATAAACCCATTACTGCTGCTTCTGAGCTTTGTGTTTAGCCTCTACCTGTCCTTTCAAATCTGATCTGAGCCAGTTGCCTTGGGCACTGTTTACTGGTCACTCAGGATGTTTTTACTCAGGATGTTTTGCCATTTCCCTCCGTTGACCTTTGTTTCAGCCAAATCAGAAGACTTGCCCCTTCCAAAGCTCAGCTGTGTACATCTCCTATGTTTCCTCTTTAGGAAGCATCAGCGCTATCTCCTGCTCCAAAATTTTATCACCCTTCTGCTGAGTACTCCAGTTCTTCTTTCTGTGTTCCTCTTTTAAGCACCAAAACCCATCTGTCTTCTGTTTTCAGCATGTGCTTTGGATCAGGTCAACAGCACAACTATCCTAATTTTCCATGCCAGATTGTATACGCACCAAGGGCAAGAATTAGATTTTTTTTAATGTTATTTATTGTAAGATGTTGTTGTATATGTGTTAGTCAGCTGTTTGTGGCTGTGACCAAAATACTCAACAAGAATAACTTAGAGGAGGAAAAGTTTGTTTTAGACCATGGTCTCGGAGGTTCTGTCCGTGGTCGGCCAGTTTCATGGCTCTCTGAGATGAGGCAGAGCATTGTGATGAAAGGGTGTAGTAGAGGAGCACTGGAAGCCAAGAGAGCAGGGGAAGGGGCCACAGGGAAGGTGAACCCTTCCAGGGCATGCCCCCAGTGACTCACCCGCTCTAGCCATAGCCCACCCGCCTACAGTTAGCACTCAGTTACTAGGATAGACTGATTAAGTTAAAGTTCTCATAATTTAATCATTTTACCTCAGACTAATCCTGCATTACCAGAGCAGCTTTTGAGGGATGTCTCCTATTTAAACCATAACAGTATGGGTTCAGTAAGTATTTCACAGACTCATGGAGAGAATCTGCAAATAAAGCCCAGAGTTTTAGAGTGGTCCTGATTTTTAAGCTATTCTGTCCCTTTCTCATTTGAAAATTATAGTTGTATTTTTCCAGTCATACACAGTGAGTTTTAGTTTGTAAAAGTAAGGTCGCCATGGGCAAATGTCACGCACCACTTTAACCCTTCACACTGCTGCATTTTGATGGAGAGATGTTCAAGAGAGGGTGGTCCAGGTTCTTCTCACTACCTTCCTGTGTTTTTCACAGGGGCACTAGGATTCCATTTGGCATCATTCTTATCTCTCTCTCTGTTTTGATACAAAACAGGATATAAATATGGGGCTGGTAGTAAACTTAAATATAGACTCTTTCAACTTAAGGAAAGTTCTTTGTCACACTCTTCAGGTGCAGGTAGAAGATAATCTTTATACATTTCTTTATTTATTTCAGTAAATATGGATCGAGTGTGTCCTACATGCCAGGTGTGTAATATAAGTAAATCAGAAAAAAGTCCTCACCTTCATGGATCTTACATTCTGAGAGGTGGAGGCCGATGAAAAGCAAATGGCATGAAGAGTGTGCCATATGGTGATGATTGTGATGGAGGAACTTTAATCAGGGGAAGGGGGACAGAGACTGTGGAGGCAGGAGCAAGGGGAGTTGTAACTTAAAATAAGGTGATTGGCAGAGGCCTGAAGGTGGAGAAAAATGATCCTGGTGGATATCTGCAGGAAGAACTTTCTAGTCAGAGGGAACAATGGCACTGTGTGGGAGTGGCTTGTCATTGTGAGGAGCAGCAAGGACACCATTCTACAACCTGGAGAGGATTAGGGAGTAGGAGTTGATGAGCTCAGAGAGGCAGAAGGAGGCTCAGACACTTCAGTCTATCGGCCCCAGCACTATTAACATTCTGGGCTGGGTAATTCTTCACCGTGTGTGGCTGTCCCATGTGTGGTAGGATGGTTAGCAGCATCCCTGGACTCTCCTCATCCTGTGTCAGTAGGCTAATGTCTTTATCCCTTTCTGTTGTCGTGACAGCATACCACACACTGGTCAATTTATGAAGAACATAAATTAATTTCTTGTAGTTGAGGAGATCAGGGAGTCCGAGATCAAGGAACCAGCAGCTTCAGTGTCTGGTGAAGGCTCTCTGCTTCAAAGACAGCACTTTGTTGCTATGTTCTCTTGTGTCAGAAGGTAGAAGGGCAAAAGGGATTGCATTCATCCGTTTTCTGTTGCTTGTAACATAATATCTCAGACTGGATGAGTTATAAAGAAAAGGGTTTGCTTTGGCTTATGGTGTAGAGGTTCAAGGTTGAAGGTTCATGCCTGGTGATGACCTTCTAGCTGGCAGAGTCCCAAGTTGGTGCAGGTCATCACATGTTGAGAAAAAGAGGGACACGTCTGTTTGTGTAGGAGGAGGGTTTGTCTCCCTCTTTTTGTAAAGCCACCAGCATTCAATCTTGGGGCTCCATCCTGATAGCTTAGCTAATAAGCCTAATAATCAATTACCAAAGGGCTGACTCCAAATACCATGGTCAAATTAATTTTCCTCACTTTTACTATCACACAATGGGGATTAAATTTCAACACATGGAGCCTTGGGGGACACACACCACCCATATCCAAACCGTAGCACAGATATGAAGGGTAAAGGAGACTAGTTCTCCCTCGTCCTTTTATAAAGCAATAATCCTGTCCAAGGGGGCTGATCCCCCATGGCCTAATCACCTACCAGAGGCCTTATTTCTCAATACTTCTTTGTTGGGCATTAAGTTTCCACATGAACTTTGGAGGAAACATAAACATTTAAACCATGGCACACCCTTACCTCCTGACCCCAGCTGTGACAACTGAAAATCACCAAATGTCTTCTGAGGTGCAAAAGAACACCAGGTTAAGAACTGCCAACTTAGATCAAAGTAATGACTTTGTTACTTGGAGTGGTTTTTCCATTTTACCAAGAGCCCTCTGGCTGCAGTGATGAGAATAAACTGACACTGAAGGGGAACAAAGACAGGATCAAGGAAGAATATTTGGAAAATTCCAGATCAGAGGTGAGAGTGCCTACAAACAGACTTGGGGTGTGCTGGCATTGGTGAGGAGTGATCAGGTATGGGATAGTTTGGATGGTAACTATCAGGATTTGCTGGTAGACTCTATGCTGATATACCTGGTATAAAAGGAGCCAAAAAGATTGTGAGGACATGGGCCTGAGCAGGGAGTGCCAGGAGACATTGAGTTTGATTTGATATGCTGTGTTTGAGAAATTTTACTCTTCTGAATTCTACCTCCCAATAACCCTGAGACATGGTATTTTCTTCTTTTACAGCAAAAGTCATTGAAGCTCATGGAGGTTAGGTAATTTCCAAAAGGCACACAACCTATAAAGAACAGAACTAGGATTTTAATTCAGAAATGTCCAACTACTCAATCCCTCCTCCTTGGTCTAGTTCAAAGTGATTTTGTATGGTTCTGGAAGCCCTCAACAGGAGGGAATAGTGTAGTACTCCCTTTAGGAGTTAATTCCGTAGGGTGATTTTTCATGAAATGCAATCAATTCTGCCAAATACTGACATTTCAAATGGAGATAGTAGTTTCTTTTGAATTTTAGAGCAGGATTGAAAATAAGCATAAATCTTAAGGAAGGATCCTGTAGAGTTAAATATCACCTAGAATATCAGTGCTGTGGTTTGAATGTATTTATCTGTCCAAAGCACATATATTAGAGTTTAAAGCCCAATGAGATAATATAAAGAGGTGAGGCCATTAGGAAGTGATTAAGACATAAGGGCCCCAAGAATAGTGTCTTTATAATAGGGCTGGAGAGAATGAGCAAGCCCCATTTTTACCCCTCTGCCTATGAGAATGCAGTGTTCAGGCATCATTAGGTACAGAGACTGAGCCCTCACCAAACAGCAGATCTTCTGGCACCCTGATCTTGAATTTGTTAGCTTCCATAACTATAAAAAAATTATTATTGATAAATTGTCTGGTCTGGATATTTTGTTACAGCAGCACAAACAGACTGAGACACTAAGACAACTGGACTAAGACTACACACACTTATGTTCAGTTGGGTTTTAGGTGAGTTCTATGTGGCTGTTTTCACTCTACCAGTTACCTGGCAAATCAGTGGTTCTGTAGCCAGCTGTGTTTGGAAATACATCCTGAGTCACTCTGTAGGGTCATCTACAATACCCAACAGCCAACTACTTCTCCTTCTCTTCCACAAATGGATTTTGCATCTCCTTGGTACAGGTAGTGCTAAACTGTTTTCCCCTCTCCCACATCCATCTCTGCTGTGTTCAATGCCTTGTGCAGGCATCATTTCAATTTATGCTTCCTCAAATATACACACTCGTGGAGCTTAGGTATGGCACTAGGAGGCCATTAGTCCCTCTCCCATTTTTCAGCCAAGGCTTCTGACTTTTAGCTGTTCCTTCACCAGACCCAGGCCTGAGTGATTAGCCTGAATGGGTTTTCTTGAAATAGATACCGAGACTTGTTGTATTCCTGTGGCATCCGAAAGCACTTTATCTGTATCTTTCAGTTACATAAAAGTATGTTTGAACTGTGGGTCTCGATAAGGTAATTGTGGCCGTGGAGGTGTTAACAGAGTGAACCATGGAGGAGGAAGGCAGTGGGGAGCGAGGCGCCATGATTGTTTCTGTGGGCATTGGGGAGTTCTGAACGTGATGTGAGCTAAATGTCTTTGAAGAGCTGCCCACAGACCTCTTTGCTCTTATGCATTGAATAATCTCATGAGGGCTTAACCTAAAATAAAACACAACACTGCACAACACATAACACTCAACAGTGTTGAGAAGAATCAATGCCAATGGAGGTGTCTTAGAGGTTTCTGACAGTTAATTCTTGAAGGGTTTTTGCTGAAGTCAGCCTCATGGGCTTGAGTCCTGTGTGACCTGGACACAGAAGGTCTCCGTGTTTGATTAAATGCTATGCTCTCACCATCTTGAAATTCTTTACAAGTGACCCTGTTTTCCTTTGGTCTTGTTCCCTTGCAGATTAGCTGGTCCTGATAGTAAGAGCTGACCCCAGTTCTAGACTTCAGAATGTCTAGGAGAAGCCTCAGAGGTGTGAAGAAGGTTTCGTATCTGGAGGGAATTTAGAAGCAACTTTTAATGATATGCTACAGTTTAGGGTTAGAAAGAGTTTGTCCCTTGACTTTAAAAAAGGAACATACTTCTAGATGAAACATCCACTCTTGGGTGTCAGCAGAGGGATAACTCTTGTAATTAGCACTCTTGCTCAAAATGAGGCTATATAGATCTCAGGCCCTTCTCAGATTCTGTGTTCTAACAGAAGGGAAATAAGTTTTTTGGGTGAGACAAAAGTGCTTTTGATCAGCAGTATTGCCAAGATGAAAGTTAACTCTGAGTATTCCTTTATTCTTTCAGCAAATATTTCTTGGTCACCTACTGTGTGCTGGGCACTGTGTCAGGAGCTGGAATGGGCAGTATTTAATTTGTGTCCTATGTGAAGCAGATCCCAAGACAAAGATTTGAGTGCAAGAGGTTTAGTGAAAAAGGAATGCCAGGAAATACTTAGAGGAGAATAGAGAAATAAGACGAAGAAATGAAGGAAGCAAATGATAATGCCTTTCATAGAGATAACCACTGTGTGCAACTGTACCCAGTCCCACCAGGGACCTCTGGGAGACAGAATAGAATATACACCAGAATTTTCCTATAGAAGAATAGGAGGTTGATTCTTTATCCATGACTCCAGTCTTTTTTGGTTGAGGACTGCCCCAGGGGCATTTTCAGCCTACCTTCTGTGCAAGAAAACACAAGTCTTGGACTAAAGAATGCTCTTTGGCAAAGAATCATAAGCAGCTACACTAGAAGGCTGTGGGTGAGTATGCATTTGGATTGAAAAGTGACAAAAGTTGAGGATGCTATTTTGGATAGTTTGATAGGAGAGGCCTTTCTTTAGAAGTGACACTTGAGCTTAGACCTGTGTCATTTCTTTTTTCTTTTCTTCTCTCAAGAATGGGAGGCAGAGCCAGGCCTAGTGGCACACACCTATATTCCCAGCTGTTTAGGAGACTGAGACAGGAAGACTACAAGTTCACGGCCAGCCTGGACAATTTAGTGAGACCTTATCTCAACATGAAAACTATGAAGGGAAAATCATATACACAATTGACAAAAGATGGAAATACATTGTGATCTTTGAAAGTGATGTTCATACTCTTGAAAACATTGTAACTTTGAAATAGTATTTGATGTTTGGTTGCTGATGTTTTTCATATAGTCTTTTGAAGACTATGACATATTTACATTTATATTCTAGGTTTTCTCAGTCATGGACCTTTAGCAA
This sequence comes from Marmota marmota marmota, assembly GCF_001458135.2. NCBI lineage: Eukaryota > Metazoa > Chordata > Mammalia > Rodentia > Sciuridae > Marmota > Marmota marmota. The sequence continues at coordinate 34,206,980 of NW_026000026.1, forward strand.
TCAAGAGTATTAAAATTTCAAAGCAAAGTCATTATCTTCTTCAAAGATTGGAAAAGGTGTACTTAAGCCTGAATTTTTGTTTTTAAGTGGAAGCTATCTATCTGTTACACTTTTTTTTTTCTTTTTCCTTCATTGCTGGGGATTGAACCTCCGAATTAATGCATTCAAGTGTTGCTTATGATAAAAAGAATAAAAATAACCCACTTGGTCTAATGAATACATAAACACTATTATTAAAATATTTTTATGTTATAAATGTTCTTTCTGTCAAAAAACTGTTAAAGGATGAACTCAGGAAATTTGAGGTACTTTTTTACTATAAAACATAATTTTAGAAAGCTATAAAATCTACCTGTTTTCTAAGTTCCTCATATCAATTCAAATTGACACAGTTATTTAATAAAACTATCTTTCATAGGTCATTCTAATAGAGTGTGCAGTCATCAGAAAAAAATATATGTCAGACTTATTAATTATGAGAAGAATGTTGGTTTGTTTGCTTGCTTGTTGGTCTCTTAGTTTTTGTCCATTGTTTATGTGCTTATTTGCAAAGTCTTTTAGTAGTAGTATCCGTGTGCTATGAGCAAGGGGCTTACAGAGTGTAAACTTTATTTCACTAAATGAGAGATGGCAGGATTGTAAGACCCCATTCAGAGAGTTGGTTTTTCCCTGAAAACTACTTTAGTCCAGTTTACACTAGAAAAATGGAATTAAAAACCCATTCGTTCCTAGCATAGCAGAACTGAAGTGAAAAGCTGAAGTTTGTATCAACTGCCCAGTTATTTACAAATTCACCCATCAGATTTTTTTCTTGCATTGAGGCTCATTAAACACTGGATGCGAATCACCTGGAGAGTATGTTAAATTCATATTCAGCATTTCTAATTATCAAGCTTTGAGATGATACTGATGCTACTTGCTGGTCCCTGGGCACCTTTTGAGGAACAAAGTATCTAGGATGGTTAATTTTATGAATCAATTTACCTGAGCTAAGTGATGCCCATATTGCTGGTAAAACATTGTTTTGGGTACGTCTGTGAGGGCATTTCTGTAAGATATTAAAGTTTGAATTGATATTTTCAATATGAGCATTCCCCCAGAAGGTTCATGTTTTAGGCAATTCAGGAATGTTCAGAGGTGAACAGGTTAGATTATGAGAGTTCTGATGTCATTATTGGATTAATCCGTTTGATGGATTAATCATTTAAATGGCATTGGAGGGTAACTATAGGTAGGTTGGGCATGGTTAGAGGAAACATGGCCTTGGACTATATCTTGTCCCTGGCTTCTCTCACTCTCTTTGCTGTCTGGCTGCCATGAGTTAACAAGCTTTCCTTTTCCATGCACTTCCATCATGATATTCTGCCTCACTTCAGACCCAGAGCAATGGAATCAGCAGACAATGAACTGAACCTCTGAAACCATGAGACCCACATAAACTTTTCTTCTTCTAAGTTATTTTCTCAGGTATTTTGGTCACAGCAGTGAAAAGCTGTTTGTCACAACTGGGTTCCATTGCCTTCACCAATGGTGGAGGACCTAAAAAGAACAAAAGGATAGAGAAAGGATGGATTTACTCTCTACTTGAGCTGAGACTTCATCTTCTGCGCATTGATTTTGATATTTGTGGCTCTTGGGCTTTCTGATTCAAGCTGGGATTTAGGCCATCCCTGCCCCTGGTTCTCAGGCCTTTGACTCCGATAGAATCGTATCACTGACTTTCCTGGTTCTGGTTTGCAGCCAGCAGATTGTGGGACCTCCTGACTTCCATAAAAGTGTGAGCCAGTTCTTATAATAAATCTCCTCTTGTCTACATCTCTGTGTATCCTATTGGTTCTGTTTCTTGGGTGAATACTAATGCAGTTGCCAACAACTTACTTCAGAGTCCGTGTTCTTGATGGTAGGTACAAAACTATCTTGGGGGGAGGGATTGACTGCTTTGGAGGAAAAAGAAATTTTGTAGGTAAAATTAGCCTGGAAATATTTCTGTTGCGAATAACCATTTCATACTGACCTGACTGTTAGGAGATTGCTATTTTCTCAAAACTAGGTGAAATGGAGAATTACCAGGAAGGAAGAAGTTCTTGGCATTTCTGGTCTGGTTTGGGGACTTCTAAACTGTCCCTTCTCTAATCAATAGTTATTCAAGGAAGATTTCATCAAAGCTTGGAGGCTCCTGAAGACTGAATTTCCAATCCAGTTGTAGTAGAGGGCGTTGTTCATGATTTCAAATACAAACTGCTGAGCCTTGCTCAGGAGTGCAAAAAGCAGAGGTTATAGTTTAAGCAGTAAGGGTCTCTTGATTTTCAAGGAGGGACTGGTAGAGGTTATGGAAGAATTTCAGGTAGTAATTACAGAGGCAGACAGAGCCCTCTTCTCCTTAGCAACAGACTATGTGAGGGGAACAGAAGCCTGGAATAGCAAAGGTCCCTACAGAGAAATCTGTGTGTAGGCAGAGTCAAAAAGCAATCGAAACTAAGTTTGCACTAATGACTTTGGGGACCAGAGTGCCCTGTGAATGGAATGGGAGAACCAGTATTATCAGGGGTGACCTCTAATTTGCAGTTAAAGTGACTGTTGGCTGGGTAAATGACACACCTGGGTGGGAGGATTGTGTCATGTGGGTGGTTCTCAGTGAATTTCTTTATCTTGGACTTTGGAATGGAGAAAAGTTTTTCCTGTGCTCCTTGCAAGCTCCATAGTGACAGATGGTTGTTGCTTTCTTGTTGGTTTCTGTTTCCACAGGAGGAAAGGAGGGATTGACATTCAGAATTCAGCTGGCAAAAATGTTGGCATTTAAGTGAACAATTGGAATAAAAGGACATTGGCTATTGTATTCAATGAACGAAAAGAAACATTGTGAAGGTCTTGCCACTTAGGACTAGCCAGAACTACTCAAGTGACCTTGGGCAGATTATTGACCTTTGCCAGCACCAGTCCTGCCCAATGTAATGAAGGCAGAAATACTTACAGTTGGTAGGTTTGTCATGATGTTCAAAGTAGTACCTAGCAGAATATTCAGTATGTAAGTTCTCAGTAAGTGGAGGAATTATTTTTGAAATATATCTTGCAGTATAGTTCATGATTAAATTTCAACACGAGAGCTAGAGTTCTGCATTGAATTTAAACTTGAATTTCATCAGCTGTGTATAACAACAAAGCACAGGCATTGTAGGAAATACAAGATATTAAAAAAGCAAAATGCACAGGTAGTAAGAAATATGGTACATTAATAGATTTCAGAAATGTGACAAAATAAATATTTGCAGAGCCCTTGGCACATTGAGGTGAGGGGTGATTTACCTAGGATAATAATCAGAGGACAGTTAAGTTTTGGGTCTTCGCAGATGGCTACAATTCTCTTATTCTAATCATCTCATAACAGATGTTACTCTTGCCAATTCACAATCAGTGACTACCCGTTCATCAAGTACAGAGTCTCTATAGAACCTGTGGTTGGAATTGTGATGTTAAGTGTTGAAGTCACTTGCTGCCACAAGTTCATGTGGCACTCGACCCATGACCAGTCCAAGTTGAGATGTGTCTGTGTGAGTGTAAAATACATACCAGATTCAAAGACTTAGCCTGAAAATAAAATTGTATCTCATTACTAATTTTTTTATATGGAATGCTTGTTGAAATCCTGTCTAGATATAATTAGGTTGGTGAAAATATATTAAGGATTGATTTTACCTGTTTTTACTTTTTCTAATGTGAAAACAGGGAATTTAAAGTTATACACATGGCTCACCTTTAATCTCTATTAGGCAACACTAGTCTAGACCACTCTGGGACACCTAAGGGAGTTTCCTGAAGAGGTTTAAATCATCAAACTCCCCTTTTACCAAACTGAAATAGTCCATAACTTTGTACTGGCTTAGGGGAGCTTCCTAATATGATATCTGTTGTCCTTTCTCGGCAGAAGGACCCTGCATGAGCAAGCTAACAACTGAATTTCTGGGCAACACGTTAGGTCTGTCCAGGTTTAGTCTCAGCGTCATAATCTATGATGCAGTTTTAACATCATTTATACTCAGCTTTCTCTTAACTTTGTTCTAAATCAGTACCTGTCAACTATTATCTAAAAAGCAATGTTTTATCTAAGGAGTGTCCATGTCTAAAACACATTACCCTCTCTTGAAACAAACATAATAAAAGAACATTGAAACAAAAAAAGTATTGCGCAGAGCACTTTTGGTCAACATTTATCTTGCTGTAAAAATAAAAGAAGGAAGGTGTGCATCAATAAAATAGTATCACAATTACTGGCTCCTTTCCTTTGTGCAATACAGGGAATCAACAAAATAAATTTATTCTTTACAAGTTGTCAGGGAGTTATTGAAAGGAAACTTCAGTTCTATTTCTGCAGCAGAACTAATGTGAAAGGCAAGTGGTAAATTAAATAAGGTCAAGATAATTTAGCCAGCTTCTTTGGTCTCCTGAATGATCACTTGTAAGATGCAAATAAATGAAGGGCTTCTATTAAATACAGTTATGGTTTTCAAGTTGGAATGAATACTGTGTGACTGAGCCGTCATATTAATGGGATATTTTCATCAGTCATTTGTCTTTAGATTATCTCAGTTTTAGAGAAGAGAATGATTAACTTTGCACCAGTGTGTCAATAAATTGAAGTAGAATAACAGGCTATGAATACTTCCATCAGCATTTCCCTGTGTTCTCAAATTTAGATTTAACAATCATTTATTTTCCTTGAAGGCTATCTATGAAAACAGTAGTGGGTTTTTTTGAACCATATTTAACCTTTGATGAATCTTCTTAGTTGAGAGGGTCATCATGGGAGCTGTGGTTTTATGGGAGAGCTTTAGGATTTCATAGTTGCTTAGGAATGGGTGGTCTGTACTCTTATCTGCTATTGAGGGCAGGAAGACAGGACCAGTGGGACTCAATTAATAAACAGTGTTGCTTAATATTAAAATACTTTATGTTTCTACAGTTAAGTCACCTTGACAAGCGCCCTCCTCCCCGCCCCATCATAACTAGGGAAATATCTTGGGCCTGCCTTGGAAAAGAAGGATGTAAAAATGGAGGGTGTTTACCATCTTCCTACTCTAGCCCACCCCAACAGTAGTGGAAGGTTTTATTTATTCATTCGTTTTAATCACTGTAAGGTATAGGACCATTGTGTACAGTAACTTTGAGAATAGACTTATAGGACAGTATGTTAAGTACTTGGCTCAAAAACAGCTTTTTCAGTTGATTCCCATGTATGGTGGAATCCTGAGGACTGTGTTACCAGATCTTGGATCTCAGATGGTGTGGACACAGAGATCTAGAGGGAAGTAGTCCCAATGCCTTTAACAATTCCAATCTCTTTGGTCTTTCAAAGTTATCTTGGGTTTCTTTAAAGTCATCATTCACTGCTTAAAACATGAGGTTATCTTCATAAGAAATGGGTTTGACCTTGACAGTGTCCTTCACTTTCTGAGAGAAATGAACAGAAATTCGTATTCTGAACTCCAGGTCTTCCAGATTTTTATTACTTCAGACAATTGATACAGTATATGAAACTTTTGAACTTGTAATTTACTCATTTTGATTCTTATCTCTTCCTGTATGATGTTTCATACTCTTTTACTGCATTAATCTTCACTTATTTACATTTAAATCAGCCTGTTTAATCTGTTGTTAATCTGTTCCTCTGGATGATTTCTATCAAACTCAGCCTACAATAGTTGATGGGGAATATATTACATAAAAATCATTAAGGGCAGGAGAGAGAAAATGATACTGATTCTGATCTGTCTTCAGAAGTTCTCAACTGCTCTCCCTTGGTGATGGGAGCAAATGTCCCAAGAGTTAGTTATTGAAATAGCAGTCTCTGTTTTCTATCTTCAATCTTGACTCTCAAAAAATTGGATGCCAGGTAGTCAGTGTAGCCATTGTGTTTCAACTTCTTAAAGGTCTTTGTCGAAGTAATTCATTGCTTTTCAGACTCAGTGACTGTTATTTCTTTAACCTTTTTTTAGGCTGATTTTCAATTTTGAAGTCCTTTCTTTTTTCTTCTACTCTCAGTGCCATCCAGGAGCCAATCCTGTTGCCTCTGTGTTCAAAACATTTACAGAATCCTCCAACAGCTTTTCACTGTGTGAACTGTGACCAGCTTAGACCAAGCCGCTGTCATCACTCATCTGGACTCCTGTAGTACCTTTTTAATTGGTTTCTCTGCTTTGTTCTTGCCACGTTACAGTCAGTTCCCAAACAGCAAAGAATTCCTTTAAAATTTAGGTCAGACCATCCACGGTACTGTTGAAAACACTCTAATTGCTTTCCATTTATTTAACTGAAAGATCCAATAGATATCTTTGCCTGATCTGGCTTCCTTTCACCTTTCTGATCTTGTCTTCTGGTTCCCTCTTTGCTTTCTCTGCTGTGTTGCATCTATACTGGTCTCTTCAGTTTTGCAAAACACGTATTTCCCTCAGGGCCTTTTTACCTGCTGATCTCTCTTCCTGGAATCTTCTTCCTTTGGATTTTCTTAAGGCTTACTCCCTCACTTCTCTCAGGTCTTTGCTCATATGCTCATATGTCACTTCCCTAGTGATACCCTTCCTGAGACCGCTATCTAAAGTAGTAGCCCCTGCCCTTCCCCAAAACTTGCTAAAAATGCAATAAATATTTGTTGGATAAGTGAAATAGCTATTTTTCATGGAAAGACATTTAATTTCCTGTTTCATCTATGGGAATAGATAAGTAATGCATAAAATGATCCCCAGCAGTAGAAAACAGGTGAATGTTACAACAAAGTGGTAAGAACCAGACATGGTAAAAATTCTAAACTATATATTTGGTTTCCTCATAATAGAAATAGAATCAATACGTTGTTGGAAATCAGAGGTCTTACTTGGAACGGCTAATATTGGTCATCATATTTATATTAGTAGAATAGGGCTGATACTATTTTGGGACTTGCTTTTATAAAATATTAGATGATTCTCCCTTTGTGACAAAATTTAAATGATCAATGTGCTTGCAAACTGCCTTTTATCATAAATGTACTTTTCTGTGCAGTGCTTGTGTATGTGTGTGTGTGTATAAAATCCATGCGTTATCAATAATTTGCTTTTTAAATCCAATAAAAGTTATATGGTATTGGAGGTATTTTATAGTATTAAATAGAACTGTTGATTGATTTATTATTGTTGTTTATAGGCACTGGGTATACACACACACACAAACACACACACACACACACACTTGTAGAAGGAATGTTTCTTCTAGAACCAGATCTTCTTTGTGCTATAACTGTGGCTTTACTAAACTGTGCTTGTTGCCTTGTCTCCAGAAGTGACATAATAATATATTACTGATTTGAAGGTAGGAATATATAGGATTCTGAATCTGACATATCTCAGATTCATAATTCATAATGAGACATCACATATCTGTTAGTATGACTAATAAGAAGGAACAAAACATACAGTACCAAGAGGGTAAGGTTGCAGCACAATGGGTATTCTCATACACTGCTGTTGGTGATAAACAATGGCCCAGTTGTGTTAAAAGACAGTTTGGTGTTTTCTCATAGTGTTAAATACACACCTAACATATAAATCAGAAGTGTCATTTTGGGGCATTTACTTAAAGGAAATAGGAACATGGGAACTTGATGTTTATTCCAAAATCTGTGCATAGTATTATAGTAGTTTTTTTTTTTTTTAATAATCACCAGAAAGTGGAAACAACTCTGATATCTTTCAACTAGGAAGTGAGAAAGCAAAACAAATTGTGGTACATTTATCCAATGAAATACTACTCTGCAATGAAAAGGAATGAACTATTGATGCATTTGTCAGTGCAGATGAATCACAGACTGCATATTACTAAGGGAAAGAGGCTGGAGTTAGACTTGAAAAACTTTGTCAATAATGCTGACAAAGACTAACAATTCCATATAGGAAGGGCAATATTATAGGAACAGAAAATAGATCAGTGTTTGTGACCTGTTGGAATGAGGGTGATCACAAACGACAATATAGAGAGTTTGGGGGCAGTGGAGCTGTTTTCTGTCTTCATTGGTGGTTTTAGAACTGTGTGCATTTGTCAATACTCAGAATAACACCAAAAAGAGTGAATATTGTATATAAATTAAGAATAATAAAAATAAAGACTTAATTTTCTTGATCATTGAAACTAGTTATGCTTCTGAATCCAGGCACTGATGAGGCTGGAAATACCCTAAGTGAGTGAACCCACCTATGTCTTAGTTTGCCATTTTGTTTTGCAACTGGTATGGTTTCCTACAAAGAATTTTTCTGCTTTTTACTACTTGCACTGTGAACTTTGAAATCAGAAATAGCAGTGACAGAAAGTCTTCCCATTTCCCCCTCGAATGTTTCTATGTTGGAGAGAACTTCCCAGCTGACTAACCTAGCTCGGTGACAGTGACACTGACAAAGACTGGGGGCTCATCTTGTATATTTGAATCGTAGACAAGTTAGGTGCTTAAGTTTCTTCATAATACCAAGTATAAATGAATAGGAGCAGGCTGTCATCTGTACAAATCACCCCAGGCTTTAAATCACCACAGACTATGCATTTTCTATATGGTACCTGTCTTTCAATATGTTACCTGTCTTAGGGCTCTATCAACATCTGTGTTCTGGGCCATGAAGAGTTTGTAGAGTTTAGTTCCATCAGTAGAATCCTAGTTATCACCATACCTTCTTATTTTCCTGTGTGTGGGGATCCTTTTGGCTGGCTCATAATGTATGTCTAATAGATTAGATGGTTGACCAGTTGTCTGTAGAAGGAAAAAAAAAAAAAAAGACATAAATATCAATGCAAACTTAAATAATTCATTGTAAGACCTTTAGGCATTGGAAGATGTTGCAAACTGAACCATACTCATTTTCTATTCTTCCTTGCTGACTGAAACATACATTTTATATTTGTAAAGAATAAGAATATATAAAGGTTCTCAAGGTCATGATTCTCTACTGCATCTAGGCTTGTTTCTATTTTTCTAGATAATTTGGGATTCTCTGCCTTAGATGTTTAAGTGAACTTCTCCTCTATACTTGTTTTATGAGTGCTATAAACCTAGATTGATCATGAAAGCAGCCTCCTACCAGCAGAGTAGAAGTGAATCAAAACCGATTCAAATAAAATATTTTTCCTCTCTAAGGTTATTTTAGAGCAAAAGCTCTTGAGTTTCCCATGTTACTATTCTTAGCTTAATTTGCACAGATAATTTCCCTATATGCATAGTCATTTGAGTGCAGAAATAAAAGAGTGGGAGAGGACTGTAATTGAACACCCACTCTGGGACGCAGGAATGCGATGTGCACTTCTTGTGCATGATTCCATTTAACTTCACAACAATGAGTGAGGTAGGTAATTTTGCTGCCTTGCAAACAAGGAAACTAGGTCCAGGAGAGGTTAATTAACTTGTATTCTCAAAGATAGGTCTCTCTCTTCCTAAACCCTCTCTTTATACTCCTCAGGGCTCCATTTGGGAATAGCATTTTCTCATCTCGTTCTCACTTGCAATAGAGAATGCAGATTACACTGGTCTTTTGAGATTGAGCCATGAGCTTCTTCTAAGACCTGGTTGCTCCCTGTTTTACTTTTCAGAGTCCCAAGAGATTTGCCCTAATTTGATATATTTTCAAGGCTGTCATCACATACTCGATCACTTGTTTCTTTATCCCCTGTGACTACCTGTAGAGGGAAGTTCAGTCTCATAGTTCCACGATCCTGTACAGCAAACCCACAAAGCTTTCTTATTTTAATAATTCTACCTCTGATCATCATAGGGAAATAGGAAAACAAAGAGAGAATAAAATCACAAAGTTCAAAAATTAAAATCGTAGTCATTGAGCTTAGTTTTTATAGTATAATTCTTGAAACTCTATTAATTCTTATTTCTTCAAAGATACTAGGAGACACTTTCATAAAGATTTGTCACTATTTTTTTTTGTGTGTGTATTATTGTTACTGTAGCATCAAGCAGATTCAGGGTGTTACTTCTGGTGAAGTTCTTTAAGTCAGATTTCATTTTCTGGTACCACCCAATTTCTTAAGTCTTTGAAGAATTTGTCATGTTAGAGATAATGTGCCACTGTAGGGCTTGAGGAATGATGTTAACTTAAAGATTTTTGCCTAATATCGGGAGCTAAGTCACATGTGGCCACTGAACACTTGAAATATGACTAATTTGAAATGAGATATGCTGTATAAATACACACTGGACTCAGGAAACTTCGAATGAAAAAAAATAAAATCTCAATTTTTATATAAATTACATATATACAGATGTATGAAAACACTTTAGGAGTATATTCTTTGTCTTTTTTCTTTGCATTATGATTAAATATAATAATGGAATTCATTGTGATATAATCTTCATATGCACATAACTTGATTGATCTTATTTCCTAGTACCTCCTCTTTCCCCTCCCTCCTTCCTCTGCTGTACTGGTCTCCCTTCTATTTTTATGAAGTCCCTTAAATTTTTTTTTTCCTCTCTCTAGCTTTCACATATGAGAAAAAAACCACATGACTCTTGACTTTCTGAGTCCGGCTTATTTCATTTAACTTGCTGTTCCCCAGTTCCACCCATTTTCCTACAAATGACATAATTTCATTCTTCTTTATGGCTGAGTAAAACATTTTGTATATATACTGCATTTTATTTATTTGTTCATCTGTTGACAAACACCTAGGCTAGTTTCATAATTTGGCTATTTTGAATTGAACTGTGTAGACATGGGTAACCATGCATCATTACAGTATTCTGACTTCACTTCTTTTGGATGAATACTGAGGAGTAGTATAGCTGAGTCATGGGGTAGTTCCATTTCTAATATTTTTAGAACCTCCAATTGATTGCCATATTGTTATACTAAGTTATAATCCCAACAGCAGTGTGTAAATGGTCCTTTCCCCCTGAATCCTTCCAAACTTTTTAAAAAAATTATTTATATTCTTAATGATTTCCATTCTTACTGGAGTGAAATAAAATCTCAGTGTAGTTTTGACTTGTATTTCCCTGATCGCTGAAGATGTTGAGAATTTTTTAAATATATTTGTTAGCCATTTTAACTTCTTCTTTTGATAAATATCTTTTTTAGTTTATTGACCCATTTATTGGTTGGGTTATTATTTTGGGTGTCAAATTTTTATAGTTTTTGTATAATCTGTATATCCTCTGTCAGAGTAGCTGAGAAAGATTTTCTCCAATTTTTATCTTTAAACAAAGTATATTCATTAAACTGAATTCACCACTTTTAACTTTTTTTTTTTTGGAGGGAGCTGGGGATCAAACTCATGATTTTACAAATAGTGGACAGGCACACCGTCCCAGAACTATATTCCAGCCCCGACCTTTTCTGCCCTCTTCAACTTTTGACTTGAGGTTATGGTAGATTCACGTGCAGTTGCAAAATATAATACAGAGAGATCTCATATATCCTCTAGGAGTTTCCCCAACTGGTAATATCGTAAAAAGTATACAACAACACCACCATGAATTTTCTTTGTATATAATTCACTTGCTTTATTCAGATTTTTATCAGTTTTGCTTGCTCTTGGGTATGTGTGAATATTTTATTAAGAAAACCTGTGTATTTCTGTCCATAAAAGAAACTTTTCATAAGATTAGATAGCAAGAAGGGATGTCTTGCAAACACTGCCTTGCCAGTGGTATTCAGTGTGCTGGTTTGACACTAATTAGATGGTTCATATTTATCTGATATTTTCCCCTTTGGAGCTTCAGAAACTTTTTTTTTTATTTTCCAACTTAAGCTTCAAAAAGAAACCAGCTCAGTTAGCTTATGGAGACAAGAAGCAGGACACAGGGACACTTCAGAATAGATTAGAACTGAGTTAAAGGAAAATACCATTTTCAATTAAAATTGCCTGGGGAAATTAGGTAGGCAGAGAATAATTACGTGGGCTGGCATGCATCCAGGTTTCTGAAACGAAGACCCTACTTGAATGTTCTGAGAAATCACTATTGGCAACCACAAGCAGCCCAGGACTTTGAGGCTTATGTGTCATCACAAGCACATTGGAATATTCTGGCTTCAGTGTATGACTATTTTAAGTCAAATTATGTAGCATGAGATGTACGAACAAATAAAACCTTGTAAAAACTAAGATCCAAAACAAGCAATACCACAGAGCATCAGATTAGGGAGAGATTTCTCTGACAAAATGAATTTACATTTCTGTGATCTCTGCTACGGGACCAACAGGACAGTGGAGCTGAGATTGAGTCATAGGTGAAAACTAGCAGGCCTGATTAAAGTCTAGTTCTGGTTCTCTCACCTCCTTACACAAAGGACCCTGGCATACTAACAGTCCTCGGTTAGCTTCTTACAAGTACCAGGAAAGATCTCTGAGTAAATGTCATCTGACATGTGAACTTGTCCAACCTAGTTGTGGAAATGAGTCATTGAGAGCAAATCTGCCTTAAATGCAAATGTCAAGATTTCATATTGTACTCCCTGCCCTTACTCCACCTCCAGTGACTCACTAGTACAATAGCCATGCATGGGTGTCTCAGAGAACTGTGCTGCTGGGGCTAGTGACACCTGGTGCCATGTTGTCTTTGCTGTGACTGGGTGCAGTTGATAGAAATAATGTGAGGTTATTGAACAAAGGGTCTTTCCTTTCTCGTTACCTAGAGGAGGGCCCTGTTTTTCTCTACAACAGAAGAGGGATCCAGTGGCATTCCTCTTGGCTTTGAGTGTTAGCTTTTGCTGTGTTTTCCTCATACTCTTGTCAGTTTTGAAATGGAGCATAAAAACTGGGCACAGTTGTACACACCTGTAATCCAGCTGCTCGAGAGCCTGAGGTAGGAGAATGGTAAGTTTGAGGCCAGCCTGGGCAACTTGGTGAGACTCTATCTCAAAATAAAATTTAAATGGCTGGGGAATGCCGCTAAGTAGTAGAGCACCCTTTGGGTCAATCTCAGAAAATAAGTAAATAAAAAAAAAAAGAGGAGCATAATGGAAGAAGGTTTGGATGAAGCAAAAATGAGAAAGATATCAATTAAAAATTTCCTTTCTCCTCTTCCAAAAGAAGATACAGGGGGCAAAGGAGTGTCAGTTTATTTTTTTCTTTTTAGAGTAATCTAGGCTTGCTTGAACAAAGCTGCTGGTGATATCTAGGGTATTTTTGCATGGATTACAGAAATGTACCCCTTTGAAGGATTGCAGACCCCACTTTCCCCTTGGCCATGCAACATGATCTGTTTGAGTCCAACACTAGGTCCCTGGCCACCACTTGTGCCATGTGATAGATGCAGAAATGGCCCTTATTTTATAATATGGAAACACAAGTGGGTTCATCTACTATTACGGAGAACATTTTCTGGAGCCAGTTTGTGAGGGTTTGACTTCATCCTCCTCTGTTACTTGGCTCGTGATTCTGGACATGTGATATAGCCACTTTGTGCCTCAGTCTCTTCTGTAAAATGTTTGTTGAGACATAATGAGTTAATATACATACAACAACAGTGAGCGGAGTACCTGGATGTAGTGATTTGTCACTAATTGGTAGTTACTGTTGTTACTTATTTTGCTGCTTCTGAGCCCATGAAACAGTTCTGCTCTCTTAGCAAGTGTTTTTGAAGAGATTTCTTAAAACTTTTCCAACAAAAAAGAAAAAAAAAAACAAGAAAAAAAAATCAATGTCTTATGTTTTAGTTGACTTTTGCAACACTGTGACCAAAATGCCTGACAAGAACAACTTAAAGGAGGAAAAGCTTATTGGTGGCTCATAGTTTTAGAGACCTCACTCCATAAACAGCTGACTCATTGCTCTGGGCCCAAGATTAGGCAGCCCATCATGGTGCAAAGGGCCCAGCCAAGGAAAACTACTCAGCTCATGGAGGAGTCAGGAAGCAGGGAGCGGAAGGGAGGGAAGGAGAAAGGAAGGGTCTGCACGGCAGATGCACCCTTGTAGGGCAACACCCCCAAAGACCCACCTCCTCCTACCACACCCACCTGCCTACAGTTACCACTCAGTGAACCCATTCAAACTGGGATGGAATGATTAGGTTGCAGCTCTCAAAATTCGATCATTTTATCTCCGAACATTCCAGCATTAACACAGGAGCTTTACGGAGAAACTTCATATCCAAACCATAACACCATGTGCTGGGGGATGTATTAAGCATACTTTTAATTATCTTCATACTTTTACTTTCAATATTAGTGTGACTGTGTATATGTTGGCTACTCCAAGTAACTTCCAAATAACCAAGTTAGTTGAGTGAAAAAACAGTTAAATTAGTTGGTACCATGTGGAAAGTATAATCTAATTGGATTTTTTTTTAAACTGTCTTAACAAACATTAAACACACACACACACACATTTTTTTTCAATTCTGGGCCTATTTTTGTTTCTTTTTTTAAAAAGTCATTTCTAGGCATCTAGTTTCATATAGTTGAAGGTAAAGGAAAAGTATTTTGTGTAGATTTTGAATTTGGTAGAGTATATGCATTCCAGCGGGATACGGAATCTCAAGGGCATGAACTATTCTAGAGATGAATGGTTAACCATATCTTCTTTGGTTTTAACTTTCATGTAGGCTCTCTGCTGGCCACTTATATCCTTTCTGATCCCACTGTGGTACATGGATAACACAGGCACGTGAGCAGTTAGGTGGAGTAGGCAGAATTCTAAGATGGCCTCCAAGGCTTCTGGCCCTGGTGTACTCACCCTGTATAATCCAGAGGACTGTGACCCTGTCACTCCTGGGATCAGATTATCTTACATGGCATACTGGAGTTCATTTATTTATTTTTTGCAGTGCTGGAGATCAAACCCAGGGCCTTATGCATGCTAGGTAAGCACTCTTCCACTGAGCTACGTCCCTAACCCAACAGTTGATTTTAGAAAAAGAGCTTAGCTGGACACAGTGATGTGCACACCTACAATTCCAGTGGCTCAGGAGGCTGAGGCGAGAGGATTACGAGTTCAAAGCCAGCCTCAGCAAAAGCAAGTCGCTAAGCAACTCAGGGAGATCTTGTCTCTAAATAAAATACAAAATAGGGCTGGGGATGTGGCTCAGTGGTTGAGTGCCCCTGAGTTCAATCCACAGTACTCCCCCCCCACCACCATTAAAAAGCCAGCTTGTCTTGCATGGACCCCAAAAGGAACTGAGAGAAGACATCAAAAGAGAGAGTCCTTGCAAGGGAGAGATTCTCCATGATGGCATTGAGAGTGGTGGAGGCTGCATGACAAAGAGTGGCTGCCAGATGACAGCCATCAAGGAAATACTTAGTTGTATAACCACAAGGAAGTGGAATTGGCCAACAACCTGCTGGGTTGAGAAGTGAATTATTCCTCAGAGCTGTCCGAAAGGGATGAAGCTTAGCTGACAACTAGATAAGGTTTCAGCTTTGTGAGATGCGGAAACAGAGAACCCAGTGAAAGTGTTGGGACTTCAGACCTGCAGAACGAGAAGCAATTCGATGTGTGTTATTTTCAGTCACTGTGTTTGTGACCGTTGTTATGCAGCCATAGAAAACAAATACATGAAAGAAACCTGGCACAAGAATGCAGTTTGATAATTGCAAAGCCATTACCATTATTTCAAGAAAATAATGTCCACGGAATAGCTCATAATGAGTTCCTCCGAAGAGCTCCCAGTTTTACATTTTAGAGCTGTTAGCCACCATGAATGACAGACGCAGGAGCTGTAACTTTTCAGTGCAGAGTTTAGAACGTTCACTCACACTGGCAGTTTTAGACTTAGGAATGGGCAAATAAATGGCTCAATTGCTCTCTTGGTGACATTCACTGGGTAATGGCAAAAGAAAAGCATGTCAAGTAGGAATATGGAAACCCCTTTCTGCCTTGTTTTTTTTTTTTTTTTTTTTTTTTTTNCTGCCATATTCCTGAAGCCAAGAACAGAGTCTGGCATACAGTGGGTGCTCAATAAATATTTGTAGAATGAATCGGAAGAGGCATAAACCTATGATCTCACCATGTGTGAAAATATCAAAAGTGATTGCCTTGGTGAAACTAGTTTCTAAGATTTGATTCCTTTTTTTCTTTTTCTTCAGCACTGAGGATTGAATCCAAGTGTGCCCTACCCCTGAGCTACATCCACTTTTTTTTTTTTTTTTGGAGACAGGCTCTCACTAAATTGCCCAGGCTGGCCTCCAACTTGCAATCCTCCTGCCTCAGCCTTCCGAGTCACTGGGATGACAGGCATGTGCTACCAGGCTCAGGGTGGATTTGAATAATTTTAGTATTGAGATAGCATACTGTTTGTGCCAATGTGCTGTCCTTTTGTCCAACCATTTCCTTTTCTTTTAACCTTCAGTTTCATTTGAGGGCTTTGTTGGCAGTCTTTAACTATGAAGGAGAAGGAAGCAGGATCCCTGCTGGGTGGGTGATCTAGGTGCCCTGCACTCTCAAATATTTGTAGGTTTTTTTTTTTTTTTTTTGCCTCCACTGAAATAAAACCTTTACCTTTGTCCAGAATTCCCTGTTGCTTTGAAATAAGTCTACGTCTCGCACCCTCTGGCATCAGCAGTAGCGCTTTGCGATGAGGTACAGTACTTTCCTATGGCTGGGAAGCCGTTTCCTGCATGGGCTCTTTGATAAGGGTAAAACCCAGTTGGCATCCTGTGGAGAATCACAATAGTAAGCTTCACCAAAAAAGTAAATATTTACCATGTACTGTGTTTTCTTGAAGCATGTGAATTAAATGTTTTGTCATTTTGGAAAAAAAAAAAGCAGATTAATATTCACTGGCTGATTCACTGAAATGCAGCTTTTCTGTTTTAACTGCTTTAATGAAATAGAATATACACAATGTAAAACTCACCCATTAAAAATGTTTAGTTCAGTAGTTTTTAGTATATTCCCAGCATTGTGCAACCATCACTGTAATCTAATCTTAGAATGTTTCTATCACCCCGGAAGAGAATTTCCATTGTTCATGTACCATCTCTATCCTAGAGAGCCCTAATCTGTTTCTATGTTTGTGGATTTGCCTGTTCAGAACATTTCAAACACATGAGTCATACAATATATGATCCTTGTGACTGGCTTCTTTCACGTAGCATATTTTTTTTTTGACATTTATCCACTTTGTATCTGTATTGAATTTTATATGGCCAAATAATATTCTATTGTATATACTACCTTTTATTGATCCATGTATCACTTGATGGACATTGGGGTTGCTTCCACTTTGGCTATTATGGATAATGCTCTTTTGAAAAAAAAATTCATACAATTTTTGCATGGATATGTGTTTTCACTTCTCTTGGGTAAATTCCTAGGAGTGGATTTGCTGGGTTATATGGCAACTGAATATTTAACTATTTGAGTAACTGCTATTTGAGACTGGTGAAATGGCTGCATCATTTTTCATTCCCACCAGTAATGTATGAGGGATCTGATATCTCCAAATTCTTATCAAGACTTGTTATTATCTTTTTATTATAGTTTTTCTAGTAATTATGAAGTAGTATCTAGTTGTGGTTTTAGTATATCTCCCTGAGGATTGAATGTCATTCCGTGTGCATGCGTGCGTGTGTGTGTGTGTGTGTGTGTGTGTGTTTTGAGAATTGTCTATTAAGGTCATTTGCCCATTTTATATATAATTTGCGTTATCTTTTTGTTGTCAAGTTGTAGGACTTTTAGATTCTGGATGAAAGACTTTTATCACATAAATGATTTGCAAAAATTGTTTCTGTTCTGTGGATTGTCTTTTCATTTTGTTGATGATATTTTTTCTCCTTTTCTTTTTGTTGGTTCATTTTAGTTATACATAACATTTTGACATAATTATAAAAGCATGGGATGTAATTTACTCTAATTTAGTCCCCAGTACTTCCCCTTTCTTTCCCTTCCTCCCTCTCCCTGTTCCTGTCCCTCTATCCACTGGTCATTGTGCTGTTTATTTATAGTTTTTCTTTCCGTTGATGCTATTCTTTATACAGAAGCTTTTAAAGAGGCCTAATTCATGTACTTTTTTTTTTCATTTTGTTGCTGTGCTTTTGGTATCATAGATAAGAAACCATTGCCTAATCCAAGGTTAAAAACACTTACTCCAATATTATGTTTACTTTCAGAGTTTTACACAGTATTCTGCCCTTATCAGTACGGAATAAATATATTGCAAGACTTTTTTTGTGGATGCCTGAAATTGCAGATAATACCAAACCCTATATAAAAATATTTTTTCTTCGACATACACATCTGTGATAAAATTTAGGTTAGGCGTAGGAAGAGATTAATAACAATGACATTAAAATAGAACAATTATAACAATATAGTGTAATAAAATGTACATGACTATGGTCTCTCACCAGATATTGTATTTTATATTGTATTTTAGTTGCCCTTCTTGTCATTGAGTGTGGGTAACTGAAACCACAGAAGGTAAAACAGGATGGGAGAGGGGTTCTGCCATTTGACATCTGTGATCCATTTTGAGCTAAATTTTCTCTATGGTGTGAGGTAGGAATCTACTTTCAACTTTTTGTTTGTGGTTGTCCAGTTATTCCAGCACCATTTGTGGAGTAGATTATCTTTCCTCATTGAACGGTCTTGGTACCCTTTTTGGATATATAACAGCTTTTATTTCTCTAACATCTGTACAATACTGGGATTTGGGTATTTTGTTTAACTATTAGATTTCCTTCTATTTTATGCAAAAATATCTTCTTTTGAAAGAGTAAAACACAGAGAGTCACACACAAACACACCCAGACATACTTGCCCCCTCATCTAACCTCGTCTACCTAGTCCCCCCTTTACTAAAGACCCCACGCACTCAGAATAATAATATTTGAATGGAAAAGTTGGTAGGTTGGGCTCTTCATTCACATGTGACTACAACACAAGGTCATTAACAGGAGTTTGCCCATGAAATGCCAGTAGCAAATGAGTCCATGACAAATTGCTCATTCTGCTTGACTTCTCTGTGAGGTATTAGAACACTGGTTTTCTCAAATGCTGCAGTATCCTAAGTATGCACAGAGTTAGAAAGATTTATAGAACAGTGTGACAGTTTAATGCTGGATGGTCCCTAGGGAATTAGAGAAAGAAAGGAAAAATATGTGTTCACTTTTTAAGTCTGGTTACAAAAAGACTTGGGCAGTTAGAGGTTTCTCAAAATGAGGAGCAAAGTTTAGCAGGGTCATTAATTAGTAAGCTTTCTTGGAACTCAGCCTGTTTCATAGTCCCAAGATGCCTGAGAGAGTTATGTAATTTAACTTTCCAGCTCTAGGTGAGTCACTTAGTTATTCATCCATTCAACATGGATTTACTGAGCGCCTACTAAGTGTAGGCAGTATGCGAGGTGCTGGGTATGTACATGATGGTTTTCAATACACACAGAATCCCTGTTCTCATGGCATGTACAATCTTGCTCATATATAATTACAAATACAAATATAAATATAAAGGCAGGCACAGTGGCATACACCTGTAATCCCAGCTACTTCGGAGGCAGAGGCAGAAGATTGCAAGTTCAAGGCTTTCCTGGGTGATTTAACAACACCATGTCTCAAATAAAACATAACATAGAGAAATATGATTAATCCCAGGGGGGGAGGCATATCACAGGGGCAAAGACTCAACATGGATCAGGGTGCCTGGGTTTCAGTGCCAGCTGTGATTTTTGAATATTCCCTGTTCTTCTCAGGTTTCTTTTCTATAAAATAGTAATAATCAGAGCACATGTATTTTATGTTTTTTGTAGGCTATTATGAAGATGTAATTTGTGCTTAGAGTCTGGAACATAATAAACATTTATAAAATTAATAAAGTCTGTTTACATAATGCTGTATATTTATTTGTTAATTCATTTTTCTCTTTTTAAAATGGAATGTTTCTTTCCATAGAAGGCTTGGAGTGAATTGGATTTTTCTGTGGTTTCAATTATGAAAGCTTCATGTTCAAATATTACATAACACTTAAATATTAAAAGGCTCAGCCGGGCACCATGGTCTGCTCCTATAATCTTAGAGGCTTGGGAGGCTGAGGCAGGAAGATCACAAGTTCAAGACCAGGTACTTAGTGAGGCCATAAGCAATCTAATGGGACCCTGTTTCCAAATAACAAATAAAAGGGGAGGGGATATAACTCAGTGATAAAATGTCCCTGGGATCAATCTCAGTAACAACAACAACAAAAAAAAGTAAACAAACAATCAAAAACCAAAGGCTCCCTTTCCACTTCAATACCTGCTCCCCAGAAGCAGCCACCATATTCTTGTTTCTTGTCACTCCTCCAGATACGCTTTGTGCGTATGTCAATGTTTATGTCTGTGTGTTCACATAGAGGTGGTGAGGTTTGTATTAATACAATTCAGTCCTAGTACATGTATTGCTACACTACTTTGGTTATTTACAAACTGATGGTATGACCGGAGAATTAGTTTCATGACCATTCATTTAGATTCAGATTTGCTTCTTTCTTTTACTGGAAATAGTCTCATAGTCTTATTTTGTGTGGATGTACCATCCTTCCTGGGACTGGGGCCCTGATGTGGACATTTCCATACATAGATGCGGACACTTTACAAGTTCCAAATTCAAACCTTTACAGACAGCATTTTCCCGGGTCTTGATTGCCAGTTTTTAAAGCCGGTACTTTCTTCCCACGTGCAGTGGGGCTCTCTGTCCCTTTGATGTACTTATGATACCTGGACCTTTTTTTTTTTTTTCCACTGAATCTTGGAAAGATCTTGAAATCAAAATTGGAGCCAAACTAGAAATCTAGTGTCAACTCCAGAATGGAAGTAAACCACTGATTAGCAAAGAAGTACAGAAACACACATAGAAAACAATGTCTCATTCTCTGGAAAGATGCAATTCCGTTGCCAATCTTTGCTGTTCAGCACTATGCTTCTTGGAACGCTTTTTTTTTTTTCCAGTTACAGTTCATCTGAGGACATTTGAAAGATTCTTCCAATTACAGTGCACTTTACTGTTAATCAGGAAAGACAATTATATTTTCTTCAAGAAGATTCTAGATAGCTTTGTTGTTCAATTGTTACTTAATTATTTCACTAAAATAAGAGGTTGGGTAGGAAATCAGCACCCTAGGATGTATGAACACTGTGATCAGGGTAAAGCAGTAAATGATTCTGATTTAATGACCATGTCTTTGTTGACTAAAACTAATGTCAGTAAATTTTTTTTTTAATTTAATTTTTTTTTTTTTTCATGTGGTGCTCAGGATCGAACCCAGTGCCTCACACATGCTGGGCAAGCGCTCTACCACTGAGCTACAACCCCAGCCCGTCAGTAATTTTTTAATGTGTCTCTCTGATGAGTTTTAAGAAATATATTGTAGACTTTGAATCTGAAGTGCAAAGACTATTTCTCTTCATGCGATTTCAGAAAACCCTAGACATTGATTTTTCTCAACGTCTGTGCCTGTTTGCTTTACAGGGCACTGTGTGGTGAGTCTGATCAAGTGGACATCATTTGCTCTCGTCCCAGACCTCTCTGGTGAGTACTCTTCACCTAGTGGTGAAGATTTGTTGGTGGTGGAGTTCTAGAACTTTCTGTCTGGAAAAGGAATCTCTTCTTCCACACTGTTGCCCCATCTGGAGCCTCTTGAAACTTGTTCACGATGTTTTCCTTGATGTGGTGGGGTGTTCAGCAGAATCTCTTAGGATTTTCTAGGTTTCAGTTCATTCATTCCATGCTGACTTGAGGACTACAGCTTTTGTTAGATATTCTACTTGGTGTCTGTGGTAGTGTTGCCTGTTCCTAGTAAGCAAGAGGTGCATTTGAGGTTTTCATTCTCCACAGTTCTTTCTGAGGGAAAACATATATGACTCTTTGGTCCTATGCGGGTTTTACTGTGAAGGTTTCCACCAACATGAAAACTCACAGTCAAGCTCATTGTCAGCTAAAATCCTTCACCTGGGGACAACTACCTGCAGGGATAATGTCCGTAAATTCTTCCAATGGTCCCCAAATGTTCTATTTCACAAACCTTTCATAAAATGCCCAAATGGGAACTGGAAATATCTTTATATTGTCAATTTGTTTTATTTACTGGAACTTGCCAATGCTTTATGCTAGAACCAGATTCCTAATCAACACAAGAGTATTTTTTTTTCTGACCTCATAATCATCTTGCTGTTTTTTAATTGCAGCAATATGTTTTTTTTTAAAAAAAGTATCCCTTATCCCTTCTTTCTTGGAGGGATAAGAAGTCATTTTATAGTGATGATGCAAATCAGCAACTTTGCTGTTCTCCCTATAGGAGAGGTCAGTGTCCCAGGCTTTCTACATCAGTGAGTTTGTCTTCAGTGTGCTGTGTGTCACATCAGACACCGCATTACCTTCTGCCAGTGCCTGTGGCTGACTTCCTTCCAGCCTTTCTGTGAGGGGAGGGAGGGAGTCGCATAACCTGACACTTCTTCCAAGGGATCAGTGCTTAACGATGACATGAGAATACCAAGAAAGTAGATTTATTATCAAATGTTCCTCCCTATTTTTAGTAGAGTGCACTATATTTTACTATTCTCTAAGGATGACTCATAAGCCTTGTCTTTGTAGGCAAAGCAGAGTTGAGGGGTGCTGAGAATTTTAGTGACCTTAAATCAGTATAGATGTATCATCTACTTTTTACTCCTTTTTTGGGCTGTTCCCTTTCCTTGTAGTTGTTGTATCCTGAAATAAGTACGTTTTTCATCAGCTGCATTATGAATGGTTCCTATGAAGAATTATGTGTTTAATGAATATAAATACTTGATTCAAGCAGAAGGAAAGGGAGGAGGAGGAGGAAGAACAACAACAACTCCACAACTTAGAAGTGTTTTTATTATTATTATTATTAAATATTTTAAGTTGAAAGTAAAAATTACTTTACATTAAGTACATTTGATTTTACAAAAACTTTGGATGGTATCAGGTTCTAGGTCAACAGATGTTGGGTGTTTGTGTCAGTCTTGCCCTCTTCCCCCAAAGAGAATAAATACATCCTTGTATTTCCTTCCATCCTCTCCTAAATATCAGAAAATTTAGTCTCTACTCAAGCACCATTCAAATGTTGGATATTTTATTAGTTTAAAAAATATTGAACTGAAATCTGATAATTTTAAAAATGTCTTCCCATACTTAAATCTGGAAACATCTAGACCCTAGAACCTGAATTTCTCTGGGTCTGCCTTATTTCCCTATGATTCCAACAGTAAGCAACGCTGACTAATATGGTAGTCCTAATTCTAATTTTTTCTTTTCTTTCTTTCTTTTCTTTTCTTGCCTTTTAAATCCACTGTAGGGATTCAGAATATATTTTTAACTCCTGTAGTGGTGTATTTTTTTCTTGCTTATTTGTGTCACATTAAACTTAGCTTATTATCAGCATTAATTAATAAACTACTAAAATTTTTAAAAAATTAGATAAAGAACAAAGTAACTATTCTTGGATGAATTATCTGTATCCTTGCATTGCTGGCTTCAGACTAACTTTTGCTGATGATGAGGAATTTATTAGTCTAATCAAACCAAAGACTGCTTTCAAGTTTGATGAAAAGAAAGAAAGCAACCTGATAACTTCTTTCATGTAGGATTTGAGTTTGAAAGTCATGCTGTTCTTTTGAAAAACTTACTTAATACGTGTTTGGGGTGTAGCGATCCTCTGTGAATGCTTTTATAATTGTTCTTATTAAGTATTGATTATATGCAGAGTTTTAACATAAGCGTTAGGTATACAGCTCACCAAAACTTGGTGTTGACTTCACTTTCTTTTTATCTGTACTTCAGAGCTTTACACACTTTCCTGGCCTGTCTACTCTCATGCCTGGAGAGACAGATACATTGTACTATCAGTTACTATCGTTTTTCTAGATTTGAGACCTAGAGGTCTTAAAGTTGCTGCAGTAGTCTTTAGGAACCATGGTTTATTAAGCCATGGATATTGCAGTTACTTTCAAACTCTATAGTGTCACTGATGTTTCTTCTTTACCCCTGGCACAACAAGAGCAACCACAGATATCTATGGCTTCTCATTTTCTTAGAGCACATTCTTACATGCTGGTAGTCTGGAGCTGAGCTCTCCAGAAGCAGACCTGAGATGAGGCACAAGTACTTTATTAAGTCAGGGCTCCCAGGGGAACTAGTGAATGGGGGAAGGGAAGAAGCCAAGTAGGGGAATGATTTCAGCAAAATTCCTTCCTTACCCTGATCCCTGGGGCAGTCTGCAGCATGGTTGCTCCAGAGAGTGTGTTCATGGCATTGAGACCCGGCTTTCCTATTTCCCCCTCAGTCATTGCTGTGGGCAGGGAGGAGAGGGCCCATAAACTTCCCAACATTTCTGCTCTCCAAACAGAAAGCAGCTCCAGGGTTGAAAGGAGTTCTTCTTAAGAAGTTTTGAGAGCCATCTTTTGGAAGCCAAGCCTACAAAAGCTGGGAGATGGGTACCAGGTTGATCAGTTAAAAGGGATCCAGTGGGTGTGTGGGGCAGGACACTGAGAGGGTCTGGTGCACAGAACAACACACCATCTCACTTGCTTCCTCCCTCCTGAGCCACATTCTGCATCCCTTTGGCCATTTCTTGGTGTGAATTAAGAAACTGTGTAAAATTCATTTTCTTCCCTTGAGGACGTAGTAAGCTACTGCTATAAAAAATCTAAGTCCTAAAATAATTGCAGTGTGGAGAGAAAGCTAGGTAATTTTCAGCAAGTAGAATTTGTGCATATATTAAGTTAGAAAAATAAAATCTAGAATTTCAAAACCTTCCTTAAATGAATGCCATCATGAATAATATTCTCAGTGTCCTGTAAGAAGAAATAAGGATATTCTGTAGTGGATAGTTATTCTTGCTAGAAGTATTTCCAAGCATACATGTTAAATTTATTATTTTTTGGCTCTCATGTCTTTTAACCATCTTCTACTTCTTAGGGGACAATTCCTATCCAAATCATAACAGGCCCTGACTCTAGGTACACAATGAGCATTCAGCTCACTTTCTTTCTAGTGACCTCACAACCTTCAATGAGAAATGGTTGAAATGCCAGCTATGTAAGAGTTTGGTCAAGTGGGCTCCATTCGGCAAACTTATTTACTGTGGAATGCATTAAAATAAAGAAGAAGAAGAACTGATGGATAAAGGACTAGCTATTGAAGAAAGGTAGTAGAATAAAATATTAATTGTAGCTGGACATGGTGGCACACACTTGTAATTCTAGGGGCTCAGGAGACTGAGGCAGGTGGACCATGAGTTCAGAGCCAGCCTCAGCAAAAGTGAGGCACTAAGCAACTCAGTGAGACCCTGTCTCTAAATACAATACAGAATAGGGCTGTGGATGTGACTCAGTGGTTGAGTGACCCTGAGTTCAGTCCCTGGTATGCTACCACCTCCCCACAAATGAATAAAATATTGATTGTTAGAATCTAGGTAGAAGGGATATGGTCATACCCATCCACTGAATGCTTGTATATACAGAAACACAGAAACATCAACAACAACAAAAAACAAAACAAAACAAAACCAAAAAACCCAGAAACAACAACAACAGAACTTATTTATTTTAAAATAAAATGTTAGAGAAAAGAAGCATTAACTAACAATGATAGCAGGATTATGTGAGGTTTGAAAACAAAATGTCAGCTTTCTATTCTGGAAAATGCTTAAGGCTTGTCCTGTTTTTCAGTTCAACTTTTCAAAGGTTGTATTAGCATTATTATTTGTTCCAGCTTCAGTTTCCCCCCAAGGTTTGGAGAAACTGGAAAAGGTCTGACAGTCTCGTATAGAATATTGTCTCAGATTTTAGCTGTTGCTTTTGTATTTTATAGTTTCTTGGATTAAGGTCTTCATGTATTGCTTGGGGATGTGATCATAGTGAAGTCCTTATAATTTTATTTCCCAGGGGCTGGTGGTGACAGTAAGGACTTATTCTGAAGACAGGAGTTCTTGTCCTCTCACCCACTCTGTATACTCCCATCTTAAATTGAATATCCTGAATCTTTTCCAGACCTGAAATAGGGGCTCCCCCACCAAAACACTCCCCCAAATTGGAATTGATTCTTTTGTTTGTTGTATTTCTATAAAAGAGAGGGGGGAAAATGAGCAAATTCAATTCAGCTTTGTAATACTTTTTGAGGTTCTGGGAGATACATCTATAAAATATTGATAAAACCATTGGAAATTGTTGCATCTGAAAAGCTTTTAACTGATTTTCTTAAAGAGAGAAACAGGCATCTCGTATTGTCCTCGGGCAGGAAAATGCAGTTTGCTGAGGACTGAGGACTAAAATACACTTTCCCAGGAGGGGAACCAGCCAGTGACCTTGGGCTGCAACCACCTGGCAAATCAGCTGCTTCATTCCTTTCCATATTTCTTGGCCTGTGGGGGGAATCAAGTGTCACCAAAGCAGGAAGAGAGCAGTTGGAGGAAGACTCCAGCAGCTCTTTTGGTGACAGTGCTGACATGATCTCTTGACCTTTCCCATATGACTGGAAGACTTAGGATTTTATAACCAGGATTCAGGTAGCTTATCATGAAAAAAAATAAGCTGTAAGAAATTGATATGATTGTAGTGTCTTTATACCCCATGAATAATAATACAGTGGTCTAGAATTTGGAGAATTCCAAATGCAGTAATTCTGCATTGGGGATATTGGGTTCTTATTGAACCTACAAAAACAAAAAATAGAATTCTACCCAGCTTTCCTTAAGAAATTACAAGTTTGTTGAAAAACTGATGATTTAAATTTGTCACCTGGCTATCCATCATAGTGTGGAAGATGTTAACTCTGAAGACTGGGACCTTGGTTTCTCCATCTTTAAAATGAGCACAATATCACCTAATTCATTGGGATTTGTAAGTTTGGGCAAGGAGATTGCGCATAGAGGAACTATCTCATTGCAAATACTCAGTAACCTCATTCCAGTGTTTCTTCTGTTTTCTTTCATGTGCATGTTGATATACAGCAGAGCTGTCTCATGATGCTCAGAATTTCTCCTTAACTTGTCTTTCTCTTTCTTTGCAGCCTTCTGCTCCCCCCCCCCACCTTTACAAATGTAAAAAGAATAAAGGGCCTGCAAGGGACTAGCAGGGACTTGAGAAGCTCAAGGATCCACACTGTTCTCACTTTGGGGCCCTTCTCTGACCTAATGATGCCCTCTGAGACTTTATAGAGTAACATTTTTGGAGATTCTAGGTTGCCTAGACCTGCTCCTTTTCTGTAGGGAAGACCATCTCTATCTCCAAACGACTTGCTTCTCATGCATTCCCACTCCTTCTTCCCACCAGCATTAGTGCCTTGCCTAGTGCTCATTTCTGCCACCCACCCCACCCTCGGGGTCTTCAGTCTTACTAGAAAACCTGGGTTACTTTGCCTTGTCTCTTCTTCTTCCCCCTGCTGTCTCTCTTAATGGAAGTGAATTCAGTTTAAATTAACCATTTGAAACTGAACAATTTAGTGCCATTTAGTACACTATAATCTTATTCAACTACCTATCTAGTTCCAAAATATTTTTATCACCCATCTTCCCCTGCAAAAACCATACCCAGTAAGCAACTGATCTCCATTTTTCCTTTCCCTAGCCCCTGACAACTACCAATTTGCTTTGTATCTATATGGATCTACCTATTTTAAGTATTTTATAGAGTCATTTAAAATGTGACCTTCAGTCCGTAACTTCTTTGATGAGGAATAATGTTTTAGAAGCTCTCTCATGTGATAGCATGTGCCACTATATTGTTCCTTTGGATAGCTGAATAACAACGTCGTTCATGTATATATATGACATATGTATGTATATGTGTATTTGTTTATCTGTTGGCAGACATTCAGCTATTTCCATTGTTTGGCTACTGTGAGTAGTACTGGAATGAATGTGTGTATACATGTATTTGTTTGAGTCCTAGTCTTCAACTCTTTGTGTCTTCCTAGGAATGGACTTCCTGGCTTAGATGGTAATTCTATATTTAGCTCTTTGAAGGGTTACAGAACTCTTTTCCATAGTGGCTTCACCATTTTTGATGCCTACGAGCAACCATGAAAGTTCCAATTTCTCTGTATCCTTTCCAACACTCATTTTTCCTTTGCTGTGGTTGTTTTTATTATTGCCTTCCTAGTGAGTGTAAAATTATACATCATTGTGGTTTTGATTTATATTTTTAATGACTAATGATATTTGTGTCTTTTCACTTCCTTGCTGGCTATGTGTACATCTTCCTTGGAGAAATGTTCTATTCACATCCTTTGCCTGTTGGTAGGGGGAAGTGGTACTAGAGATTGAACCCAGGGGTGTCTACCACTGAGCTACCTCCCCACTACTTTTTATTTTTTATTTCAAGTCAAGTTCTCACTAAATTTCTGAGGCTGACCTCAAACTTGAGATCTTTCTGCCTTAGCCTCACAAGTAGCTGAGGTTATAGGTATGTGTCACTGTGCCCTGCCCTTTGCATTTTTACAAGTCAATTGTTTGCCTTTTTGTTGTTGAATTAGTTATAGGTGTTTTTATATATACTAGATACTTGGTCCTTATCAGTTATGACTTGTAGATATTTTATCTTGCTTTGTTGGTTGAATTTTTACTTTCTGGAAAATGTCTTTCAATGCATAAAATTTTTAATTTTGATGAAGTATTTTTTTTACTTGTCTCTTCAATAATTGTCCAATTTAAGATCTATTTATATTTCATTGGTGTATTTAAGAATCCAGGGATATAAAGATTTACCCTAAGATTTATCCCATGTTTTCTCCTAAGACTTGTATGTTTGTATTTCTCAAATTTAGGTCATCAGTCTGTTTTGCCTATGCTATGAGGTAGAGGTCCAAATTCATTTATTTGCCTGTGGATATCCAGTTGCCCCAAGACCATTTGTTGGAAGGACTCTTTTTCCCTTATTGAATGACCTTAGTACCCTTTTCAATAACCCATTGGCCAGAGAGAGAGATGTGTGAGTTTATTTTTTGACTATCAATTCTCTTCCATTGTTCTACATGTCTATTTGTTGATTACTGTGTTTTTGTGGTAAGTTTTGAATTCAGAAAATGTGAGTCCCCCAGCTTCCTTTTTTTACTATTATTTTACTTATTCACGGGTCCTGAACCTTCTCTTTTTTTATTGTTTTGTACTTTAGTGATTTTTTATTGTGACATTACACTTTGGGAGAAGGCAGCAACCCCAGTTTATAGACATATGCCCTGTGGGATTATTTTACACATACTAGAATCCAGAAGCCCCTCTTTCTTCCTGTCAATCCATAGACACCTTAATGCAAACTACATCAGTGGTATTCAAAGCAAAGACAATGCACAGACAGTGGGGTTAAGCTGCTTATTAGAATCCCAGGCGGCCCTGTTCCAGGGGCCTTTTAAAAAAGATCAAATGTGCAACCTTCATATTTGCAAAGATAACTAGACATCATACTGATTGGTGCACATGTTCAACTTTATTAGTTGTCATCTTCAGTTGCATAAATCATTTTTTAAAACCCTCTTATGTAAAAGAAAGTTGTGATGTAGACATCAAAATCAGTAACATATCAGAAGAGTGGGGAGACAGAGCAAGGTGATTTTGCTGGCATTATTTGCTGAGATGAGTCACATTTGTTTCCAGTGTATTTGACCTCTAGTCCATTCCTTTGAGAGTTGCGGGAACTGTGTGGGATTTTCCTTTTGGAAAGAACTCTTAGCTGTGAATCCTCAGCAGCTACTCTTTAAGCATTTCCAGATGGTCCTCAAAGTCCTCATCTAGTGGATTGCTCCTACTGACTAGAAGAAAACTGTTTTAACCCCTGCATGTCTTGACAATGAGAAGATGTGATAAACACATAGGTTCTTTGGCTGAACTTCCTTAAAATATGGTTAGAGACAGGCATATGCATGTGTATGTGTGTGCATATGTATCAGCCACTCGTGAGCCTAGAACACTGAGTGGAAAACTCAGCTGTGCAGGGAAAGCTGTTTGGATTAGATGAACTAAACTGAATATCAAGAAATGGGCTAGGGCAAAAGACCCAGGGCCATCTACAATGATGTGGAATGTTCCCTGCTGGCTGGTACAGGTCTTCCTGAAGCTCAGATGTTTCTTTGTGTGCAGGTAAGAGAGGTGCTTTCCTCTGCAGGGGCCTAGGTTGGGAGGAGAGTTCTGGAGAAGACGGGGTAGAGCTCCTGAGTCCTTCCTGCACTGAAAAGACTTGGCAGGGCTATCTGGAAGTGCAGCCCACCCTGGATCCCCCTCCAAGAACTGCTGAGAGAAATGAAGGGAGCAGATCCCTGAGGGACAACAGATGTCACTGGCCTGACTTAGGTACCAGCTGGAGCAGACCTCTAAAGTCAGAATAGCTTGGTTTTCAAGTCTTTGCTGGAGAATGTGATATCATTGTGAAGATAAAATTTCCATCTGCCGCAAATAACTACATAAAACCGAGTGCTGAAAACATAGTAAATGCTCAATCGATAGAAACCTTTTATTTTTATTGTTAAATATGCTAAAGGGGTGATTCCTAAAGTTGCTCCATATGGCAGTCTTTTTCTAGTATTTCCAGGGAAAGTATAGACTACAACCTCCTGTCTCCTGCATCCAGTGAATTCCTTACAGGAAACAAGTCCTTCGAAGGACTAGCAACAGTAAAATCTCATTTAAACACATACAAAAATAAACTCCCTTTCTTGAACATGTGCTTCCCTGAAAGTGATGAGATTTTCTTTTCTTTTCTTTTTTTTTTTTTTAACTTTGATACATTTAATACACTTTAAGATATTTCAACAGCAAAGGGGGAAGTTTTTGTGATTAAAAATTTTTGATGACTATTTGGCTTAAAATACATATCTCAATTTGGGAATAAAGAGTGACCATCAGGGCAGAAGGTTGGGAATTTAGTACACATTTTTCCCCCCACAAGCAGTGAAAATTGGTTGGGGCTCCCATAGTAAAATAGCACAGACTGGGTGGCTCATATCCTCAGTTTGGAAGGCAGGACACCCACAGTCAGAGTATTGGCAGGGGTGGTTTCTCTGGAGGCCTTTCTCCTTGGCTTTTAGATGGCTGCTTTCTTACTGGGTCCTCACATGGTCTTCCTCCTGTGTAGATACATCCCTGATGCTTCTTATGTGTGTAGATGTCATCTGCTTAAAAGGACATCAAACAGATGGGATTATTTCTACCCTCGCAGCCTATTCTAACTGAATCACCTCTTTCAAGATTCTGTCTTTAAATATATGTGCTTTTAAGAGACTGGGGGTTAAGGCATCAACAGTTGAATTGCAAGTAGAGACAATAAAATTCAGTGCCCAACTGGTAGCATAGGGTAAAGAAAGACAGAAAAAAGATAGAAGAGCCAGAAAAGTGAGTCATGAGGATAAGGAAAATTTGTAGAGGGTAATCTGTGGACTGATAATGGGAAGAAATTACTTTCCTAATTGATCAGTGTATGAGTTAGGGTTTGCTGCATAATAAACTACCCCCAACAACAACAACAAAAAAAAGAGCTCATAGTTTGATGGGTTGGCCATTTGGACTGGCCTTTGCTGTGAAGTTGTTTTGACTTCCATTGGGCTCACTTATGTGATTCTGGTTAGCTTTGAGTTTGTTGAGGCCTGGCTGGTGTAGGATTGCCTTTGTTGGGCTGGTTCATTTCTCCTGCATGTGGCTCTTGCCTTCTGGCAGGGTCGGAAGACTCCTTCCCATAACAGTGACAAAGTACTGAGAGCAACAGTGCCAAAGCACATACCAGTATTTCTGCCACATTCTCCTGAAGTGAGTCATAGGCCAGCCCAGGTTTAAGAAGTGGGGAAATAGACCTTTTCAGGTAAATAAAAAAGCAAAGTTTGGGGGCCTATTATATTTTATGATCATAACAGATTTTGTCTATACTCATAAATCAGAAAGTAATGATCTAGAAAGGAATTACGAGTGCATTTATATATGGATGGTCACTCTTTATTCCAAAATTGGGATATGTAGTTTAAGCCAAACATTTCTTACACCCCTGGATGTCTTATTTTTCTGCAAGACTTGGTGTCTCCAGCTCACTGGGAGACAGCCTAGTCGGAGGAGATCTGAGTGAGAGCTGGTTTTTTCTTTTATCCTTAGACTGTAGCTCCTGTGGTTTAGGTGGCCTGGTGGAAACCTCCAGCCCTTAACTCTTGGAGTTGAGCCTCCTGAAACTCTGACAGAAGAATGGGGTCTCTTGGGGCTTGTGTCCAGAGAGTAGATTTAGAAAATTCAACTGTAACACTTTATATGAGAGAACATGGTACATATAAACCTTCTTAGAGAGCTTTACCTCCTGCTCACCAGATTTGCTAATCTATACTACCCACTGGGGCTCTGTTTAGGGAGCCCTCCCTCTTATTAATTAAATGCTTCATATGAAATTATTGTTTATAACAGCTCTTCTTTTGTCCTGTTGTAGACTCAATTTCCATGGAACAGAGAACAACCTATCTGCATCTTGTAGGGCAGAGAAAGTACACTGGTGTATAAAAACCAAAAATTCCAATATGAAAATTATTTTCCTGGGAAAGCAAAATTAAATCTATTTTTTAGTACATACATAAACCTATAAAAACCATTTGGCAGATTCTTACTTATATATATATACTTACTGAAGGATTCCTGTAATTTCTCTCCTAGTTTTTTTCCTCCAAGAGAATAAAAATATACTCCTACTCAAATACTTGTACATGAATATTCTTAGAAGCTTTAGTTATCATGGCAAAAACTAAGAAAATATATCCACTGAAAGATGATGGACACATTAAGATACATGTCTGCAATGGGATGCAGCTTTGCAATAAAAAAGCAGCAGGTTACTGACACAATGTGGAAAAACCTCAAAAACATGACCTGTGTAACTCTATATCATGTATAGCCAGAAAAATGAGAAGTTATACTCCATTTATGTATGATGTGTCAAAATGCAATCTACTGTCATGTGTAACTAATTAGAACAAATTAAAAAATTCTGCTGAATGAAAGAGACCCCCCCCCATAAAAGCATAAATGCACTTTCTACTTACAGAATGTTCTAGAATAGTCTAATTTAATTTTCAGCTACAGAGCACAACAGTGGCTACTTACATTTTGTGTGTGTGTGTGTGTGTGTGTGTGTGTGTGTGTGTGTATGGTTTGGGAGGAAGGTGAGGGGCCTGAAATAGCTTTTGGACTGATGGACAAGACTATGATGTCTATAATATCTTGATTTTCCTGCTAGTTACTTGGGTGCATTTTATTGTACAAAATATATAAACCTCAGTGAATGGCAATTTGGGAGGAATGACTCATGTTTCTCAAAATATATTAGGGCAAGGTAAAATTTTTGTGATCATCAAAGGTAGAATTAAACTTAAAAACTTGAGTAAAGGTTAAAGCTTTCTAGAAGCTATGTTAGAGCTGGAGATCACCAATTTGTCTCTCAACTGTCCAATGTTAGAAACCACGGGGAAGAATCAGCAGGAAAACCAAGGCAGGAACAGTGGTGCATGCCTGTAATCCCAGCTACTCCAGAGGCTAAGGCAGGAGGATCTTAAGTTTGAGACCAGTCTCAACAATTGAGCAAAACCCTGTCTCAAAGTTAAATTAAATAAAAGGCATAGGAATGTAGCTCAATGAGGGTGCCCCTCAGTTGAATCCCTAGTAACACTCCAAAAAAAAAAAAAAAAAAGTTAAGAAAACCATTTAGTCTCATCATATTGTAGACCTGGCTCATGGAACTAAGGCGGCATCTTTTTCATTAAAGGTAAATTTGGGCAATTCATTAACAGAAATGTGGAAACTTTTAACCTACATAGCTGAATTCAGATACAGCTGGGTAAAGTTAGTATCAGCATATTAAAATGAGTTAAGACTGGGCTTATTGTTTCTAGATCATAATGGTCACCAAATATTATTCTTTGATGAAAACCAGAATGTTAAAAGTTGGCAAATGTTTTATGTATTCCTTGTGAATTCTGAAGGGGACAAAAGTGAATAAGAACAAGAGAAAAATATTTCCTTCAAATGATTTGGAACTATCCACTTTAGTCAGGTAGAACTTACTGCTAAAATCCTGTTTTAGCCTGTTCATTCTTTGATTGTTTAAAAGATAAAGCTGAGAGAAAAAAATATTTTGTCATATGTTTATTTGGGTTCAATGCTGGATGTAACTTAATAAGAACAACTTCTTTTCTTTAAGCATCAAAGAGCTTATTAATTCCCAGATGTCAGCTATGCCTGCAGAGTGCTAGAGACAGTGATTAGACCGTCAAAGACTGGTGACGCTAAAATGGAAAGCAGATTTTGTTTTACTCTTAGCCAAATTGTAGTCTATTTGGAATGATGAAACTGTATCTCATTTTAGTGTTATTTTGATAAGCCAGAAATGAGTTTCAGATTTCAACTTTATAATGTTTTATTATTAAATATGATGCTGATCTAAGCAAATTTTTCTCTTTTCATTATTGTTTTCTAAATGGTCACTTTTTGTATTTTATATCTATTGCTTATTCATTGAATTAAAAAGATAGTTATTATTAAGTATCTACAATGTACCAAGCAAGGTTCTTAGCATTTGGAAGAGAACAGTAAGCAAGACACATTTTGGTTCTTATAGAGGAATATTTTTCTAATAGGAGGAGATAGATAATAAAAAAGTAAACAAATGTAAAAGCAAGATACTTTGATGTAGCAATATGCATTAAGAAAATAACTTGGGTCAATATGATTGTGGCTGACAATTGCAGTGTAGGTGATCCATTTGGAGTTGGAGTCAAGCATGATTGTGTTACAAATGTGACATTGAAGCTGACACCCAGATGATGCAAAACAAAGGAATATTAAGAACTAGGGCCAGAACTTTCTATACAGAGAGAATAGCAAGAGCAAAGGTCCTGAGATAGAAATGAACTTAGTGTGTTCAAAAAACAACGCCCAGTGAGAACCTTATGGGGAGTACAAGGCAGATGAAGTCAAAGAAGTAGGTAGCAGCGAGTTCCCTTTAGACCTAGGTAAGGAGCAGTGTTTATTGTTGCTATTTGTTGTTTTTGTAAAGAGGAATGAGAATTTTTGATCGACATGATCTGATTTACATTTTAGTGAATTATTCTCTCAGTGGAAAATGAATTAGGAGTGTGCACCTGCAGATAAGAATGGAAGCAGAAAAGCCAGTTAGGAGGCTTTTGTTAGCTGTTTTGGGGAGAAAAGGAAAAAAAAAACATTTAGATTTGAACACTGGAGGTGGTGTTGGAGAGAAAACAGGCAGATTTCAGAACTATTTTGAAAGCTGCGCTAGCAGCAGATGAATTGGACCCAGCAAGTGAGGGAAAAAGAGGCATTGAAGGTAACTCGTAGGGTGCCAGATTGAATTTGGGGGGAGAAATTTAAGGAAATGGGAAAACCTAGAGGAAAAATATGCATTTAAAATAAATCAAGTGATTTGCCCTAAACTCTAAAGTTTAATATGTTTATTAAGTATTCAAGTGGAAATGTCAAATCAGCAGTTGGATATATGAGTCTGGAACAGTTGGATACATAAGAGCTAGGAATGGAGACTTAAGTAATGGAAATAGAAATGGTATTTAAAGCGTTGGGGCCATATGTGATCACCCAGGAATAAAAAAGTACGTAGAGATGGGTCATTTGAACACACAGAGGTTAAGCAAACCAGAAAGAAGTTAGGATGGAGGATAAGTGGTGTAATGCCAGATTCATGGGACCCCAATAGACCTCCAGGAGTCGAATCTGATGCAATCACACAAGAGTCTTTATTGCAAGCTCAAGCCTGGACTCACAACCGTTTCTGACGCAGTGGTCCAGGGAGTGAGTCCCGGTCCTTTGTTCAGTGAGATTTTTTAGGTTTTTGGGGGATACTCTATGCATCATAACATCACACAGCAAATCATTCCATACCGCTGGAAAATCAAACAACAACTCTTAACATTGATTAGCACATTCACTGGCCGGAACAAGTTGGGTAGGGGTGATTGGTTAGTACAAGAGGGGGATTCCTTTGAACTGATTAGTTTAAGCCATGAGGGGTGTACGTGCTAAACTACATGGTTTCCCAATATGTCATCAACCACCATAAACTACTGGGGAGGGGGGGTCATCTGGCATCCCAGGTATTTTCCCTGTCTCATGCTGATTGGGGGTTGATATGGGTCTTCACTGAGCCTAACTGAGTCAGGGACACCTGGCACTGAGGATCTCTCCTGTTATTTGCAGATAAACAACTCAGCAGGGTGGGTATGTGCCTAGAAAGGCTCTGTGGGTTTTTTCAAGGACAAGAGTCACGCCCCCTTCCTTAGGACAGGCCTTGAGGTAGAAGCTGCTGTTATTTATTTATTTTCAAAAATGGAGTCACATCAGTTTTTCAGTGGCTGGTGAGGTCAGAAGACTCTAGCAGAGTCTGGAATCACTGTCACCATGTAAGAGAATGTTCAAGGAGAGAGTGGTTCATTGCATCATACACTGTGAAGTTGGTTGATGGGGACCAAAAGATGACCACAGAATTTCACAATATGGCGGTCACTGAGGCCCTTAGCAAGAGGGAAGAATTCTGGTTGGAGTGATTGAAGGGAAAGGAAAGGTGAGGAACTCACCTGTATATGTTGATGCTTTCAAGGGGAAGCCTTAGGGGCAATATTATCATTGAACAGAGCATAAGGAGACTCTAGAGGTATGAAGCAACCATGAGAAAGAGTCGTTTTAGAGTGGTGTCAACCTACCAAAGAAAAGTTATTGGACAAGGTTTGAGGTTTGTGGTTGAGTTTAGAATGAAGACTGATCAGTTTGGCTGTGAGTTTTTCTCCAGCCTAGTTCAGCACCGTGACCACAGTTGCTCAGTTGACAGAGAATTAGGTGTGACCATGTTTGGGGAATTAGCAAAATAAGGGAAAGAGAATGAGACAAAGGAGGACAGAGCACTTGTAAAGTGTGATGGGCAGTGGAGCTGAGGGTGGGTAAGAAAGGAAGGAGACTTCAGGGCTGTAATGGGTAAAGAGACTGGTAGAGTCCAGAGTGTAGGTCTCAGTGAGATTGATAATGGTTGGACTTGGAGATCTAATACAGGTGAAGCATCCTCAATGTGAGAACCCCAGATCTGAAATACTCTAAAATCTGAAACTTTTTGAATACCACAGCTTGGAAATTCCATACCTGACCTCATGTGATGATAGGTTGACTTTAAAACATAGGCTTAGTAGAACTATTGTATAAAATCACCTTCAGGCTATGTGTATGAGGTGTACATAAAACATACATGAATTTCATGTTTAGTCTTGGGTTCCATCCCCAAGATATTTTATTATGTATATGCAAATATTCCAAATTGCAAGAAAAAAAAGTCCATATTCTGAAATACTTCTGGTCCAAGCATTTTGGACAAGGGATAATTAATCTGTAATAGGTCAAATAATGATGGATGGGCAGGGTATTTGAAACCTGCATGTGTTTGAAAGGGAGTGTAGCTGCTGCTGCTGTGAACACCAGGCTAACACACACATGTAGGCCTGGGGGACAAAGTTGCATGGAGAGAGAAACCATCAGAGGTTGAAAAGTCAAGGGTCAGAACCTCACCTTTATTTTCTGCTAGGCTATACATCTTAAAATGTTTTGATCCACAATATTCCAGAAAAATATATTATCGTATCTAGGATCCCTTTGATGGTAGGTAATATAAACTGACAATTTCTGTAACCAAACTTCTCTCTGTAGCAGAGAACCTGGTTTCCATTAACCAATAATCTATCCATCTTGTAGTCTAGGAATCCAGAAAGACTGTTCTCTTTCCCAATCTTGCTTTCAAAAATCCCTGGGAAGACAGTGAGTGGCTGATCATTGATTTCAAGGCCTACAGCAGAATCAGGGACCAGACAGCTTGGCTGGCAAAGTCCCTAGATATAGAGGTGTTTGGGGGCAGCTAAATCCATAAATGCCTATTACACATACTGGCTGGTTCACTTCATGACATGAGTAAGAAAGGCTCAGATGAGACCCACTTCATGAACAGACTCTAGTTGGAGAAGAATGAATACAATTTAGACTCCTAATCATTGTTTTTGGCATCTTTCGTGAGTGGCCTGGATCTTGTTATTAACTTACCTTTCCCACTGAGGTCACCAGGGAACTTAGCAGGCTGCAATTGTGTTGATCTATTCCAGGCCAAATATCTCTGTTGCCTAGGTGCCTGGGCTTATCTGTTATTTGTTTGTGTATAAAATCTTTTTATTGAAGTGTAATTAACATACATTTACAAATCAGAAGTGAATAGCTCCTTGAATTTTCAGGAAGTAAATGCACCAGGTAACCGGATAATAAAACAGGATCATTCTCTTGACCTCTTCAGTCACTGTCCCTTCCCTTAGCATAACCTCTATCTGGACTTTTTATATCTTAAATTAATTTTGTCTCAACCTTGATGTTTGCACAGGAGAATTCGGTATGGTGAGCAGGAGTTTTGGCAAATGGCCTATAGGTCTCTACTTCTTCTGAGCCTGAAATTCTTGCTGCTGTTCTCCTTTCCCTCCCAGAGCAAGGAAGAATAACCCTCCAGCATAAACAACTACATTATGCTCAAAGGCTGCCAGTAATTATATAATGATATAAATTGACAGGACACAGGGTCTCCTATCCAGGCTTTTCCTTTGGTGTTTTGTTTTTGTTTGTTTGATTTTTTTTTCAAATATGAATCTCAGGAACATTTATAATAAGAGTCCTGCAGGGAGCAGCCTACTTAGAGGAGGGTTAATTGCAGAAGGTGATGTTTAATCTTTCATTTGTGTATCCATAATAGAGATGGCCCTTCTGATAAAGGTAACACATCTGACTTAAGTGCTCTTCTGTCCTCTGTTGCAGAGCAGGGCTGGGAGATGTCAGGCGCTGAGTCTGGGTTTTCCTGGACTCATTTTGAATTGATGGGAGAGGCACTTATTCCAGACAGGCAGGAGCATTCTAGGGGAGTTTCTATGGAAACTAACAATGTCAGATGAGATCAACGGCTGAATTCTGTTTCCTCCAAAGGCGGCTTAGGTTATATGATTTGGGATAAAAAGTTGGCCTGCAAGAAACAAAAGAATTTCTTTCCCGGGAATGGACCACTGAAATATGTTTTATTTACCCAACAGCACACAGATTGCTGCTGTTATATATTGGTCCAGTATGTCACCATGACACCTCTGTGATGGTTTTTATTTTAGTAACTTCTATAAAGAATGCCTTAATGACACATTTACTATGTCCCCAAAATATAGGTTGTAGGATAATGGGACACTCTCCCCTGAGTCTTAAGAGAGAATGAATGAAAATAGACTAGACGAAAGAATTGTAAAAGATAAGCCTTTCTGAATTATAGACTTTATTTCTCAGTTTTCTCCACTCTGTATTATATATTGGGATATAATTTACACATAAGAAAGATGTGCCGATGCTTGTTCAAAATTTTGCATCTGTGTACATATTCATATAACCGATTCTCAGATCAAGACGCGTATGAGTGTACGTTAAAATGATCATGTGCATGTCAAACGTACTCTTGTATATTCAAGCTTCTATTGACCTCTTGTGGTTAAGGAAATACATACCTGCATACATATGTATATGTGTGTGTATTTCATATATATATATATATATATATATATA
Source organism: Marmota marmota marmota (assembly GCF_001458135.2). Taxonomy (NCBI): domain Eukaryota; kingdom Metazoa; phylum Chordata; class Mammalia; order Rodentia; family Sciuridae; genus Marmota; species Marmota marmota. The sequence goes on from NW_026000026.1 coordinate 34,246,520, forward strand.
TATATATATATATATATATATATATA
>NW_026000026.1:34246688-34296408 GCF_001458135.2 Marmota marmota marmota
ACACACACACACTATAAAGAGAGCCACAGTATTCAGGATTTTCCAAATTGTTTTTCCATAGAGTCCATTCTTTTCATTTGTCTCTTAGTATTTTTTTTCTTGGTGGAGGGTACCTGGGATTGAACTCAGCAGCACTCAACCACTGAGCCACATCCCCAGCTCTATTTTGTATTTTATTTAGATCCAGGGTCTCACTGAGTTGCTTAGTGCCTTGCTTTTGCTGAGACCGGCTTTGAACTCTGGATCCTTCTGCCTCAGCTCCCCGGGACCCCTGGGATTACAGGCTTGCACCACCATACCTGGGGTCTCTTTTAGTGTTTTTAATAAGGACTAATGGAGGAATTAGTCTTTCTTGGGACACTCTTGGGGACATGTTAAGGTGGGCAGTGGTAAGCCAAGGAATGCCTTTCATCAGAGAAATGGAGTAGCCTGCTGCGAACAATGCTCTGTGAATAACTTTGAAAATTAGTTTTTTTGTGAGTCTCAAAGTAGAAGCTTCTTTCCGGATTTGGAAAGAAGGAAATAATGAGTTTAGCAATAGACACTAGTAGAATGTCTTTCTGAAGTATTCCAGGTGAGATCTTGGAGCAACTGGATTAGAATTGTGGCTTGGAGAAATAGGAAGGTAGGATATTGCAGGAAGAACTTGGCGGCTGTGGATACATTGCTATTTTGGCATTCTGTTCCTAGGAGTTCTGCTGTTGCTTCCGCAAACAGCTCATGGCCCATGGAGATGGTTTCTGAAAGTAAAAGTGGTCCTTTGTTGATTTTTACTTAAAGAAATCATCTGAGGTTACTGCCTGGTTGGTGGCTGCAGGCTGTTGCTGGGTGTATGCTGTGGAGAAAGGGGTGGAGTTGACATCTAGAGGGGACACCTCATCCCTGTGAGGTGTACGCCTGTGTCCTTGTCCTTGGACCAGAGCAGGAGCACTGGGGAATAGCATGTCCTTTGATTTCTAAATCTGATCTTACCCTCGGAGTCCTTTGTGCAGATGGCAATGTCACCAAGCAATGCTTCTTCATCTTTAGGCAGCTGCTGCCTTGACTGATATCACAATACCTGTCATTGTGATTTTCCAGGGCATAAAAGGAAAGTGGAAATTGTTAGCAGTTCCTCATTACTGAGGCTTTTTTTTGTGTAGTCTTTCATGTTTTAAATGATGGTACTCACAGGTAGTCAGAGTATATTTGAAGGGCGTTCTTTTATAGGTCTTAAAAAAGTATCCTCCTGTGCCTCTGGATAGCCAACTTGGTCATCTCTGTTGAAATATTATTCAGTAAGGAAAATGTAACATTTTCAGTTTTTAATAAGTATGACATATGCACATGTTTTTAAAAACATGTGGAGAGGAATAAAATGGATCAATTCTGCACCACCACCCCCAAATTCGTGGAGACAATTACTATGTAAAGACTATTTCTGTTTTTATATCTGTGGTCATTGCAGTAACTTAAATTGTAATTAATCAATTGATCATTTTTACATTGGCTATTTACCTATTAACGAATAAATATTTAATTAATATAAACTTTAAACTTGATTTTTGATACATGACTATAGTTTTTCTGTGAGGGGCCGATTTTAGTTTAAATAGCATTCTTAAACTTCTGCTTCTTGTTCTTCAATCTTTGAAATTTCATCTTGACTTTCCACCAAGTCAGATGGTGTGTTGGGTCCACTGTCCTTCCCTGGAACTTTCTTCTTTTCACTCCCACTTCCTGTAACAGCCATCTTATCTTCACATTGTCAAGTGTTCTCACATTGCCTTTATTTCCCTCTTTCATGTCTTAATGTCATGGTATTTTTCTTTGCTATTATGATGGATTCACTAAAGACTAGAATTTAATGCATTACATAATGTGGAGGAGAAAAAGGTTCAAAATTCCTGGTTGATGCTTCTTCACAGATTAAGAGAATAGTGGAGCAAATCTAACCAAATTACATGGCAGAGGGGGGCTTCAAAATGGAAGACCCAAAGACCCAGGACAAGCTATTGTTATGGACAGTTGCACACAGACGTAGGACTGGAGAATGAAGAGTCTGATTGAATGATCATAAACTGGGAGTAACTGAGTAGCGCCTCTTTGCTCTGATTCTTCTTGGGGTCTGGGTGCAGGGCAGGAATCCTCAGTGTTGAGGGTCTTGTGAAATTTGGAACACATAGGTCAGAGACTTTTTAAGACCACGCTTCTGGGGAGAAGAGTATGAGAAGGCCAGAGAGTGACGTCCAAGGTGCTGTGTTTTGGGATAGCATGTTCTCAAGCCTGACAGTAATATTAGTGTTAAGTACATCTCCTGATTTCCTCAACCAGTCTGTCTCCCTTTGTTCCTCTTCTTCCTGGTTGGCCTTTTCATCCTGCAACCCCAGTGTGTTGTAAATAACATCACCACCTCAAGCCTTCTAGCATTGGATTTTTCTTAACCATTATTAAGTCTTTTGTGATGTGTCTCTGCTGGATTTCTCCTTCTGTCCCCTGCGCCAGCCAGCTACCAGCCATGCCTACCCATGGTGACCTTCTCCTGTCATATTCTGGTCTGCAGTTTTCTCTGCCTTGATCTCTGTGTGACACACTCATCCTGGCTTATTTGTCTCTGTCTTCTATTCTTGTTTGCCATTGCCCCTTTCTCTGGTCTTAAGATGATCTGTCGGTTCTCTTCTTTATTCTTCACTTTCATTTCATTGGGGTCCTGGGGATTATAAAAGAAAGCAGAGGAGGAGAGAGGGGAGATAAAAATGAGTTCAGTTCAACAACCCTGGCCAGTTAGGTCTCCCTTTGCTGTCTACTCTGCTACATGTTGGACTCTTACATCTTTCTTCCTGGTTGACCAAATTGTTGGATTCACAGAAATATTATCCTTTGAATTAGTGACAATTCTTCCTCCATTTCCCTTAAGATTGTGGAATAAAAGGTAATACTGTGGAAAAAAAAAATTTGGCTTTGTGTTCTTTGAAATATAAGCAAATCTGGAAGTAAATGAAAAATTAAGTAGGAAAAACTTTGTGGAAGGTTTGGGTGTACTGTTTAATTACAATGGAAGCCTTGAATTCAGGCTTCCCTGATTTCTTTAATCCCAGCAATGATTTTTATGCCTGCAGTAAACACTTGTCACTTCTCTCCCCTCCTGACTGTTGATCTTGGCCATTTACATACCTCCTTTCCACTGTGAAAGAAACTGGAAATTGGTGAACCAGCCTGTCAATCACTTTTTTATATCCAGGATGGCAAAACAGTAACACCCCCGCCCACACACAAACATATACTCAAAATTTTATGAGCAAAACCACTGAGCCAAAAGTAAAATAGGAACTGAGAAATTGGCCAAGCATGAAAGAAAAGGAAATGAAAGAACTGTAATTAGTGTTGACTAACACAGAATATGATGGCTCAAGTCAGGATAGCTGTTGGATGAATCAGCCGATACATTTAAAGCCTATGCCTGGAGTAGCCAATGAAATGGGAGGTTTTAAGCCAAGGGCATAGCAGGGGGTGCCAAAATGAAGATAGCTGTTTTCCTAGAGAGCAGGTTTTGGTAGGAGTGAGGCTTGTGGAAGCCTTCACAAAGTTAATAAGATGATGGAGATAGCTGAGGTATGAGCAGAATGTCAGAACTGAATCAGTTATCACTGTCCATAGTAATGCCACATAGGCATGCCTCCAAAACCTTGGTTTATAACACTAAATATTTATTTTGGGGCACAAATTTATGAGTCAGCTGTGTATTTTTACTGGATTGGGCGAAATTCCTATGACCTTTGAGATCAGAGAGTGGGGTCAATTTGACATGGCCATCATGGATTGGGATGACGCTCAGCTGTGCTCCAGGTGATCTCTCAGGCTTTATCAGGTTAGTCTGGTCTAGTTCATGGCATCTGAGCAAGGCTCCAAGAGAAGAGGCAGGAAAGACCTCTTCCTCATTTCAGCGATCAAAACAAGTCCAGAAGCCAATCTCAGAATGAGAAAAGACTTCAAGGTTACAGGACCAAGGGCAGGATATAAGGAGATAATTAATAGAAAGCGTAAAAGCAATCTGCCACAGTTTCTTGTACCCAATATTGTGCCTGGGGGAATTGGGCAGTTATATAGTCAGACTTGTGGGTCTGAGAGACTCACCAGGGCTCATAGGCTGGAGAAAATTCAGAGAATAAAATAGCAATAATCATGAGATAAGTTTTAAAGAAGGGGTGGAAGCCCTTTCAGACTATTCTTTAAGAATAAGCCGCAAGTTCTCTCAGGGGCAAATGAAACACAATCTTCTGCAAGGTAATAATTTATGTGAGTTTTAAAGAGGACCATTCCATCTGCAGGAATCTGATCCAATACGAACAATGACCGACCTTGTAAGTTTAGGCATTTTCCAATTTACAGGTAGGTTGAGATAAGGGGACTTGAATGCTCAATGGGCAGAAATGAGACCCTTGTCCCCGTGTTTGCCCATGTCCATGTCATGACCTCGTGTTGTAGCCCCTCCTGGCAGTTTAACTGTGGTTTTTACAACTTGTAGGAGATTTTTCCACATGCTCTACCAGTCTCAGGGAATTGGAGTAGTGGTTCTCAAAGTGTGGTCTCCACGGGAGCAGCCTCTACATCAACTAGCAACCTTTTAGAAATACAAATTCCCAAGCACACCCCAGACACACAGAATGAGAAACTCTAGGAGTAAAACCCAAGAATCTGTGTTTTAACAGCCTTCTGGGTCATTCTGCTGCTTGAGTGGTTTTTGAGATAGTTGAATTGAAATTACGTGTAATTTTGACAGGTTTATAAGGAAAGACTGGCAAGAGAGGTTTAGCAAATAAAAAAATTCAAGGCATCCAGTTATATTTGACTATAAGATCAAATTTTGTGTGCAAAATTTTCAATATATGTCCAATGTAATATTTGAGATATACTTAACACTAAAACATTGTTTCTTGTTAATCTGAAAATCAAATTCAACTGGGTATGGTGTATTTTATCTAATGACTTTAGAAAGAGTTCTAGAAAAATTGCAGATTCCAAGTATGGTCAAAATCGTTATCGGGATAGAAATTCTAGAAAGAAAGGTTAAAAACTGACTTGCTCTGAGAAGAGAGCACTGGTGGGATTAATAGGTTGGAGGGTTTTATTTAAAGGGAAGCTGCTGAGTTATTCTTCATGGCTACTCAAATAAACCTAGAAGAAATTTTGCTTAGGATAAGGCAAGACTTCCTGCCAATAAATGACTTCAGTGGGGGTTCTGAGTGATTTTGTGATTCTCTATGGTAGTCCATGCATTTGGAAATTTTATGTGATTGTTATGCAGCCAGTCCTCCAACTGGCTTTTTTGAAGGAGCAGTTTAGAGAGGCATTTGCCCACAGGAGGTTGGAGAAGATGATTTCTCAAGGCCCTTTGTGACTTCTCTAAGATTATATGAATTTGTAACTTTTGTGTTCTTGTGGGGTTTTTTTCTTTTTTTAAGTTCATAGTCTTTTGATTTTATTTTCCTTCCCAAAGCCAACCTTCCAGATAAATTTAAAAAGTGACTTTGTGATTAAAAAAAAAATCTGCACTTAAAGAACATATTTAAACTTTTTTGCAAAACAACAAAAAGTCTACCTGAACACTCCAGATTTTATTAATCATCAAATAAACTCAGCAGAATTCTGAATAGACTGACTAAACTGTTGTTCTACCAAGAGCTTAGGATTTATATGATCTCTAATAATACAAGATAACAATTAATGAAGACTGTGTTCCTGGCATGTTCTTATATTTCCCATGGAAAAATTCACTTAAGCCTCACAGCAACCTATGCAATAACTCGTAATAGTTCCCATTTTACAGATAAGAAAGTTGAGGCACCAATTAGCTTAAGGTCACATAGCTAGGAAGTGGCATGGCTGGAATGTGAATCAATGTGTTCCAGTGCTAAAGCATTCTCTTAAGAAACCTTCTAAAAGCCAACCTTCCAGTTTAACTAAAAAAATAAAATCAAAAAAGACCTGAATCTATGTACTCTGAGCTTTCAGAGGTTGTTATAACCAAAAGCCAGTATTCAATAGCAGTTCATCATCATGCATGGGAGAAGCATTTGTCCTTTGTGAGCAATAACGTCCTGTCCTTTTCTGTGACCCCTAATCTTGAGGTGTTGTCTTCATATCACAAGAATCTTATTCTGTGGTATTACTGCATCTTAATCATGAACAATTTCTCTTTCTCTACTCAGATGAACTTTCCCACATCTTCAAGAAACACCACCCCCAAGAGAATTGGGCTTCATTTCCCATTGCACATTGAATTCAATTAAAATGCTATAAGAGAATGCCGTATAATGTCACAGAGAATATAATGACATTTCCAAAATATTTTTGAGAAACTTGAACTCTAAATCAATTTAGTTCTGCTAGTAAGGGCAAAGATTTAGTCATGGAAAATTTTTAATCTGACTGTGAATTTTTAACCAAAACCATGGATCCGATTGAGATCAGTTACTTTCAGAAATTTATAGTTTGAAGATGAAAAATCAGGTAATTTTTCTTAAAATTGGTAGGTTAAACAAGGTGATTTTGGCTAGATTCAATGCACAATATTTGTCAACACTTGATTGAATCATCAGATGATAAATCCCAAGCTCTTGCTAGAACAACAGTTTCATAAGTCTATTCAGAATTCTACTGAGTTTATTTGATGATTTAGAAAATAAGGAGTGTTCGGTGGACTTTTTGTTATTTTGTTAAAAGCTTTAAATATGTTCTTTAAGTGAAGTTTCGTTTTGAATTTGCAAAATGATATGCACTCAATTTTGTAGTACTTGCATTTTGACAGTAAGTGGTAATGGGTGCTATTTTCCCTTCTATAAAGAAAATGCACTGTGTTGCCTACATCAGTGGCATTGAACACGAAGCATTTATTATTCTTCATGAGTTTCTAGGTGCACTGAGAGTTCAGAGGAAGTGGCCCAGACTTGATTGATCCATCTGGCTCCCTCCTATGTCTGTGTCACCGAATGCATTGCTGGTGGCTGCCTGATCAAAGACAGCCTCTTCCTTCGTACTTCTGGGAGTTGGCCAGTTGTGGGGTGAGGATGGGAAGACTGACCCACAACATCTCATCATCCAAAGGCTCATCTACACAGGCCTGTTCACATGGTGGAGGCAGGATTTGAAGAGACACAGATTCTGGAAATAGGCACATTCTCTTTGGACAGAGGGTAGGAATGCGTATGAGATCACTTCTGTTGCATTCTGTTGGCCAATGCTTGTCTCAAGATCAGTCCAGATTAGGGGACAGGAAGAAATAGATGTCCCTTCTGGATTGGGGGATCACAGAATCCTGTGATAAGAAGTGGTGTGGTAGGTCAAAAAATATATATAAATAAATAATGTTACTGAAATCTACCTCAAACCCCTGGAGCTTATTAATGAATGTTACTTATGTGGCAAAGCATGAACTTGAGTTAAGGATTTTAGAGTTAATAGCTTTTTCTGAATTATTCATATGGAACCTAAGTGCAATCACATGTGTCCATATGAGAGAGAAGCAGAAGGAGTCTGAGGGAGACCCACAGAAAGCAAGAAGGTGATGTGAAGATGAAAATATAGACTGATGAGACCGCAAGAAGAGGTCTCATGCCTCCTCTGAATGAAGGTAGCTGCAGGAGATAGAATCTTCCCCAGAGCCTGTGAAGGCAATGTAGCCATGTCAGTACCTTGATTAAGGACTTGTGGGCCCATAACTGAGAATAAATTTCTATTGAGTTTAAGCCATGTGGTCTGTGATGATTTGTTTTGGCATTCTGGGGCAACTAATACAGGTGTGGTTACAGGGAGGGGTAAAGAATTGAAGACATTTCTCAGTAATCCACATTTGAATCTAGTAGTTCTATATAATGATTTTTCACTTAATATAAAAAACATTTTTACATATTATTACAAAGCTGTTGAAAATAGCATTTTAAATAACTGCATAATACCCAACACATATTTAATTAATGTAGCTAAACATTTCCGTGTCAGGGACAGTTCTTTCAATTTTTCTAATGAAGCCATGTGCATGAGACACCATAGCTTTGTATCCTGGATCATTGGTCAGTTTCTCTCTTGCCACCTTTCTCCATCAGGCCTATGGTGTTTTTTGGTTGAAATCATTACTCTATCTGTGTGCATATATGTATACATACATATATATGTATACATATGTACACATACACATACACTCAAAGTTTGTGCATGTGTATGTTTGTACTGTAATTAAAACTCATGTAAAATTGTGTTCATTTGGAACTCTGGCAGTTTTTTTTTTTTATGTAGTTGACCTTTTTACTTTTCTATCTTATATCTTCTAAGCCACCTAAGTCCTCTTGGCTGTGAACCACGTTGGTTTGATTGAAACTAATATGGAATTTGTAAATGTTCTAATATACCAGGTTAATTTAAATAGTCTCTTGATATAGGATAAAGAAATAATTTGTAAGATTAGGATTAAATGTGGTAATCACTTGAAGTTTACAGAGCAGTATATGGTTTTTTTGATTATTAATTTTGGCATCTTTTATCAGAGTGTACAAGGATCTGGCTGCTTTTTAAGTGGAATTAACTTAGGAAAAATTACATAAAGTGTTTTTATTATTTTTTGTGCTTTGTTTTATTGAATGGAAACCTTTACCTGGTGAATCCTTCGACACTGAGACTTATCCCTTTATTTTGAATTCAGTGAGTGTCACAGGCATGTCTCCAATGCCTTACAGCCCATCTTCAAGGCTGGTTCCTTCAACAAGCTTTCTCTGACGTCCTGTATTGTTTTCCTATTGCTTCAATAGACACCTATCACAAAGTGAGTGGCTTAAAACAACAAACTTTATTATCATACAAATACAGATATTCAAAGTCCAAGACGGGTCTCACTGGGTCGGAATCAAAGGGTCCATGGGCTGTGCTCCTTTCTAAAGTCTTCAGAGGAGGGTCTGTCCTTTCCTTCTTTTTCCTTCCTCAGAGGCTGCCTGCATTCTAAGTCCTGTGGCCCCATTCTGTCTTCAAAACCATCAAATCTTTCTTACAGTGTCAGCTCTCTGTTTCTTACTCTTCTGTCTCCTTCTTCCTCATTTACAGACCTTTGTGGTTACACCAAGTTGGGCTGGATAATCCTGGGTAATCTCTTTATAGGTCAGCTGATTCTCAGCCATAATGCCACCTCTAACCTCTGCTCCCCTTGGCTATGTAACATGACATATTCACTAGTTCTGGGCACTAGGAAGTGTGCATCTTTAATGTCTTCTGCATGCCCTAAACCACAAAAGTTCCATGTGCCTTTCAGAAGATTTTAGTGAAACACTGTCTCAACTTACTATTATTCAAAGGTATGTTTTCTTTCCCTTTTAGATTTTAAACTATGGAAGATGAAGCTTAGTGGTCGAGTGCTTGCCTGGCATGCACAAAACCCTGGGTTCAATTCCCAGCACCTAAACAAATTCACTATGCAAAAGACATTACCAAAGACTTGGAAGGCTGAGTCAGTAGGATCACAGTTTTGAGGCCAGCCTGGACCACTTAGCCTTTCCTTGTCTCAAAATAAAAAGGGCTCAGTGGTTAAGTCCCCCGAGTAGTGTTGGAAGGGCAAATTCCCTCTCTCTGTTTCACCCAGGATATCCATCTTCTCCTGTCTTTGACATCAGTGATCTTCATTCTCAGGTCTTTGAACCTGAACTGGGACTTATACACTGCTGTATTATACACTGCTTCTTGTATGGGTAGGGACCACCCCAGTTTTCCTAAGCCCCGGTTTGCAGACACACACACACACACACACACACACGCACGCACGCATGCACGCATGCGTGCGCGCGTGTGTGTATGTGTATATGTGCATATATATAATATATATATATATAATTTAACTGAATATCCACACAATTATTATTTTGATGCGTAACCAACATACAAAAAATCATCAGTAAGATATTTTATAGTCTTTATTCCATATATTAAGTCTGTATTTGATGCTGATGGCACATCTCACATCAGATGCTGTTTATCAGATATATTTGATTTTTATTTAGGTCCCATAAAAGTGACAGTTGAGAAGGTATCCCCATATGTAAATTGTCTCATGTATAATTAAATTAAAAGTTTACTGATATATTCATAACACTGATATATTCATCAGTATTAGCTTTAAGGGAGGAAGGTCTCTGTAATGGTTAATTTTATGTGACCTCTTGATTGCGCTAAGTGTTGCCCAGTTAGCTGGTAAACATTATTTCTGGGTGTGTTTATGAGACTGCTTCCAGAAAAAATTAGACTGAATGAAGCAGTTCACTCTTACTAACATTTAGTCCTTTGAGAGTCTAAATAGAATAAAATAGTGTTGGAAGGGCAAATTCCTTCTTTCCCTTTGTCCCAGGATACCATCTTCTCCTGTCTTTGACATCAGTGCTGCTCATTCTCAGGCCTTTGAACCTGAACTGGGACTTATACTCTCCTAGTTCTCAGGCCTTCTTGTTTGCATAGGGAACACCCCAGTTTTCCTGAGCCCCAGTTTGTAGATAGCAGATTGTGGGACTTCTAGACTTCCATAATAGTGTAAGCCAATATTTCTCTGTATCTCACTATATATTTATCCCATTAGTTTTTTTCCCCTTTGTAAAACCTTGGATAATATAGCAATTGTTTGAGAACCACTGGTCTAGACCAATCCTGATGCATCTGCTCAAATCAGACACATGGTAACCTGAGCAATGCTGTAATACAGGCTCCTGGGTGATCAATCAACAGTGGTTTCCATACTTATTTCCCTCTGACCTGTGGACATTCCCTGTAGAGCAGGGGATCTGGCTGACATCTGCTATACTTGCTGGAGTCACACGTTTGTGTACTTTTCCCACTCACTCTCTGGCTAACTTTACTTTCCTGACAGTCTTCCCATTGCTCACCTTTCCTCGGTCTCCCAAGGTAGCTGAGAGGTTAGGGCTCTGGCTCTTGCAGAGAAGACCCAATCTGGAAGGCCATCAAGGACTGCCAGTTTCTTCCAGGACTCGTCCACTCTAGCCCCAGTGAAAATGCCTCTGTCTTTTCTGTTGCCTTGTTATTTATGGAATCTGCACCATGTTCTGTAGACAGTGGCCTTTTTTTTTTAGTGCTCTCCTTTCAGAGGGCATTTTTCACATTTCCAGAATTGATTTCCTTTAGGCGCTCATGATTCTGCTGTTGTTTTCCTCATTATGCTTTTCTTCCTCCTTGATAATATGTTCAAATGGGGTAGACAGGAAGTTTGTCCATTTAAAGCAGCTCAACTCCATGAAACAAAAGTTAAATGTGGTGTTATGACCACCTCTGGGTGTAATGTTGGCTGTTGATGTACACTTCTCTGGACCCCTGAACACTGAGAATATATTCACACTTCAAAACATAGACTTGCACATTTAGACACCTCTGTTGCAAAGTAGACTGGCTGAGTTTCACTCCTGGGAGGGAACTTTAGAAGGACATGTTTGAAAAAAATAATTACTACTCTACTAGGAATCTTCAACCAAGATACTCTGTTCAGTGCAAACAAATCCATGTTAGAACAGAGGTGTGTTCATGTCCTTTGAACTCAAGAACAAAGGGACTGACCAATGGCCTTGTAGAAATCTAACCTGTTTTCTTGGTAGAGAAGCTTCTGTACAAAATGCATTGCTATCATGAATAACTGTCCTTGAATCTACTAAAAGAACTTCTCTAAAATGTAGGCTGTATAATAAGTGAAATAGTCACATACTTGTTGGTATTTATTTGAAGAGAACTACATTTTAAGACAAACCCTATTAACTTCTGGAAATCTTTATTAAAGTATAAATGTTTTTTTTTTTAAATTATATTCTAAAAGAAGGAACAACCATTTGAAGAAATTTAGGAGTCAGCCGACAAAATAGGTTCTTTGGCTTTCATTTGAAAATTCTGTCAGTCTTTTAACTGTATGGATCCTGTGATTTAAATGAAAAAGGATTCCTTAGAAAATAGAAGTTTCAAAATTTAAAGTTGTGATGTAGGGCTTAAAATATTGTTTTACTAAAATATCTATCAAATTTGCATAATTCTCTACTACTTATGTTGTAATAAAAAGCCAATACAGTAAATTCTCCATGAAATTTTTGAAAGTTTGGCACAAATTGTCCATAGTCTATTAAAAAGATGCTCCAAGAAATATGGTCCATATGCCTCAAGTTATATGAAGGACTCCAAAAGAATGGAAGTATACTCTAGTATGAGAGTTAAGACATACCATGAGGAAACAAACACCTTACATTTTGTAAGACCAGTAAAATTTTTACTCTTATGCAATCAAATACTTTATCTAATAAAAAGAAAATCATCTTAATATACATAAGTCTACTAAAATATGTATTCCTGCATGTGTAATGAAGTCTGTCTAATTTACATAATAATATACATGACTTGTGAGTGTACTATACCATGCTCTGGTCACAGAACTTTGGCAGATGCTCTCACCATCTCTGTGGCCCCAGGCAGATACTTCAGTCACGTTTGACAGATGTGAAAACAGAGACTAAGGGAAGAGCTGTATATACAAAGTCAGCAGAATGGAAGAATTGGAAATTGGTCTTCTTACTCCTGAGCAGGTGTGCTTTTCACTGCAATACGCTTCCTTATTTCTGAGGGCTGTCAGTCAACAGGGTCCAAAGCATGCTGGGCTTTCAGACCTCAAGGAACTGTAAGCAGATTGAATCTTCTGTGGTAGACAGACTAGTCTAAAAACTCCTCTTCTCTCCTATTACAGATTCTCTGTTTCTTTGTCCACGATTCTAATGGCAGTAAAACTTTGACAACTGGGGAAGTGATTATGGCTCAGTGGTAGAGCATATGTGAGGCACTGGGTTTGATCTTCAGTATCACATAAAAACCAATAAAATGCAAGTATTATGTCCATCTACAATGAAAAAAAAATTTTTTTAAAAGCAACTTTGTGATAACTTATATTTTTCACAACTTTGTCATAAATGTGGGGGCAAAATCATGCCTGAACTAACAGACTATATATAGTGTCTGTGTATCCCACTTAGTGTCAATAGACAGGGGTTTCTCCCCATAAATACTTATATACTTGAAAATCAGTAATGTTTTTCTGTTAATGACTGGTTGATAAATATTTGGGGCTCTGTGGACCATACTTTCTCTGTCACAGTTGCTCATCTCTGCCATTGTAGCATGAAAACAATCATAGACAACATAAATAACGATGTGGCTGTGTTCCAGTACAATTTTATTTGCAAAAATAGATAATAGACTGGACTTGGCCCATGGCCCAGTTTGTTGTCAACCCCTCGACCAAGGGGTAATGTCAAAATCTGTTGGGTCATTGATAGGTAGGTAGGTAGGTAGGTAGATAGATAAATGCCACATTAACTTCCTAAATTCCAAAATATGACAGCTGTCAAGGGATTTGGGTAAGGGATCATGGAGTTGGTTCTAAGATTAAAAACACAAAACAGTTTTGTAAAGGAGAAATTCATCCCTATTATGGTCAAGCACCAAAGTCTTTATATAAAAATGACTGGAGGGGCAACTAAGGTTCAGATATTGCTAATGTTATCATCAGGAGTGAGTTCTGTGAACCACAAAATATTTAAATGCACAGATTCTCTTTATTTATCCACAACTGAAAGGTAGGTAATCCAGCGCTACTTCAAGAGCGAGGCAATTCTCTCAGAGATTCAGCGTCTGACCATATTTATTCTCCAGTATCCTTGGTTAATAAGCCTTCATTCTGATACTTATTGCCTCCTGGTTGCAAGATGGGTGCAGTGTTTCCAGGGTCACATACACACTCCCAGCCTAAAGAAAAAGAAGGAAGCATAGAGAAGTATATCTTAGAGATTTGAAACTTAACTCCCACATCTTTGCATGTTTTATGTTGGATTAATTAGGGTCACAAGGTTTCCCTTCGTTGTAAGGAAGACTTAAGAAGGTTTGTTTTTTGCTTTTTTTTTTTTTTTTTGGTTGATATCATTTTCATCACCCTCTAAAATCAAGAGAAAGGATATTGGGTGGGCAAGTCACACATCGGCTGTCCAGGCATCTGTTTTTGTTTTAGTGACTTTTATATATCATTACAGATATTAATATTGTATCATCTTCTCCCCTGGGCAATATATCCTTTTAAGTATCCTCAGCATTAGCAGCTTGTTTTCCATCTGAGTCAGAAAATTAAATAACATTATTCACATTTTTATGTAAATGTTGTATAATATGCATGTATAATCACTTGAGAATCCTCTTCTTCAGAAATATGCTTTCCTGAGGAAATTTTAGTTTTGGAGGACTCTGTTGAGATGTGGACCTTAGGATGTCCGTTGGCAAAGTTTGAAGCAAAAGCACGGTTAAGATAAATGGAAGGCAACCAGCACATTAAACTTGAGAGCAAGTCTCTTCTGATGGAGGATGACTGTACCTTCCAGCCAGATTTTGTGATTGTAGAGTACTTTAAAAAAAATGGTTACTCAGTAACTTTCTTAAAATATGAATCCTGATACAAGTTTGGCAGAAAAGCAATTTAATAGGCACATAGAGACCATTTTAGTTCTTACTGTGTATCTTGGGATTCTTCTCTTCCCCCAGCCCCCTACAGTATTCTTTTTCTGGAAACAGGACACTTAACTTGTTCTTTGGCATAGACTACCATAATAAGGAAAGATGACGATACTTCCATAATTATAATTGTGTTTCTGCTTTAGTAAGATGTGCTAAAAGTGTATAAATGGGAAGAGTATGAAAATCAAACGTATCCATTTATTGTTGAGACTTGAAATGTATGTGAAATTTTATTCAACTAAATTCTGCAATACTGAGTTAATTCTAATATTTCAATATAGTCATTATGAATGAGTATAACTATGACTCTTTATAAGTCAGATAAATCCTGACCCTGAAATAATGCATACTAAACCCTTATCTGTCATATTCTTAAGAATTTTAGTAAGAAAATTTGATTGTTATTCCAAAAGGCACATGGATTAGAGATATCATGATTAAACTATTTCTGAGGTGACCAGCAATTGAATGACCCTTGTTTGGATGAGTAGAAATGAAGAAGCCATGTATGTTCTTATTTGGATCTGTGTATCTCTTTGGCTTCTAGATCATGCAGTTATATGATAGAACCATCTGGAGTCAACAGGTATTGGAAAAAAGTAGGCAGGTAAAAGAGAAGACCCAACTTGAGCAAACTTGCCAACTGAGATGGAAGAAATAGAAGTAAATCAAGAGATCAGCTTTTAAAATTTTATCATCAGGAAGGTCAGGTTGATTCGTAAAGACAGAAATAATTCAAGATCAAGAAAGACTTCCTGACTGATGAGAATCAATAAATAAATTAAGGAAAAAAAAGAGTTCCTGGAGAATAAAGTATGACTGCTAACTTAAAAGAACAAAAAAAGAAGGCCCAAAAGTATAATGCTTGAAATAAAAGGTTAGGAAATTTCCAGAAAACAACAAAAAGAACCCCAAGAATTGGAAAATGTGAATGAATAGTAGAGACATCAGGGTGGTCCTGCATCTTCCAAATGAGGGTCTGGAAGGAGAAACTGAAAAAGAAGTAGAAGAAATAAAGGTATGCACTGCACACCAACTTTTACAATTCTTTTAATCACCAGACCCTGAAAATGCAGAATAGGATGAGTAAGAAGAAGAATAGTAATGGTTTGGGTCTAAGGGTGCAGCCCTTGCCAGGCAGGTGAGAGGCCCTGGTTCAGCCCCTGGTACAGTGGCAGGATATCAGTATAAGTACATGTGAGTGGACAAGTAACTAAATGGATGGTATTGTAGAGTACCAAAGAATACCAAGGAAAAGAAAAGGAGAGGATTCTGATAAGTTTCCAGAAAACAGGAGTAAGGTGAGGCCTTACTCCTAATTTCCAGAAAATAAGAGAACACCTTTCATTCTCTGGAGGGAAAATAATTTTTAACCTGCAATTCTGTTCCCAGCAAAACTATTCATTTAGTGGTAAATGATGATAAAAGCACCTTCAGGCAAATGAGAATTAAAACATTTGATCACCTTTTGACCATTCCTACAAGAATCAGTGCAGTGGAAAACTCAGCAAAACAGTAAAGGGAAATAAGGATTACAAGAAAGCTAAGCCAAGGCATACCATTTAGAAAAGAAAATAATTCCAAGACAAAGTTATTCAGCAATTTTTTCTGAAGCTATAAAAATTAAAAATAGGATTTTTAGAGAACTTTAAAATACTAAAAGCAAATGAAGTTCTGTATGAGAAAGGGTGATATGAGGGAATGTTCTCAGTGATCTGCTATAGTTCTAATATTGAAATGAGGCCTTTCTGGTCTCGGTTTTCCTCAGTGTTCTTTGAGCAGCACAAATTTAGGGACAGCCTTTGGCCTTCTCCCAGCATCCCAACTTTAATACTTGCTTCTGCAGAGCATTCTTATATAATTTTCATATTGTAAATGTTATTTTCCAAAGGGGGGAAAATCTAGGTGTAAAAAAAACAGTTATGGTGCAGAACATGGTATAAATAATACAACTTAGACCATGTCAAAGCAATGGTTTTCTAGAGAAAGGTTGAGAGGTAAAATGGGAAAGAGAAGTAAAGTGCAGGGCCCCTGATTCCTCACTGCACAGACATGGAGGACACAAAAGATGGTCTCAGTTTGGTGGGTGAAGAAAAGAGAGGTTTAAAAAACAAAAAGCTTTTGAAGCTCTAAAAGTCTACAGAATGGGAGGCAGTGGAGTGAGCATATAGTCAAAAGATGATTTGTAAATTGAAACCTCAGGTAGGAGGTTGAGCGTATTTTCTGGAGCCCCATTTTCTAACACAGTAGTTACTAGCCACCTGTGGGCTTTGAACCACTGAAGTGTGAATATGCAAATATCCAAATTGAGATGTGCTCTAAGTGTGAAATATATAAACCAGATTTCAAAGATGGTGTGAAAAAAGAATGAAAAATATCTCAAGAATTTTTATACTGATTACATATTATACTGATATTTTTTATTTATTTGATTAAAATATATTATAAACTATTCATTGTAACCTTTTTCTTTTGTCCTTGTCTTTTTTCCTTTTTCTTGCTGGAGATTGGTTGGACCCGGGTTCTCATGTACACTAAACATGTCCTGTGCTACTGAGTTATACCTCAAGCCCATATGGTTTTTAAATTGACTACCAGAAAGTCATCTTGTGCTTCTGTTGAAAAATTATTTATCTAGAGAAATTGGGGTATATTGGAAGTTGAAAATCAGAAAAATATTTGTTCATTTATACCATTGTGGAGGTATACTGGGATATAATGGAAAGAGGCTTTTTGTTTTTAACTTTTACATTTTTTAGAAAATTATTTGTATTGATATTCTAAAGGTCCAAAAGAATATTTGCAAAATATATGAGAAGCATGGGAAATAATAATAGACAACCTTAATCACCACTCAGTTTAAGGAAAAAAGAAAATGCTATTGACTTTGAATCCATTTCCCCTTTCTGTAACAGACTACTAGGTTTTTATAATTTTAATAATAATTAAAATTTTTTTAAAAACCTGTGTGTGTGTGTGTGTGTGTGTATGTCTGTATGTGGTGCTGGGGGCTGAATCCAGGGGTTCTCTACCAATGAGTTGCATTCCAGCCCTTTTTATTTTTTATTTTGAGGAAGAGTTTCCTGAAGCTAGTCTGGAACTTGCAATCCTCTTATCTCAACCTTCTGAGTCACTGGGATTACAAGTGTGCACTACTGTACCTGGCAAAAACAACACTTTTTAAAAGTAAATTTCTAAGAAGTTGACATTTTATACAGTTGTATTGATGTTGTTTGTTTGGATAATGAGGTAGTATTAAATTTTAGAATGTGAGTGCCATTTAATTTAACCTTTCTCTTTGAAAAAATGTGAACTGGTTTTCTGGAAACCAGAAATTCCAAAGAAGGATGTACAGCTTAATGTTATGTTAATTTTTTAAAAGGAATATATGTTTATGTATCTTTATACATATACCTGTATATGCTGATGATACCAGTATTGAGAATCAGGATCAGGCCCTATTTCTCTGGTGTTGATTAAACACTGGAAAAAAGCTGAGGCAAGCCTAAAAATGTTTTATTTAAATGATAGCACAGGGAGATAAAGAGAGATTTCTCTGTAAAGGAGGGGGTCCAAAGCTGGTGCATGGAGCTGGGTGGGGGGAGGTGGTGTCCTGCTCCTTTTCTAGATTTCTGATTTCCTTTCTTCTCATGCCCCCTCTGCCTTTTATCTTGCCTTTGTGACCAAAAGTTGGAATAACCATGTGTGGGAAAGGAGCCCTCCAGGGGTACCCAGGGGGTACTCAATAACAACTCCTTGCTGGAAGCAGGTAACCTTGAAAACAAATAGGTTGGAAGAGGGGGAAGTGCTCTGGAGGTATTAGGATTTTATTTCATTTTGAATCAGCCCTCATCTTTCTGACCCAGTCATTCATTCACTACCTACAGGAACTGTGCTTTTTCTCCCAGTCTTACTGATATTCCCACATACATTTGTGTGACACAGGAATGTGTGTAGCTAAAGATATACAATAACAGGTCATAGTGCTGATCTCTCAGAAGTCTTAGAAGGGCACGGGGGTGGGGGAAATGCATATTCCTTTATAAATTTTTGTGAAAAGATGATCATGTAATTATAATTTTGATTACTTAGTTTTGAGCCTTTTCTGTACTTTCCAAATAAGAAGGAAGTATAATTGATGTTGAGATATGTTCTAACTGTCCGTACTTTCTTAGAACAGAGCACATTGCCTTAGAAGGTAGGAGGCAATGCTTTCTTTATTTTTAGAAGTAAAAGAGAGGATAAGCTGCAGAAAAAGTATGCATGTCATCCTTTTTCTCCTTCTCCACCCCAAATATATTTGTCTAAGAGAAAAGTATCAGCACCTTGAAACCAACCCTAAAATCCATTGCTTACCCTATCCTTTTAGTCTAAGGCACTTCTAAAGAATCCAGTTGTCATACTCCTGAGCACTTCATTTCCTATACATGGTTAACAAACCATGTGAACAGATCACGTTAATACAATGAACTTATTCCAACAGGACAATCAGAGCAGAGAGGATTCAGGAATCAGTGTTTATTTTTGCAATGTGGACCACGTATCTATTTGGGTAATGTTCACTTCACTATATGCAAATGGATTGAGAAGATTCTAGAAAACTCAATGTTACAAATAAGAAATTAAATACTTCCTGTAATTCTGTCATCTAAATATAATTACTACTAATATTTTATATATTTCTATTATTTTAGACATATGTATGTGTGTATATATGTGAGTGTATATGTGTATCTATTTTTATGAACTGTTTTTCCAAAAAAGCATTTTGTTGTGAATTCTTTTTCATGACTTTGAATATTTTCTGTAAGATAGTTACAGTGACTCTGAAACATTGTTTTGAAGAAATCAATTAAAATATTCTGTTTAAATTGGGAGTGAATATATTGCGTTTTTATTGTGGTTGAGATTGAACATATTTATTCCTCTATAACTGATTCTGTAAGTAAAATGATAATGAAATGTTTACCTTGTCATAATCAATAGCTGTTTCCCTAGCTATTAATATTAGGTGAATGGAAGTCTTCCCTGTGGACATGGAAACATAATGAAGGCCTCATCACTAATGAGAACAATCTGGTTCTGTACTTTGGTGCCTACCAATATGTGAAAATACAGTGATTTTGCTAATGCAGAATGACATGGAACTGTAACCCTGTATCTTAGGACAAAAATGAACCTGTATTCTGGCCTTATCTCAAGGAGGCAGAAGGTTGCAGTTTCTTTTTTTGCTGTGTTGTTTACCTGTATGTAATGACTCATTTGGCATAAATTAGCATTATCTAGGTGAATTTCACCTGTGTCAATTCCCACACTTGTCATAAAAGGTGGGTTGCGGTAGTTGTTTTGGAAAGAGAGGATTGAGATGTGTGTCTTTGATGGACAAGAGGATGAATGGGGGGAGGGAAGGATCCACATGGGGGGAATCCAGGAGCTGGTACCATTGGAGGACAGCTGCTAAATTGTGTTAAAACAGGGAGGATCTGATACATTTGAAGGATCATAATAAGAAAGAGTGTGATAAAGCAAGATGGGTAAATGAAAGAAGTGATCAAATGGGTAAGTGAGCTAACAGAGCACAAAATGTATAAAAATCATAGCTCCTGCTCTGCACAGCCATGGGTCAACCACTTCTCTCCCATAAGGCAGGATGGAGCTGCTAGCATAGAGAGGAGTGACAGGAGACAAGGAGGGGTTTCTTTCTACTTGGCATATAGGGGAGAATAAGAATGAAGAAAGCAGGTTAAATAAATAGAGCCTCCTTATCAGAGGAGTTTGGAGAGTTGACACCCTCCAGCATTCCTTGAGGAAATGAAGGCTTCTTTTAAATTGATGTGCAGAAAGCCACAGTTTTTCACAGGAAGTCCCGGGAAGCTGTGGAGCACTGTTGGATGGTCATGGCCGATTAGATGGAAGAAAGTTAGGAACGAACCAGAGGAGGGCTTTTGAGATGACTTCTTCCACCGGTGCCTGGCTCTTTTCCTCTGGCAGGCAATTGTCTTATTTAGGCTTTGGCTGAGTGCTTTCCCCTGCCCTCACCAACCTCCCTTTTGAAGCCATTTCTACTGCAAATTCAGAGTGCAGAATGAGACTGGATAGAGCTGCCTGTGCTTGAGAGCAAACCCCTTTCTGAGTCTGGTGTGGGATCCTTAATGCATCCTATGTTGTGTTGGCACAGAGGATGATAAAAGAGAAAAAGCAATAATGCTGTTAATGTTGCCAAAATGCCAAAATACTTGGAAGCTCACCTTTAATTGGACAGTCCCTGCGTTACTTTGTCTTACTTTTGAATTGAATCCCTGTGGGATCTCCATTTTCACATCCAGCTGTGCAAGATTTAGTCTTCAGGAAGTCCTCTTTTTATAAAGCTTAAGCTGTGAGCTAAATCGACAACTTTTGATTATGGAGAAATACTATACTAGCTAATCTGTTTAGAATACACACTCCATCAGGAATTGCACCGGATTAAACATCCTTGACAGCATTTCAGAAATTGACACCATTAATATTTTGGACTTTGGAGTCTGAAAAGATAAATTTCTGACCCTACTTTGCAGAAATTCTGTCTTCTTGCAATTTCTCTTGTTTACTCCCTAAAGAGCCTTGGGAACTAAATGTGTCACTATAAGCTGCCATTACTATTAAATCAATCTGCTCATTTTTCAGGAAAGTAACTGTAAAATTCATACAAAATATTTTCTTCTAAAAATCTTTACTTCGTAACAATCAGAAGTGACCAGATAGGAATAACAAATATTTTTAATTCTGTAGGCAAGGAAGTATCCTACCTCATTGAGACCTTTCTGACATGAAGTAAAAATGTTAATCAGTGCTTATTTTGTTGAAATAGAAATAACTGGATCAAGTTGCAAATGTTGAATCCAACTACTGTAATGCACTTGGTATTCTGTGTAACCAAATTTCTGTATTCATTAAGACAAAACACCATTTTGTCTGGATATGTAATATCTTTTTATTAAATAGAAATTTGGAAGTATTTTGAAATTTTGGAAGTACTGTTTCTCAGTAATGACTGCATATTGGAATTGTCTGGGGAACTTTAAAAACTATAGATGCCTAAGGCTCAGCTCCAAAGCTTTCAATGTAATTGAAAATGTAATTGTGGGGACACTGGAATTTTCCTTTCCCCAGGATTCTAATGTGTATTAAAGGTTGAGAACAATCATCTTGTTGGCCTAACTGGATATGGCTAGGTATTCTTGTCAAAAGGCTGATTTTCAGCCGGGCACAGTGGTGCATGCCTGTAATCCCAGTGGCTTGGGAGGCTGATGAGGTAGGAGGATTTTGAGTTCAAAGCCAGCTTCAGCAAAAGCAAGATACTAAGCAACTTGGTGAGACCATGTCTCTAAGTAAAATACAAAATAGGGCTGGGGATGTTGCTTAGTGGTTGAGTGCCCCTGAATTAACAATCCCCAGTACCAAAAAAAAAAAAAAAAAAAAGGCCTTGCTAAATAAAATATCATCTATTGGCCATCACCACCATCATCCTCACTTGTGAATTTGTGAGAATTGCAGAATCTCTGTCCTTGCCCAAGCCTGCTGAGTCACTCTATATTCTTTTGTTTAACAAGAACTCTTGGTAATTCTTTTGCAGGTTAAAGTCTGAGAAGCCTGTTCCAGGTAAATATGTCAAAACCATAATGTCAGCCTTCTCTTTCATAATGTGTAACTCTAGGCACTGTGTTTTATAAACGCGACACATATGTGGCCAAATCCAGAATTTTTTTTCCTTGCAAGTTTGCTATGTACTTATATCAAATTAATTATCAGTTCCTGTTGTCTTTAAAAAAATATATTTCATAAGAGGCTTTTAAATCTTTTTTCCCATTCTTCCTTAAAGAAAATTGCTTAATATGTTTATTTATTTATTTACTTATTATCATAGCTATCATCTCACCTTCTAAATCAGCAGTAAGGAAGCGCTAACCCTGAGCAATCATCACCTCAGGGAAAGCGTAGGCAGCCTGAGATCTAACACACAGACAAGACAAATTTCTTATAAAGTAGATGGGAATGGATTGCAGCATGCTGTGTGAATATTCTCATGTGGCAGCTTTAAAAATATCCCTTTTAATCACCTTATCCTGTAGTTGCCTTGTCACTTCTCCTAGGTACCAGGAATTTTCAGGCTTCTCCAAAAAAAATAAAAAATAAAAAAAATTTCAGGCTTCTTCAAATTTATTGGCTCCAAAATGTGAACAAAAGAACTATAACAATAAAATGACTCATTATTTTATTAAACGTATGCTAAATATGATATTTCATCCACATTTTGTTAATTATGACTTTGTATCATCTTGTATCTTAAATCATCTGGTGCCTTATATATGATCCACATTTGCTCTGGGTGCCATTCAGTGTGTTGAATATGATTTGGAGTGATGCCCCCCAAAAGAATTCCTAAAGTCATGAAGATGTAAAAACACTGACCAGCATTGCTAAGTTCTTTATTTTCTTCTGATTACTCCATGCCTACTTATTCTATTTATACAGAAATCAGTAGGGTTTTTTAAAATAATAAATAAAGAATAATAAGAATGTTCCATAAAAGGGCAATCTTTAGTCAGTTTTCAAGGTGTTACTCTCTTTAGAAAACTAGATCTTAGTTGGGTGCAATGGCACACATCTGTAATACTAGTGACTCAGTAGGCTGAGGCAGGAGGATTCTAAGTTTAAAGCCAGCCTGTGCAACTTAGTAAGGCCCTAAGCAACTTAGCAAGACCTTTTCTCAAAATAAAAATTAAAAAAAGGGCTGGGGATGTGGGTTCAGTGGTAAAGCTCTCCTGGGTTCAATTCTCTGTACTTAAAAAAATAAATAAATAAATGAAACTAGTTCTTGACCTTTGGGGAAGTTATAACTCACCTGAAAATTCTCATGAAAGTAAAAAAGACCCTCTGATTAGACATATGAAGATATACACAAACATTTAGCAATGAAGGCAGCTAATCTTTCCAAAATTTGCTGAGATCATCAGCAAATCAGTCTCTTTTCATAACAAAAACAAAACCAAGAAACGTAGTTAACCAGTGTCTTGACTTCAGGAGTTTTGAACAAGAACACAGGGTACTTTTGGTTCACATTGCTGAGATAGAGCTCATGCAGAGCTGGGGCCAGGTTCATCAGTCGGATGGTACTGGTGTCTTTCTCTCTCTCTGCCATGCTTTCTGCTATGTTTGGCTTCACGTTTGTGTCAGTCACTGACATGTCCTGGCTGATGTCTTACAATACTAAACCTGACAGAAGAAAGCCTCTACTTGCCAGGTATCGCCAATAAATTTTCAGAATTGAGGTTGGTAATCCTGATGAGTCAGACCTAGGTGTTGTGTCCATTCCTGAACTGAGAGCATTCCATCCCTCTCTGTGAGAGGTTGTGGTCCAGGGCACAAGCTTCCCTTCTGGAGTATCACAGGAACCTCAGGAGCAGAGAGCAGGAGAAGGAAGAAATTCTTATCCAAAGAATTGGGCACTCTTATCCAAAGGACATGGAATGGTGTTAAGGACCAAAGACTACCAACCTTTGTTGCTTTGAGCTTTAGAAGTAAATGAACGTAGCCCAGGCCAATTTTTATTTTTCCCTTTTACAAATTACATGCAAGTCTTATTCATTTTTTCCTTTTCCCAAATTACATGCAAGTCTTATTCATTCCTTTAAGTACACCAGGCACATATTTTGCAAAGCATTTTCAACTATGCATGTGTGACCCTGTCCTCACTGAAGAATGTCTCCTTTTACCCTATCATCATAGACCTTGTCCAGGATGCTCTGCTTTTCTAAGCATTTGAGCAAGGTGGGGAAACATACTGAATTTGCTCACATATCTTCCCTAGAGGTGCTACGATACAGTCAGTTCAGTCCCTAGGCATCCAAAAATGAGGCTTATTCCTAATACTTCAGGCTACGTTTGCCAAGCCTCATGGGAAGTTTCTCTTTAAACAAGTCTGCAGCACTTATTTTAGGTTTAACTAATCTAGTTAATTGTTAACAGGAAGGGAAAGATACATTTAAGATCCACAAATATTGAACAACAGACAATCTGTGAAGAACATGCTGATAGGTCTCAGTGGGCAATGGGTTTTATATTCTGTCATTTGTCAGTGGTGGGAGTGACCTAGATTTTGACCTCCCGCAGATAAGGATAGAATGATCTTGCTTCAGGAATGGACAGAATGTCAAGATTTTGACCAATTGGGATTAACACACTAAATTCTGAGATTTTTATTGAGATGCCTAGGAAATAGTCCTTCATGTGGTTCTTTTGATATATGAGCCTGGAGCTCTCAACCATAAGAGATAATTGGTTAAACTGATATACATTATTATTATTTCAAAACTGTGAGCAAGGAGTGAAGGGCACTGAAAAATGCAGAAAAACTGAAGGTAGTTTCACTTTAGCCACGGATTAATGAATTTCTGCTGTTACGTAAATTAAGTAGAACAAATTAAAAAATTAAAAAAAAAACAAAAAAAAGAACACTGTACTGAAATTTTTAAAAATGATAAAAATAATTGAACTTTTTGGAACTTCTTTGGGGATTATGATCTGGGGTATTTTATAATTAAGCTGGCTTTTATATCAACATAGACGATGGCATGGAAATGAAGCCAATCTAGGTGTTTCAAGCAGAAAGAATTTAATACAGGGGTTGGAGTGCTTTCAGAATGGCCTGAAAAGCTAAAGAATGAGAAATGGTGTAGCCATCTCTGGACTATTCAGATTAAGGGCACACCACTGTTGCCACTGCTGCCACTACTGCTGCACCTTCCTCTAAAGGCTGTATGTTTTGAACCTTGGTTGCCCAGAACAGTAGCATCAGGAAGATGGCTACTGCCCTTTACGTATTTAAGTGCTTCTAATTGGTGGAACCCAGATGGCAAAGTCTTAGAAATTTGATGTTTGGCTTTCTGGCTTCCCTAACCAGGAAAGGTTGTAAAGGGATGTATAAAGGCAATCCGTAATAAGATTTGCTACAGTTTTTTAAAAATGAGTTTTGCTGAGATTTTATTATTGAAGGCTCTTTTTTTTTTTTTTTTTTTTTAAGAAAAACCANTATTATTGAAGGCTCTTTTTTTTTTTTTTTTTATTCAAGAAAAACCACCTGTCTAGGAAAAATGGTGAAATGAGATGGACATCATTACCCTGGGTACATGTATGACTGCACATACCATGTGACTCTACATCATGTACAACCAGAGAAATGAAAAGTTGTACTCCATTTGTATACAATGAGTCAAAGTGCATTCTGCTGTCGTAAATATCTAATTAGAATAAATAAATAAACAAATAAATTAATCAATAAATAAACCACCTCTATAACAGCTTGAAAGGATGTTAACATTAAAACTTTCTAAACAATGAGTTGCATATTTTCCTTTTTAAAACATATTTTAAATTTACAAACTATAAAATTTTTATATAACTTATGTGAGTTTTGGCAAATACATTGTGTTGCGCAGCCACTGGCATATTTAACGTACAGAATAGTTCTCACATTCAAAAAATTTCTGTCTGCTTCCTGTTTGTATTCAAGTTTTTTTTTTTTTTCTCTACCAGCTTGGGCTTTTCCAGGCTGTCTTATAAAGGGAATTACATGGTACATATAGAATCTGACACTAGTGGATGCATTTGAGTTTCATCTATGTTGTGATGTGTATAGATAATCCAGTTTTTCTTTTTATCGCTGAGCAGTTTTCTGCTGTATGTACCATTAATGACTTGCATTTTCAGAGTGTCATGCATTTTCTGCCATTCAAAACCTCTGTATATTTTTAAAATAACGAGGATATTATGGCCAGGCATAGGGGCTCACCCATGTAATCCCAGCAGCTTGAGAGACTGAGGTGGGAGGATCACCAGTTCAAAGCCAGCCTCAGCAATTTAGTGAAGCCCTAAGCAACTTAGCAAGACCCTGTTTTTAAGTAGAATACAAAAAGGACTGGGGATGTGGCTCAGTGATTAAGTGCCCCTGGATTCAATCCCTTGTACCAAACAAACAAACAAACAAAAAACCCAAACCAAAAAAACCCTCTAATTTTTCTTCTACTGATAATTTAAAAGAGCAAAAATAAAGAAACTAAGAGTCTTCCCCTTACTGTATGACTTCAAACTAATATTCTTTACCGATGACTAATAAGATTTTGTAGTCTAATTGTGACTTATGAATAGGAGAAGGATCATTATACAAATCTCAAGAAATGGAACTCTTTCCAATCTAATATTTAGACTGAGCATGCTGCCTAGAAAATAGCAAGTTCCCATTTATACTTTATCAATGAGTTTTCCAAAAGATAGAAGTACTTTTTAAATGAATTATTTGCTGATTGGCTCCAGCCTAGAACTGAAAGGCCAGAGAAGGCTACTCAAGTTTTTAGTTTAAGAAATGGAATCATTTTTTTTTTGCCCTATTCACAGAGATCCTTTTCTCTAGATAAATTTCAGTACATTTTGATGATTCATCATATATTGGTTTATCAATTACAATAAGAGAAAGAAGCACCATTAGCCAACAGCTATGAAAGAGAGAAAAAGTCACATCATCCAGTCTCAGGCTTCTAAAGGCCTTATTGAGAAGAATGTGATTATCCAGCTTTGAATTCATCCAGCCCTTGAGGACTTGTCCTCCATCCCTTTTCTGTAGGGCTCTGTGGTGGTGCATTATTTCAAGTTTCTTTGTTGTTCTCTATAGATCTTATGTGAAAGCTATATTTTCTGACAAAGCAATATTTTCTCAAGCTCAGCTGAACCATCAGGAGTAAAGAATCCAAGAAGTCGGCTTGTATTTACTCAACCCCTGAATCCTGAGTATTACATTATTATCTCACAGCCTGATCAGGTAGCTAGTATTATTAACAAAGAGTTAACTGTGAAGCCAGCTGGTGGTGAGAGAAATTTAGTCCCTGTCCCAAGATTCACACATTTCATTCAAGAAGAACTTTTGCACCTAGGATACCTGGTAACAAATCTGTGCTTATATAAGCCGCTAAGTTTTAGCATTTTCTCTACATTTAAGCTTGATGGCATTCAGGAGACACTGACTCTGTCAGTGCCATTTTGCGTGCATATATTATTAGGTCCATCCATAATTAAGGGATTCCATAATTAAGACAATACCTGCTTATCTAGATTACTTACATACATTGTTCCTGAACAATGGGAAGCATGGATAAATAATACCTCTTGTGTAAAATGTTTTGTGGACCAATGGTGTTGTCAATCAAAATATTGAGCATCTTGCAAGAAGGAATGCCAAAATGGCAAACACAGTGGGATGGTGATGATGATGATGATGATGATGATGATGATTATAAGTTAGTAGTAGTAGTAGTAGTAGTAGTAGTAGTAGTAGTAGTAGTAGTAGTATTTTATGGTAGTGGGGATTAAATCCAGGGCTTTGGACATAGTAGGCAAGCACTTTACCACTGAGCAACATCACCAGCCTTGTTTTGAAATTTTTCTTAAATTACATTTTATTTTAAAACATGGTCTCACTAAGTTGCCCAGGATGGCCTCAAAATTGCAATCCTCTTTCTTTAGCTTCCTGAATAACTGGGATTACAGGCTTGTGCCAATTCACCCAGCTCACAGTGGAATTCTTTACAACATATGTGCCTGGAGTCAGAAGTCACATCTTATGTTCAGGCTAACTAAATTAGTTGAGACTTTGTAGAGTATGGGTTTATTAGATGTTGGAGGCACATCATTTGACCTGATGTATACAAACCTTAACACAGAACTTTTTTGCAATAGGGTTCTGTCATTCAGAAGTAACTTGATGAAATTAAGTCAGATTAAAGTCTTGTACCTAAAACACTACACATGTTTTAGTAGAGATAAAATATGCTGTGCTAATGAGGATGCTAACTGGCAGTCAGAAATCTAAGCTGCCGAATTACTAATGATTGACAAGCTGTCATAATTTTTATGGTAGCTGCAGGTCTCTAACTTGGACTATTAAGGGTCTGTCGCTCTCCGCCAATCTCTTCCCTTACTCCACCCGCCCCCCACACACATATTAAATACTGAATATAGTACTTTCTATGCATGTTTCATCATGTCAGATCTTAAACTTGTTTGGTATTTTTGGGCAAAGCAAAGAGGCTGTGTTAACCAGCTTTGTTTTACTGTGACCAAAATACCTGAAAGAACAACTTAGAGATGGAAAAATATACTTTGGCTGAAGGTTTCTGAGATCTCAGTCCATAGTCAGCCAACTTCATTGCTCTGAGCCTAAGATGAAGCAGAGCATCATGGTGCAAGGGCTTGCCGGAGGAAAGCTGCTCAGCCCTTGTTAGCCAGGAAGCAGAAAGAGAGGAAGGAGCCAGAGAGGAAATAAACCCTTCCAGGGCATGCGCCCACTGACCTACTTCCTACAACTAGGGTCTTCTTCCCAGTCATGCATTCACAGTCCTCATGATCCAACCATTGTTGAAAGCCCCACTTCTGAACCTTGTGGTCTTGGGGGTCATGCTTTCAACGTGTGGACTTTTAGAGGATGTTCCAGATCTAAACCATTCCAGAAGCTGTGAGAGCTGTGCCCTCAGGCCCAGCTCTCAAATCTTCTTTGAGGGCTCTCTGCTTCTGAGGGTCAGTAGGTATGAGAGATTTCATAAGGAGCATACTATTAAAACACAAAGATGGTCTTAGCCAACGTCAGGCAAGTTCAGCTCATTCTGTGGCCTGATGAAAAGACCCTCATAGTTTGTTCACTTTGGTAGTGAACTTGACTTACCTCTGACTTTCTGGTTATGGGAATTAGTTTTCTCTTTTCAGTTTTCCTTTTTTAGTACCTAGCACAGTGTTAGATACACAGCAGGTTTCTTCTATATTTTGTTTATAGAAAAGACTTCAAAGTCACATGGAAGAACATATACCCAAGGAATTGATAAAAAGCTGAAAATTCAAGAAGATAAAAATGGTTTTGTTTTAATCCTCAACATGTGCTTATTTAAAAAAAAAAGTATTGAATTTTGACGTAGATCAAGTTTCATGAAGGAAGAAGAGTGATATACCTGCTTTTGCAAAGCATGCAATCTAGGGCAAAAAGCCTACAGACTAAATATAGAATGGCAGCACTACCAATTTTATTATTGCTTGTGCCTTACATTTACCGAACAATACTTAGACAATAGACCCTCATCTCAGCTATTTCAGTATCAACTCCTTTAATCCATAAAACAAGCCGCATTAATTAGGCACTAGGATCATTCCTATTTATTTTTACAAATAAAGAAACTGAGGCACAGAGAGGTTACATAAATTGCTGAAGATCCCCAACTATAAAAGTTGGGCCTGGCATATGGCTCCAGGCAGAGAAAGCCCATATTCACTTGTACTGGAGTCTACTGATTAGATGGTGGGAGAAGCATGGGATTCCAGATGAGCCCCACTGCAACCCCAAGCTGTGAGTTAGAGAAGGCTTCTGAGAGTCAGTAACATCTGTGTCAAGTCATGAGTGACAGATAAGAATTACCCAAATGAAGAAAGTGAAAGAAGAGTGTGTAGGAATGTTCTATTTGGATGTAACTCATACATTGGAATAGTCCTTGTGGTTGGACTGTGTGTGCTTGGGGTGGGATGAGAGCATGAAGCTCCAGACAGATTATGTGTGTCTTTGTGGAGCTGTGTCCCTGAATGTGGATTTTTATCCTGTGGATAATGGTGAGCCAGAAAGGGCTTTAATCACTTGCTATGTTAAAACCTACATTTTTAGGTAAGTTTGGTAGAGGTTAGAGGAAGAGGTCAAGGGAAGACTCTAGGCTGAAAGCTTAACTTGGGGCTTTTGCAGCAGCCCAGAAAAGGGGGAATGCAGCCTCAACCTAAGGTAGGATGAGAAAAGAGCAAATTCCAGAGAGATGAGTGGGAATAGAATCAGCAGGACTTCATCATCAACTGGATGGACAGGAAAAAGAGTAAGAAGGAGGATTCACATTTAGAATATTTAAAGAATAAAATTTGAATTTCATGGTTTTTGTTCCACATCAACATGTTATTATTCTTACAGTTCATTTTTTTTTCTGTAGAAAAGAAAGGACAAGACAAATGTTAGAAGAATTGGTATACCTATTTTCTATGGATTCTTGGTCCATTTGACTTTCTTTTATACTGATGTGGTTTCTTGAGATCGTGACTTGTGGTGGCATATTCTTCAGTAAACTTTTTATGCATGAAGGCTTTTAAGAATAATACTGTTGGTCTCTCTATTTTGCTATGAGAAAAAAGAATTAAATGAAAAAGCAGGATAAAAATAATTATTCTACTCCTCTCTACTATAAAGACCATGCTCCTGAATTATTAAGCCAGAATGTGACTTCTACCTCCTAAATAATCCCAGGCTGATCCTATTCTATGTATACCTTTAAATGCATACTTGGAATTGCATGGATGTGTGAACCCTTATATATGGTTGGTAACAGCAAAGCTATTCTCACTGGTTTGGGGCAATACATTCTCATAATGAGAAAATTCCAACCTTAGATCTAGTGAAATATGAAGAAAAACTTTCAGTCTTATGAAAGCTGCCTTTTATTTCTAATGTGTGAAACTTGGGCCACAGAAGCTGAGCTTTTTTTAAGGGTTCCTCTCCTTGCTGGTAGATTTTATCAGTGGCTCAAAAGAGCAAATAAATGTCATGTAAATAACCCCATTATCTGATGGCCTTGCCTTTTCTATACAACTCAGGTTTTCAAATGACAAAAATGCTTGACTTACTTAAAAGTCTGTAATAATTGTTTTGATCCATTTCCTTTCTTCCCTTTTAAAATTTGTAATATTCGTTGATTTAAGTGTAAGGAAGATATAATCATATTTGAGAAGCTTGAAAAAATTTCTCTGATTTGGAACTATTTGAATGCAATGAATATAAGGAAATACTGATTTCTGCAACCACACCAACAGTGATAACAGTGATTTATAGTTTCTCTCTCTCTCTCTCTTTCTCTCTCTCTCTCTCTCTCTCTTGTTGTTGCTGCTGTATTAGAGATCAAAGCCAGGGTTGTTCTACTACTGAACTAACTATACACCCTAGCACTTTTAATTTTAAATTTTGAAACAGGCTCTGTCTGAGTTGTGACGACTGTCCTCAAACTTTCAATTCTTCTGCCTCAGCCTCCCAAGTACATGGGATTACAGGTGGTGTATTATTAAATCAGACCCTGTTCACCTCAAAGCAATAGAATAGAAGAAGTGCTTTCTTTGTCCAGGTAAGATGGTAACCACTTAGCATCTATTATCTCATGACCTTCCAGAGAAGCAGCATGATTTTTTTTTTCTACAGATGAAGAAAGTGAGATGGGGAACTTTATCTAAGTGCACTTGTTCAGTGCTATGCCAGGGAAGGATGGAGGTGAATTTGGATGTGGCTATTCTGATTTCAGAGTTTGTGCTTTTAAGCAGTACACCATAGTTTAGGATGCATGTGAAGGTATTTTCAGGAGAGAGCACAGTAGGGAGGTAGGGAAGGTGGAAAAGGAAGGGAAAGGGATCAGAAAAGTTTGGCATGTGTGGGAAAACTGTTGAACAAGCACAGCTACAAATATATAATGGCTCAAATATGGTCCAAGTTTTTTCTTTCTTGTCTAACACAGAGGCTACGGGGGCCTCCTCGTGTTCTCAGCTGTTACTGAATCCAGATTGATGATAACTCTGTCGTCTGTAACATGTAGTTTCCAGGGCTGAGCTCTAGAGACAGGGAGTAAATCCCAGAGGAAAGAGCATGTGTGGGAGGACTCAGGGGCCAAACCTGGATTGACACAGGTCACAGCCATGCACATGTAGCAGGCTGGAACTCTGGTGTGGGCTTCAGAAGAGGACAAAGTGTATTTTGCAGAACTGTCAAGAACAATAGGTCACAAGTCCCTATACAGGAGGTTCAAGTCTCTGTGTACATGTTTATATTTTTTATTCTCCTGTAAGAGAAGGATTCTTGTCTCATATTACAAATAAAAGTGGTTGACTCCAGCCTGGTTCTGGTTCTTTTCTTGACCTTGCTCTTTCTTCTCTTCAGTTATATAATAAAGTCAGAGAATCCCTGGATCAGGTTCCTGGAAACCAATTTCTCAAACTGATTGGGCTGCATATAGATCACCTTCCTTCTGTGCATGAGAAGGAAGAGATTCACAGAATGTTAGCCACACGAGGTTATGACTATGTGTGTAAAACTTCAGCCTTTGTGAAGAGTAAACATATTCGACCTAAAAAGTTCTACATAGCAACAAAACACTGAAATACTGCTCAGCCCTTTTTTTTTTTTTGAAAAGCATGAGCAGTTTCCATAGATAAGACAAATAGTCCTGAGTGAAACAAGAGAACTTTGCCATTTGGATTTGTGGACAATGACTTGATGTTCTAAAAAGAATAGCTTCTTTTCTTTCCTTGAGAACCTAAGCCTCAGCCCCTGCAGTTTCCCATCTGCGGTACAGCAAAAGCAGAATAAAGACATGCTATCAAGCCATCTGACCTCCGATTCCAAATTCCCGGCTGTGGACCAGTTACTAGCTTCTCAGCTCTTAACCTTGCACCCTAGTCACAGAAGGGCATCTGCTGATTGGAGTCCTGATAGTTATGTGTCGGGGAGAGTCTCTCTTCTGGTGTGGCCAGAATCCTTGTGAGTCTCATGGTGATAATTGGCTCTGGCATAGCATTCACTAGAAAGGAGGAGGGGGGGTGTAATTATCAAAGCACCCCAAACACTACAACAGATGATGTGGACAGCCCCAGAGGAATGGAGCTGGAAGCTCAGGGGACACAGGGTCACTGTTGTCTTAAAACAATAGCACTGTTTTATGAAAGTTTTGCTCTCTCAATCATTTTTCTTTGTGTTTGTGATTTCCTTAAAATGAACAGATTGTGGATTTTACCTCGGCTCCAGGAGATGACCCTGTGCAGCCACAGCATGCCTATTGCCTTAGGCAACTCTAGGCTAGTTTTATTCAATTACATCTCACAAGCCACTCTGGGTGGATGTTTCCATCTTGCCTTCTCGGGCAAGCAGTGTTTCATTGCAGGGAATCACCGAATTACAGCTGTGTTCATCAAGCCATAGAGGGTGGGGGCGGGGGAGATGGCTTGTGAATGGCCAAGACACTTATTAGTGACCTACTGTAAACTTAAATGCTCTGTAAATCATGGAAGGGATTTGTTTATGCTGGTGTATTTCATTATAGTCAAAACGAACAAGAGCTGGTATTGATATTCTGTTGGCAGGATTTCCAGGCAGGATTTGATTTATAAGGACAGCAATGCTTATAAGAGTGTACATTGCTCAGACAGGACTTCCTGAAGCTAGTTTTTCAAGTACTTGTACTCACAAGATGTACAAAGCATGGCTTTATTTCTCAAGTTCCTAAATTACATTTTAAGTGAAGCTTCAAACAAAGATTTTATCTTGTTTGTTCACACATTGCAGCTTTTCATGACCCTCTTTACTCATTGCTGGCCACTGTATTCAACCCTCTGCATGCATTTATCTAATTTCAACCTAACAAAGACTCACCAGGTAGATGGCATTACCTCTGCTTTGCAGCTCAAGGGAACGGCATAGAATCTCACAGCTAGCAGATAAGAGATCTGGGGTTCCACTGTTGTCTGATGCAGTAATTGAGTAATCACTGTGTGAACCAGATGGCAGTTGACATGCAAAATGAGTGTTGTCCTTATGTGCCCGGTGCTGGTTACCACAGGATATCTCACTCACACAGTGCCCGGAAAAGCAAGATGGCTGATAACTTTATAAAACTGGGTAAAATTTGGGGTCAGTTATTTGGTTCCAGAAGAGGAAAATTAAGTCTTAAATAATTCCCTTGCTAACTTATTCTTTGATCAGTATTCTTGGTAAGTGTATATGGAGTGCTTCCTATGTACAAGGTATTGTGCAGGGTAAAAAATGAATTCATTCATTTCTCCTTGCATCTGAGTATTATTACAGGCGTGGACATGAACTTGAACTAATTATAGTACTAGATGGAAATGTTTCTTGCCTTGCAAAGATTCATATAAAGTGCCGTGGGATGTAAGGAAAGAGAGAGTTAGAAATTTCCAAGGGGGAAGTGACATTGGAGCCAAACTTCAAAGAATAGATAGGTTGTAGGATGGGGAGATTGGGTGGCGAGGGGAATTCACTTTAGGCAGAGAGAACAATAGGGAAAATAGAGAAGAGTGACTATCAAGAAAATCAACTAAAATATGAGATATAAAAGTGTTTCAGAGGTATCATCAATTGATTGTTTAAGAAACTTGCAAGCAGTTCATCATTTTGATCACCTCTTACGAAAATTGGAGTTTTTGAATTCTAAATCAGATATCATTTTAAAAGATCACACATGAGTCAAAACAGCACACTGTACCTCATAAATATGGACAAATATTATGAGTCAATCAAAAAAAATGTTAAATTTAAATTCAACAAGTACATAAAAGTATAAAAAAAAATTGGCAGGAAACCTTCACCCAAAAGAAACCCGTGGCTAACATTTACATATTTTCCCTTCATATCTCTGCATTTTTTTGTGCATCCTTTTAAATAGCTGGAAATATGTATTACATTTGAACTTTTCATTTAAAATAATACTACCAGCATCCATCTGGGTTCTGGAAACCTCTTTGAAACCATCCATTTAATGGCCCTGAACTGTTTCATCTTGAGGCCTTGTCCTAGTTGACTTTACCTCGCCCTGTGGTGGAAGGGTTTAGTTTGCTGTTGCTGCAAACACACTGCCTGTTGGTCAACTAACCCCTTTTGTACTTGGCAGATGGTGAAGTCAAGGCATTTATAACAAAGCTGAGATGAGGACTGATTTGTTCAGTTTCTGGGAGCCAGAAGGAGCCAAGAAACTTGTGTGCGCAAGAAGAGGCTGCCTGCCTAAAAGAGGGGACCATGGGGTTTCTGGGGGTGAAGATTAAGTAGTGACTTAGGTCATGTCCCCTGAGAATTCCATCCTAGTGGGAAGATGACCTTCTGGCCCCTAGGAAGGAGACTCATTGCATTTCAAAGCCCTCTGGTACTCATCCCATTTCCTGGGGAAGTCTGGGTCTTCATGTTGGATTTCCAAGTGGAAGAGAGGAGGCAGGAAGACCTATCAAAGGGCAAAGATTGGCTGCTCTCTGCTTGACCCGAGAGATGGAATAGGCAGGGGAGGTGGGGAGGGGAGGAAGGAAAGGAGGGAGAAGGAATGGAGGGAGGGGGGAGTCTCTGTCCAGATATCAGTGGGTTTCTCATCCCCTCTTAGTTGGTGCCTGCAACCAGGAAGGGATTCCCTCTAGGAGGAAAGATGATAGGAAAAGTTAAACCTGTACATGAATTTGTAACAATGAAATCTACTATTTGTATAATTATAATATACCAATAAAAATTAAAAGTATATATATTATTAAAAAAGAAAGAAAGAAAAAGTCACGTGTGCTTTGCTTGGATTTTTAGTGTTGCCAGGCATCCATCCCTTCTTGTTATTTGTTCATTGCATTGTGCTCCTGACCTGCTTTTCATGGGTTCCTCTGTCTAGTCTCTGGTCTACTCCTTTCCTTTGTGAAATTTCACTCTTAGAAAAGAAAATTCAATTTCAGGAAAACACAGGTCCTCCCTGAGCATGCTGCTGTGAATTCAGCTGTAAATCTGTCATAAGCCCTAGCAGAAGGTGGTGCTTCAGCAGTGTGGTTGCCTAGGCTGAACATGTGTTCGCAATAACAGCGCCTGAAGGCATGCTTGTATTATGGTTCAGCAAAGGAAGGAGACAGGAAGGAGACTTGTAGCTTAGGGCAAAGAAACATCTGTTCCGTGGGACCCAAAAAAAGTTGTACCACATTTTGCATAATAGATGCTGTTTTGAAAGTTTCTGCAGTATTAATTTCCCATATTAAATCGTGTTTCCGACTTTAAGAACTTCACTCTTTAAAAGAAATGCTGCATTTCATTTTCAAGAGAAAGCAAAATTTCCTAACCATTAAGTGGCCTCACTCTGGAATGAAGCTGTCCTTGTTTAAATGTTGGTTTCACCATTTAGTAGCTTTGTGACTTTGGACAAGTGACTTAATTGCTTGGGGACTTAGTTTCCCAATCTGCAAAAACAACTCTCTACTTAGCACCTATCACAATGCATCTTTATACCGATTAGATGGGAGAGAACATTTTAGAATACAGTATTGGAAGTCAAGGCTTAAAAATGTTCCTATTAATAATCTGTGAATTAGCAAGTCATATTATGCATGTAAAAAATAAAATTTCAGAACAGTATTTTTCTTGCTATGATCCAAGTCTCTAAGGCAAGGCACATTAGCATACTCAAAATAATTCATTATTTATTGGGTAAAAATGAAAGAATAAAAGCATTTCAGAATAGGAGAGTTTAAAGTTATTCACCTAAACTGTGAAACTAAATGGATATAGAAATACAACTGAATTCTAAAATGTTTTAGGTTTAGCACATAATATTTTATTAATTTCTTCCAAAAGTGTAGGTACCTATACTTAGAACAATAGTCTGTATTTAGTCTGAAATGTGGAGGTGGATTGTTGTGCAAAGTTAAATTAGGATGAGTTGAATTTTAGGTTTCTTGAAAAAATGTCTATGGTTAAATGACCGATGTTTTCCCTTTTTTTTTTTTGTTTGATTGGAGAAAAAACAGCATCGAAGTATTAAGCACAACAAAATGTCAAGACATGTTACATAACTGCAATATTTATCTAGATATCAATTTACTAATAATACCAGACACCCAAGTAAAAACAAAGAGTAAAACATCCAGAAGTGAAAAATCCAGATAAATACTGTGAAAGGCTATTATACATTCCTGCTATAAAATGCTATTATAAAATCCAGATGCCCTCACTCAGAGCCTTAGTCATTCTTGTGCATCACATAATCTCTGCCTTACTCATTCTTCTGAAGGGATTAGAAGTCATAAATAACATCAGTTTGGGAGAAAGCAAGACCTGACATCAAATGGGATCTAGAGTAAAATGTGGACACCCCTCTTTGTTATCACATGTCACGTTGACATTGTTCCCGTCTTCAGTCAATTACTCCTTTCTCTAAGATTATCTAGTCATTTATTAAAGTACCTGTCACTGTTCTAGGCACAGGGTTTGGAGAAGCAAGTAGGAGAGATTCAAAGACAAACACAATATAAATCTTTGTCAAGTTGCTCACAGTAAAGTTGAACATTTTTGTGTTCATAATAATTAGTATCATCCAAAGACATGATGTTAACAGTTTTATGTACTTGCTTGAAAAAAAATCATAGATAGATAGCTGACTTTAATTTTATTATATTTCCATACTCCCACCCGGGATTGGTTAGCTCCCCATTTTCTTTTCTTCCCCTGAATTTCCTTTCTTCTTCCTTGAATTTCATTAATATTGTTTAATAATATCATTCTTAGAATGTGGTCAAAATACCTGCTTACCCACCATGCAGAGAACTCTCATCCTATTCTTTCTTCACGGGTCACATCAGTTAGCTTTTGCAGTACAGCAAACCACCACCATGATTTTGTATATATTTTTTAAAATCACATTTTACTCCTCACATTCTGTGTATTGAATGAGTGATTTTCCTAGGTTGAGATGGCTCAGCAAGGGCTGGATGATCTAGGATGGCCTCACTCACATAGCTGGGGCCTCATGCAGGATGGCTGGGTTGATTGAGGCTTATCATGTGGTCTGATATCTTCTAATAGGTTCTCCCAGAGCTTTTCAATATGGTAGTAATCTCAGTGTTCCAAGTAGAAGCAAACAAGAAAAGCTCCAATGTTTGAGTTGCTTTTCATGCCTCAGATCATCATGCAAGCCATGTGTCTAAACCCTAAATCTATGGGGATGTAGTTTCCATATCTGTTGGTGATGAGAGAAGCTGAAGAGTCACATTACAAAGGAGCATGACTCAACCATGGGAAGACCTTTGTGGCTGTTTTGGCGATGGTCTGCTGTGCCTGGAGAAGGGGCAGTAAGTGTTTCATCCTAGAAGGAAAACACATCATCCATTGACTAGCACAAGTCACATAGTACCCGTGGTAGCATAGGATGGCAAGTGAAGCCTTGTCTGCAATTAGGTGTTAAATTTGTCTCAAATGACAAAGCAATACACTTATTTCCCCTTAACAAAACTCATTCAAGTCTTTGGGAGTTAGCTATATTCAGACACCATGAATTTCCATCTTGAATCCCTATGTGATTGGACGTTGGTCTTTCCATAGGTGTGGATTTGGAGAAGATAGAGGATTGTATGAAGAGGTTTAAATTGTCAGAAGCAGCATGATGTTTTGCCTCCTACCCCTGATTACATACAGCCCTCCTACTCTCAAAGATGTTGCATTCCACTTAAAAAGAATGTTTATACTTTAAGGACAAGTTTGATGATTTTCTCCAGGAGGCTTCCTTGCCCTTGTTTCCCTTGTGTAAAGGTCATCTCCACATTCCTGTAAAACTATTAGATTGCTCGTGTTGGATTACATGCGACCTCTTCTGCTTTATTGGATTTTAGTTCCTAGGGGAATGTTTTAGTTAGCTTTTAGGTGGTATGACCCCAAAATACCCAACAAGAATAACATAGAGAAGTAAAAGTTTATTTGGACCTCACAGTTTCAGAGGGTCTCAGTCCCTAGATGACCAACTCCATTGCTCTGGGCCAGAGGTGAGGCAGCATATGATGGAAGGGAAGTGTGGTGGGATGTTGCTTCTCTCATGGCAACAAGGAAGCAGAGAGAGGGGGAAGGAGGCCACAGGGAAATGCACCCTTCCAGGGTATACCCTCAATGACCCACCTCCTCTAGCCACAGCCCACCTGCCTGAAGTTACCATCCAGTCAGTCCATTCAAACTAGGATGGACAGATTAGTCCTCAGCTCTCCTAATCCAATAAAGTCACTTTGGAATATTCCTGCATTAATAGGAGCTTTGGGGGGACATCTCATATCCAGACCATAACGGGGGAGGCACAGTAAAGTCATTTATAAACAATCGCTTGACAAAGAAGAAAGTGGCTATATTTAGCCCTAATGTCCTAGGTTTGTCCTTTGTATTGTGTCCTTTAACATACTATTTGATTGTGTTCTTTCCCTGGGATACCCATACTTTGGGCTACCGTGGAGTATGGATTGTTCTGTTAATTCTTTCATTGTAGAAAGGTCCAGAAGCAGGAGGCATTCATTCAATCCAACAAGTGTATATTAAGCACCAACCATGTATCATGCAAGTTTATGTAACAAAGACATAGTGGAAAACAAAATATACCCATCTGCTATTCTGGTGGAGGGTCTAGAAAACAAACATAAAATATATTTAAAAAAACTTGATGTCAGATGATGCTTTGTGTTAAATACAAAAATAGAGCAAGGGAGGATAAGAGAGAGAATGATGGTGGTGGGTTGTTGTTTTGTCATGTGGTTTTAAGAAGGACCTCACATAGAGACATTTAAACCATGATCTGAAATCAGTGAGTGAGCCATGTAGATATGTAGCAGGGAAACAATCTAAACTTTGAGAATGCTAAGTAAAGAGGCCCTGAGGCAAAATTATGAATGGCCTGTTTGGGGTACAGGACAAAGTCCACATGGGTAGAGTGGGGCAGGAATAGGAAAGGGATAGGAGATGAAGGGATACAGAGCTAGATGATGTGAGACCTTGTAGTCCAGTGCATGGACTTGCTTGTATCCCAAGGGAAACAGAGAGTCACATAAGTTAAAGGACAAAACAGTACAAAAAATTATATGGATTTGGGAAGAGAGGGAGGAGAGGGGAAATATGTATTATCCTTTGATCATCTTTCTCTCTTTCCTCCAACACTGAATGGGTTTCCCACCTTCTTCCCTGCTTACTCCCAGGACTGACTCTGTGTTAGAAAATCATCAATAGCTATGAAAATATATACAATGGTATTCTGATATGTATAGAAATGCCTTTTTGCACAGGAAATAGAAAACTGGATCAACACAAATAGCTCTTGCTGTCTTGCCATTTCACCAGATATCATCTTTTAAAAAAATCTGTCCCCAATTTATGAATTGCATTTATCATAACTTAAGCTCTTAGAAAAAGATTAGTTTTTAGATCAGGGATAGGTAGCTTTGTTTAAATTGTTTTGGTAAAAACCCGATCCAATTATATGTTATAAATAAAAAGGAATAAGCAGTTATTTAAATTACAATGGCCTAAATACCTAAATATATGGGGCAATGAACAGAGGAAAGTATTGACTCTCAGTAGGAGAGAAACCTACAGAAAGATGTTTTCTTGTTCTCCAACTCATTTCCCATGAAAAAAGACATCAAGAACAAGAAGCTTTCTGGGTAACTGTGGTAGGAATTATTTATTATTTTCCTACAAAGCTCTTTAACTATTTTTACTTTTTATCATATTGGTAGGAATGATTTTTAAAAATGATTACAAAAATAATTTGTCAAAATAAATATAAGCAACTTAGAAATTTTTAGTGTTTTTAAAAATTATGTTATAGTGAGTTCATTATGGTATTATTTGAACTAGACCAAAGCAGACTATTTATGAAGGCATTTGTTTATTTTGAAGATAATTTGGTGATAGCTGCCTTACTCATTTCATGTGACTAATATTGGGGGATGGTGTGCATTGTTGAATCAAAGGAAAAATTCAGTTGTCAATTTTGAGAGCTCCAGCCATCAATAAATAAAGGGGGGTGGAACTGATTCTCATCTTACTGGGCGTAGTAT
Organism: Marmota marmota marmota; assembly: GCF_001458135.2. Taxonomy (NCBI): domain Eukaryota; kingdom Metazoa; phylum Chordata; class Mammalia; order Rodentia; family Sciuridae; genus Marmota; species Marmota marmota. The sequence goes on from NW_026000026.1 coordinate 34,287,930, forward strand.
ATTTCTCCTTACTATAGTTTATAGGCAATCTGGAAACTCATTAAGGGTGTCTTTTTTTTGTAATAAATTGATACATTTGGGTACATGCTTGTTTATTTTTTACCTTAGAAAAAAATCATTGGTGCATTGTAATTATACATACTAGGGGAAATTCATTGACATGCTTATAGTCCTGATTTCTGAGGTTCCTCTTTGTCAGTAAAATAGTTAAATACAGTAAAGTAGCTATTAAAATAAATACAGAAGACATTTATCTCCTCATGCAACCCACTAAGCAGTTCTGATCAAAAGCTTACAAATACTATAATCAACAAATGGTTTTAGTTTTGGATCCTGGAAGAGCTTTATTCCATCCATTTCAAAGACCAGGAAGCTGTAGACTCCCTGGAGCTAATGAGTGAGCAGATGAGTTCTCTGATGGCCTCACCAAGGCCAAACCCAAGCCCAGACCTTACTTGCAAAGATTAGAATGCTCTGCAGCTGCTAAAATAGCACCACCTCTATTGTGAAACAAAAAAAAAATTTCATAAGTGTGTAGAGACCTATATTATTCTGTGAACATTACTAGGTCCATCATGTCTTCTACTTTGAGAAGCTTCTTCAGAGCGCCATATAAATGTATCTGTTTTCAGATAGGGAAACTCCTTGAATATCATTTGTGGGATTCTCTTTGGGTTTCACTATAATTGGTTGAATCAGATCTTGAGAGTAGTTCTTCCCACTTTGAGTGCACATTGGCCACTAAGCCACATCCATATGCTTCATGGAATTTTAAGATTTATTGTGTAATTGTGTGCGTTGATGCATTTTTGAAATTAGCCTGGGGTTTAGGGTTTCTTTTTCAACTTATATGTGATTGTTTTGGTTATACATGCTTATAGTTGTGTATTTTACCAATAATCAATAGGCTTAAAATATAATTGGCACATTTGGGGTCTGGCTTCACTCAGAAGTCTTTACACCTTCTTCATAAAAATTTTGTGGAAAAAAGTGAGTCCTTATTTAGCATATCAGGAAATTGTTAGGGGTATGGTTAGGGATTTAAGTCTGGAAGGCGCCAATTAGGAAATGCCTTTGGCTTTTGGGTTTGCATCCTTAATATCCATTTCTTCAGACCTTAAGCCTTTGTGTTTTGTTGTCTAAGAATAATTGAGGATCAGATTTTTATTCAGTGAGCCCCAAAGAGGAAACACCAGTTCTGTGGCCAGTCACTTAAGGTTTGAGACATGACTTACTACTTTGCAGAGAATTAAGGATGCATTTCAAGGTACGACATACAACTATTTTAAAGCATAACAAAACACAAAGACTTTGTCATGAGTGATGCTTTCAGGGACAGGATTCCAGTGAACAGTTAAAATCTGTAAAGAATTAAATAGGGAAAGAGGGCCTGAGGTGGAGCCGGAATGAATTTTCAAGAACATCTCTGTACAGACTTTCCATCCTCTAGAACTGTGCGTCATCTAACCAGGAAGGCTCCCAGACATCTTCCTCGACGCCTGGCTATGGGCCAAGCAATTTCTTCCGTTCCTAGTCAAAGAATGACCTCTGTGTTGAGGGGGGCACGTCTGGGATGATGAGGTTGTGGATGCTCAACACTGTGAAGCTCTGAAACTTCAGGTAGTGCCTTTTTTTTCACCAGAAAGCTTCATAATTTTCCAGTATATTTGTTAACAATGAAGATTTTATTTTGAAAAAATCCAAGGCGGTCATTTTACACTTTGCCAAAAAGGCTTCTGCTATCTGATTATAGCAGATCAACTTTACATCTTTCCTGAAATATAGGACTTACATAACTTGAGGATAGTAGACTCAGTAAGCTCAAGGACCTACACACTAGTCATTTTTCTATTAGCACTTGAATTTGAATTTATCTTAAGAGACTGGGGATGCACCTCAGTGGTAGAGCACTTACTTGGCATGCAAGAGGTTCTGGGTTCAATCCCTGGTACTGCCACATAAGAAAAAAGAAAAGAATTTATCTCAAGAATATTAGTTTACTTTAATACACACAAAGTCCTTAACCATGGTTCTGTCTGATTCCTTTGTGAAATGAAAGTGCCAATACAGAATGGACTGTTTTGATAAGCTGCCTCACAATTTTAGGGTATATTTAAAGTTCATCTCTAAGAACTCATATGCAATGATGCTGTTTTCCTGGTTTTATTTTTATGAGCCACAGTATTATCTCCCACTGCTTATCTGATTTGAAAATGGTTGTAATATTTGGAGAAAGTTAATATTGAGTCATGCCAAAACCTTAATAAACTTAGTCCTGAACTAATATCTCAGCCTCGTGGGGGGAATTTCTGTATGCTAAGATAAATTTTAATATTATAGAAATGCAATAGTGACCTTTCCATAAAACCTTAATAAAATTACTTTGTGATATAAACTGCTGAAGAGATGGGAGCTTCTTGAACGAGAGTATGGGTGATTTATCTGCATTTCATGGTTTATCTTATATCTCATTTCTTCAGATCTCTTGTGTTTTTCTTTCCCTTAAGCCAAACAACAGTAATTTCCATATTTTTAAGGGAGAGAACAGGCAGAATTTTCGAAGACGTATTTTCCCTTTACACCAGTTCATTTAACTGCTGCTGGTATGGCTGCTGTCTTGGTAATTCTAACAGCCTCCATATCGTTGAAAAGAAGTTAACAAGATAGAAAATTTCACAGTGAGTTTCAGGTATTTAATTTGAAAACACCATTTTGCATTGGAGTGAAGGGGACACAGAGCAGCCGTGCAACAGCAAAGCTGTGGGTAATGGTTTAAGACGAGTAGACTCAGGATGTAGTACCCAGGGTAGAAAATAGGATGATGGCCATTTGGCAGACAAAGTGCAACTTCCCAAAATTAAAATGTTGGCTCATATCCTGAAGTCCAAACTCTTTGTTTCCCAGACACTGGCATCCAAAAATGACCCAAATCTGAATCTCCTAGCTTTGACTTCATAATATTTTTTTGTCCATTCTAGTTAAAGCTGTGGAAAAAAGGGTGAAAAAAAATAGTCGTAGGAAGTGTAGTCAGTGTGAATCATGGTTTTCTCAACTGCCTTTTGATCTCCTTGATGGCTTGACTTTCCAGAGCCTGCTTCAAATTCACAGGTCAAAAAGAGGATGGCTGTTTTAGGAGTAGAATTGGAAAGGCATTCCCCCAACAGTCAATCATTGTGAATCTAACAATTTACCACTTGAACTGAAATCAATATTCTTACACAGAATAAACATCAAAGTACATTATTCTGCATCTTTACAGTGAGGGGATTTTTATTTCATTTCATTTTATTTTTATTTTTTATTTTTAGTTTTTTTGTAATAATGGGGATTGAGCCCAGGGGCAGTTTACCACTGAGCAACATCCCAGTCCTTTTAAATTCTGAGACAGGGTCTCTCCAAATTGGCCTGGAACTTACGATCTTGCATTGAGGGAATGTTTTGACTTTGATTCCATGGAATTTGGAAAGAGGCTGACATGTGCTAATCCAGCTTTATATTTTGAAATGACATTAGAGGGGCATTTAATTCCATCTCTCACTCAGCACAAAAATCCCTTGATACCTCCAAGATTACTTCCTCTTCCATGTGGATTATTTTCAAATACATGAAGTTATCTCTTGCCCTAACCTATGATCCAGATGGGGATGGGATAGGTTTTGGACAAGCAGTTCAAGGAAATGGTTCTTTCTCAACTTCACCAGTGGATCTATGGGACTCTGCCTAACAGGCCTAAGGTTTCTTGGCCACTGTTCTCACCCCCTGGCAGGGAGAGCCTACATTGGCTTAGAAATCCATGGAATCTTCTTTTATCAATGGTTGTTTAAATGATGTAATTTTTATATTTTTTTAACAGGCTTCTTTTGTGTTGGTATGTTTATGAAAGAGTGTGGCACAGAAATACTCTAAACAATAGTAGGATATAAATTTGCTAAGGTTATTATGTCCCTGATCCATGCACCCACATGACTGCATTAAGGTTTAAACAACTACCTCTTCACCATGAGCTCATTAAGGTTGGAATTCACCAAAATTTAGATGTTTGTCACATTAAAAAGGAGCATTTCCTTTTTCTTTTAATTGCTTTAACAGCAACAACAAAACAAAACAAACAAAAAACCTCTCTGTGTTAATCCTCTGTTACTATAACAATTACCCAAGCTAGTAAATTTATAAAGAGAAAAGTGTATTTTGGTGCTCACATTTTTGGAGGTTTCAATCCATTATCCACTGGCCCATTGCTTTGAGCCTGTAGTGACACAGACATCATGGTGGAAATGTGTGATGGAACAAAACTGCTCACCTCATGGCCAAAAGTGAAAAAGAGAAAAAGAAGGGGACTGAGGTCCTCATATCCCCTTCAAGGACACACCCCCAAGGACCTGAAGACCTCCCATGAGGCCCCACCTCTTAAAGGTTCCACAACCCCAATAGCACATGGGCAGGAAACCAAGCCTTCAACACACTAGGTTTTGGGGGATGTTCAAGAGAGATCCAGACTATTGCAACCATCATGAAGATCTTAGTGTCACTCAGTTGATGGATTTTTAATATTTGATCCATGCTTGCAAGTATTGCTTTTGTAGCAATGAGTTCAGCTTAGGGCATATGTGGACATCTGAAGTCCTAGAAAGAGCATCAATAGAGGCTGCTGAAAATAAGGGAAGTTCTGGAAAGGAGATGAGGCTAGTATAATACCACAGGATTGCCATGGAAGGGAGAACATAAGAGCAAAAAAATACAAATAAAGTCTAAAGTCAGTAGGTGGAAGAGTAGCCCAGAGTGGAAGAGGGTTCATAGCTGAAGGTGGGAGTTAAGTTCTAGAGAGGGTAAGAAAGGTGAAACTCATGATATGGATAGAGTTTGGAGACCAGATACTCACAAAAGAATTTTACTAGCATATTTGATGTAGATTCCATATTTTAGGCCATTTATAGAAATTTAGTAGTTAAGAAATGGTGATAACAAGCATTTTTTTTTCTTTTTAAAAGAAATTTGGCCACAGGAAGTTATAATATAGGTGGCAAAAATAGCAGCATTTCATCCTAAGTCTCCTCTTTAAAACTTTAGGACATAGTAATTAATTTGATGCCATTGGAAGTTTTGTCCACAAATTCTGACTTGGGTTTTTCAGGTAATGGCCAGAGTTAAATACTACTTTGTTTCCCATTTTACCTCAGGGGTTGTTTTAAAATAGGGCAAAATAAAAATAAAAATAGGTTTAATGGTTTAATTATACTTGCAATTTTATCAGTATTAAACATAGGTAGTTACAATAATTTGATCACTACAGATAGTTCCCAAATAGCATATTAAGACAATTGATTTAATAGAGCAGGTGGCTGGATCTTAATTTCTTTCTTCTTTTTTCTCTTTTCTTTATTTTCTCTCTCTCTCTTCTTCTCCCTCCCTCCTTCCTCTTTTTTTCAGTAGTTCCAGGGATCAAACCCAGGTCCTCACATATAATAAGCAAGCTCTCTACCACTGAGCTATGTCCCCCAGCCCTGGAGATACATACACACACACAAACACATAATTTTTTTTAACAAAAACAATTTTCCTTTATTAGATTTAGAACACTCTGAAAATAAAGCAAAGACTTTTAAACAGTGATTTTTTTAAAAAATGTGAACCAGTATTTTACAAGGGCATTAAAGGAATATGAATTCACTTTTCTTTTGGATAATATAAAGTATTTTCTGATTGTGGAGCTGAGGATAATGTCTGTCTTCAGGTAATTTTGAGGAACGAAACTGGAAGTCGAGAATCATATGGACTTTTCCTTTACTGAGGCAAATCTTAGTTTTGGCTTAATTTCCTCTGATTAAAGTAATTTAAATACAGATCCAGAAAAAGAAGATTTTTTTTTTCTCATTTTGGCTGCAAGCTTTATGTTTAGGATGTTTTATGAATTTAGGGAACTTTGGTCGTGTCAGTGAAGGTATGGATTCACGTCCTAAGGTTTAAGTTCTTGTTCTCGAAGATTTGAGGGACTCTAAGCTTTACCACATTTTGTTAGTTGGGTGAGAATTTCTAACTTTAAGAGAATATGTAAAAATGACTTGATGAAATTTTCCATTGCATTGATGTTGGATGCCCTTATAGAAAGAGCTTTGGGAAGGCAGTGGGTCAATGCCGCCTGCATGAGCATTTAGAACTGGTGCTCATTCCTCCTAACTGCAAGACAGCCTGGTTCTCTTGCCCAATAATAATGTCATCCTCCTGGTCTTCAGGTCAGCCTGTTGACATCTTTCTAGAGTCTTTGAAACTTGCCTGCAGTCTTGTAGCATTTTGGAATCTGCCAGGTCAATCTTTTTCCCTGAAGAAACAAAATAATTGATTGCACACTCAAGGACCTAAGCAATTTTCAGTAACATTGCTTATTAATACTGACACTTGGTGGGAGAGGGCAAGAACTTGTCTAATAAGGGTCAGGGAATTTAGTTAAAGAAGCTGAGTTTTTGCTCACCATTTCCCAGCCTGGCTTGATTAGAAGTTAGAGACATTTGCTAAAATAATATACAATGTGAACTCTTGGGAATATCTTCACTTCTAGCTCTTTGACCTCTGGTATCCTTCCCATTGTCTCTAGACTTTGTTAGAGTGAGGAATGTTATTCAGTTTCTGTATAAGCCATGGAAGCAAACACACTTTAAAATAATCCAGGGAAAGCACACATTTTATGAAAGGGACGATTATGTAAAGGCTGTTGACCTTACAAGGATTTTGCAAGTGTTTGACATCCTGGAAGTGTGCTTTGATACTGAGGAGTTGTTCTAGAAGTGCCACCATGTCATTACTCTGTTAGTTGCTTGTCAATAGGCAATAGAAATGCATTATTTTCTGTTTTATTTGAACCCATCTGAATGTGGCTTTCATTTTAGTAAATAAAATATGTTTCAGGAAGTACATGCATGGTTTTAAATAACATCTACATTTATAGATGATAACCTATTAACATTACCATTATGGCCCAAATCATGTTTAATCAAACAAATAGAGCTTGGAGGAATCAGAAAAAAATGAATGGGTCATCCTTTGTATTTCACTGACTCGGAAGCAGAGGCTCAGGAAGGTTAAGGGGCTTCCTCAAAGTTACACAATTAGCTGGGACAGGGCTGGGACTAGAATCCAAGTCATCTATCTCAGATTGGCCCTCTGTCTCCATTCCAGAAGACTGAACAGGTCAGATTAATTTAATATTAATGGTGGACACAGTGTAATGTATAATTAAGGTCAGGCCCATTTTTTTAAGGTATAGCTAAATTACGTATAGAACTGTAAAATTTATATCTGTCTAATTCACTTTTCTAACGCAGATTAGAAGATTTATCTGGAGTTGTGTGAACATGGGTCCTGGTGTCTAAAGTGAAGGGAATGGACTCAGTTTCCATCTCTGCTGATCTATCAAGCAAAGCCAAAGACAGGCCTGATACTACCCCTAACTTTTAAGTACACTCTACTACAGTGATGGAGCCATTCCCTTTAGCCTTCTTGAGGATTTTTTGTGAACTGTTTGTCTGAACCTAGAAACAAAATTAATATAAGGCTGGTTAACAAGAGAAAAATCATAGTGTTTTCTTCTTTGCTTTCTTTCTCACTCTCACCCTGGTGCTGAGGATTGAAGCCAGGGGTGCTCTACACCAAGCTACATCTCCAGCTCTTTTTATTTTATTTTTTTTTAATTTTGAGATAATCTCACTAAATTACCCAGGCTGGACTTTAACTGTGATCCTCCTGTCTCAACCTCCTTTGTTGCAGGGATTGCAGGTGTACACCATTGTGTCTGGCAAGTTTTAATAATTTTTCCATCTTCACAGAAATTTCCATAAGAGAGTGAAATTGGAAAGAAATGACCTACTTTTTAAACAAAGGGCAATAAACTTTTGAAGAAATGATGAGACAAATAGATCTCTGAACTAGAATAGTAAATTGTATGGATGTCACTAATAGACACCAGGAAGGGTATAAAAGAGAGTGTGAGATAAGGGTTACTCCAATGTGTTTATTTATTCAGGCTCACTACAGCTCCCAATTGCCTATCTCTGGTGATCCGGGCTATTTTCCAGTCTTGTTATGAAGAGGAACCCCTTCCTAAAAGACTCTGCATGGTTTTTTGCATGTCAGAAAAGACAGGCCAAATAGCTCTTTCCAAAGTTCTAGATCTTTCAGTGATTTTGGCTTAAAATAATTCATTCTATTTTGAGATGGCACATCCTTAACTCTTACTTACATAAACCAAGTTGCACAATTTCCCACCAAACCTGAGCCAGGTGTGGTAATGCATGCCTGTAACCCCAGTGACTTTAGGCTGAGTTCAAGTCCAGCTTCAGCAACTTAGTGAGGTCCTAAGCAACTTAGCAAGACACTATCTCAAAATAAAAAATAAAAGTGGCTGGGGATGTGGCTCAGTGGTGACTATTAAAGTGTCCCTGTATTAAATCCCCAGTACCAAAGAGGGAGAGGGAGAGGGAGAAGGAGA
>NW_026000026.1:34296416-34329784 GCF_001458135.2 Marmota marmota marmota
GGGAGAGGGAGAGGGAGAGAGAGAGAGAGAGAGAAGAAGGGAAGAGGGGGGAAGAAAAGGGAAGGGAAAGGAAGGAGAGAGGGGAGGGGAAGGAAGGTCAAACCTGGAGAGAGGAAAATTAAAAAGATAACACTTTTTCCAAGAAGTAACTGGTGAATTAAAGGATTTTGCATTCTTTCCTTTCACACTGATTGAATTTTTATGCATTAAAAAAAAGAGAGAGAGGAATATGTCAAATGGGGTGGTACATGCCTGTAATCCCAGTGACTCAGGAGTCTGAGGCAGGAGAATTACAAGTTTGAGGCTAGCCCTAATAACTTAGCAAGACCCTGTCACAAAATAAAAAATAAACAGGGCTGGGGATGTAGCTCAGTGGTTAAGCACCCCGGGGTTCAATCCCTGGTAACAAAAATAAAAATAAAACAGGAAAAAAGTTTTGGGATTTTTTTTTTAAAAAGAATTTGCATAGATTAAATAAAGAAATCATTCTCCCCCAACCTTAAATTCTGTATACTTTTTTCTCACCTCCTCTATTATCTGAGTTCCATCTTCATCCCGTGTTTAAACTTTTGAGGACTTCAGTAGAAACATGTTGAAAAGAGAGAACTATCTTTGTGTGAGGTTAGATTTCTTCGACCAAAAGTTATCTTCAGGCTATGGAGTAGTAGTACTCTGATATATATGAACATACAAAGGCTGTTGGTTTCTGATACCTTCTAATTCAAAAACCCAAGGAGAGATATTTTATTTTCTCCATATATGGTCTGGACTCCGTTCCATTATGCATGTCTTGTACTTTAATCCTCATCTTATGACTCCTGTATAATAATAGCAATGACCTATTTATAAAATAGCTTGGAGAATGTTTAACTACAGGAATCTTGATTAAATTTAATAGCTCATTGTGTGTGTATGTTTATTTCAGTAAGAAAATTGTTATTAAAATAAAGGATCCTTTGAGTCCTTGAATTTGTGCCTGCTCCTGTCTAAGCGCTTTCCTTATTTTTGTGAAGTCATGTCTTGCAGTCCTCAGACTGACTCCACATCACGCCTGAGGCAACCTTCAGAAAGATTATCCAAGCAAAGAAAAAATAAAAATCTTTCCTTTGAAATAGTCTGTTAATTAAGGCAAAATTGGGCCTCTAAAGAGAGATTTCTCTCTTGACATGTAGGATGTGTGGTGGTGATGTTTTGCCTAATAATTTTGGCAGAGCCAGTCCAAGGGCAAATGAAGGGCAAAGTAAAATATGGAGGTCTGGGCCCAAGAGAAAGAAGAGAAACTTAGCAGCAGGCTAGGGGTCACCTTTTAAAAGTCAGTCTCTAGAGATGTCAACTATGTACCCCATAAGGACTTGTGCAGGGTACAGCCCCACCCTCAAGAACCCAGATGCCAATCTGAGCAGTTCCCACTGGCAGTCAGAGTCACGGACTGAGTTATGAGGCATAGAGGGGTGGGAATGGGAGGTGCAGCTTAGAAGTGGTTCATAGGCCCAATCAGACTGCAGAGCCAAGTAAAGAATGGAAACTCACTCTGCAGACTGGGTTCCAGCCAAACCGCTGGGTTTTCTCTTTTGGAAACAGGACTGGGAATAGCGTTTGAGATTCTGGAGGGGAGAGCAAGTGCCCGCAAAAAACGGTGCTGAAATGTGCATTTGGATAAAAAGAGGAGCATTTGTTCTGCTGTGCCTCACTTTGTTTTGGGGGTTGGTTGGGAACTCCTCCCGAATGAAATATTCTCTCATTTATCCTTTCATTCATTTAGTGCTTAAGGACCACCCACTACTAGGACACTAATAGCGAATGAGAATGAGATTCTGTTCTCCACAGAGTTCACTGTTCAGTGGAGATAGGGATCAACAAATATCTGTTTACAATGCAGGGAGAGATCTACAGAGGGAAGTTCAGGGTTTCTACATAAAAATACAGAAGTGGTACCTAACTCAGTGTCTCTAAATGGGTAACTAGTAAATAACCAAGTAAGGAAAGAGATTGTGGAATGAGGGACGAGGAATGTATAAATGGCTCAGCGTTTGGGTCAATGAATTTGTCTGAAAAGTCCAGAGAGAAGCACGGGGAGAAGTGGCGATGGATGACACTGCTTTTCCAAGTGGCCAGGACATGATTCTCCTAGAACTCTTTGATTTCAACATATTCTTTCTTTTCTTCTTTGGTAATTGCAGCTCCTTAAACTTAAGGGAGTTTTGGAGGTTGAATCTTCACTTGGTGTTTTCCCTGATGTTTGCAGTATGTGCACCGTACTTTGAGAATCACTAATTTAAGGCAAGCCTGTGAGGCCTAATTCTCTGTTTTTCTCCTAGGCTCCTGTTGTACATTTTCACCTTGATCATCCAGAACCTTCCACCTATAGCTTGAACCATGTTCTAGTGAACAAGAAACTAAAGCTGAGGGAGAGGTTAACCCACACCTCCATTCTTGTGGTCCCCATTATCATGTACCCCGGCTTTCCAAGAACAAAGGCGTCTCTGGCCAGGAGCCCTGGGTTAAGAACACCTTGAAACAAGAGCCCAAAGAGACTTCCATTTGTGTTCTCTCTCTAAAACTGTAGCTAATCTTTGCATGTTGCTTTTAGTTTTCTGTTTCTCCCAGACCTGGTCAGAACACCCCTACCAACCACAAACCTTTGATGAGTAAGGAAAGATATTACTGTTTATTCCTTGCAATATGTTTCTAGGTATTCACTATATTCAATTTAAGCTGGTTCTCTAAGTACCCCAGATATTGAAGCATGTTTTAGACACGGTTTGCAAAATCCTGGTAAAATGAAGCCTGTGGTATCACCATAAATATCACCTAATAAATTTACATAAGCAATTTTTATAAATATTTTTATTCCTATATTTTTAAAAATTGTTATATTTAGCCAAGCACAGTGGTTGATGTCTGTAATCCCAGGGACTTGGGAGGTTGAAGCAGGAAGATTTCAAGTTGGAGGCCAGCTTGAGCAATTTAGCATGTCTCAAAATATAAAATAAAAAGGGTCGGGATGGAGCTCTGTGATAGAGCACACCTGGGTTCAATCCCTAGTATTACACACACAAAATTAATTATTACATTTAGAGAAAGTTACACTTACCTTGCATCATGATTAGCACTGAAATGGGGAGTCCAGCAGTGGATGTGTTTACTTTCTGCCTTCATATGATTTATATTTTCATAATAAACTCCAGGAAATTATTTTGAATCAGGTGGGGATTTCTAATAGATTAATTATGGCTAAAGCTATTGATTTCTTATAATCTAGAATTGATGAAAAAATGCAAGGGAAGGTGGTTCCTAGCCACTCAAGAAGCTGAGGGAGGAGGCTGGCAAGTTTGAGGCCAGTCTCCACAATGTAACAAGACTCTGTCTAAAATTAAATAGAGGTGGGCACAGCGGTGCACTCCTGTAATCTCAGCAATTTAGGATCACAGTTCTAGGCCAGCCTGAACAGCTTAGTGAGACTATGTCTCAAAAAGAAAAAAAAAAAAAGTGCTGAGAATACACCTCAGTGGTAAAGGGCCCCTGGGTTCAATTCCCAGTATAAAACACACATACACACACACACACACACACAACTTCAGACTTATTGAGAAACTAATTCTAGCACCACCATAATCAGTCTTACTTCCAAATATAATAATAGCAGAGGTCTTGGAGTTAACAAATAATTTTAATCAGAGTTACCAGGAAACTCTATACTAAGTAGTGAATAAGAATCAGTCACAACTGGTATGTATGTACACACAGGTTTTAAATTCTGAAAGGATAAGAACATTTTATAGCTTTATTAGTCTCTTCCTACCCTTTTCTCTTGCTTGGAACTCTGGTGGACAACATAGATATTGTTTAAAAACTGATATTTATGAACAGGAGTTTGTTGTTGTTGTGTTTTTGGGTTTTTTTTCAATATCATGCTGCTTTTACTTTAGAAAACATTTTTCCCCCTGAAAAAGAAACACTGTAATTTTCTATATTTTAGAATATAAAAAAGTATTAAAATAAAAATCATCTAAAATTCCATTGTCAAAAGTGATACTGTTTGTATTTTGTTAGCCTTTCTCTTCTGTAAGAAAAAAAAGTGTTGCTAAATGGTTGCTTATATAAACTACACACACACACACATATATATAAAACAAGTAACCATTTGGATCATACTTGCTTTTGTATTTGCTTAACACATATTGAGAGTAGTTTTATTTGCTTGAGAAAAGCTGTGAATATTTTTAGAAACTCCTCTAAATTTGCTGTTGTTAAGCAAATAACTATTCCTTTATATCATTATTTTCAGTAAGCATAAGAATACTTAGATGGCAAAGTGTATTTAATTGATTGCTTAGTTATGCTTATGTAAGGCCCATATTTTACTACCATAAAAAGCACAACAGTATCATTGTTCATAGATTTTGTGGGCATTTACTTAAGCTAAATCCTGCTGGTACAATTACTAAGTCAGGATATGGGCTTTTCAAGGCTATATAAATGAATTGCAGAATTCTTTTTCACCAGAGTAGACTAGAATGCTCTCCCTCCCCAACTCCCAGCAGCATTACCTACAATCATTTTCTGTGCTCCCTGTTTGCTTTTTGAAAAGCTTATTGAATGACTTGAAGAAAATGGAGGCATTTTTAGGAAATAGGGAAAATGATCATTAATGGTGCAATATATCAGTGTCAAATAAGATTTTTACTTGAGGTAAAGCCATTTGTTTAAAAGCTCTGGATGACCTGATAATGGACTGTTGATCTGTTTTAGAAAGACAAGGATGTCCTCTTCAAAGATGGAAGAGCAAGATATTGAAATGTGTTTGATAGAGCCAACTAATTTACTTTCAGTCAGTGGAAATTTTATCCCAACTTTCTGTGTTCTTGAAAACAATCTTGGTTATTCTCATCATGGGGTCATTTGAGGTCATGGGTTATTTAGTTTAATGGGATTTGCATGGTTAGATGGGGAAGGGATTATTTCATTATGGAACTTCTTTGTGGGTAGGTTAAAAGTTACACTTAATAAAATTCATAACTTGGCATGGTTCATTTTTATTCAATTGAAAGCTATATGTTAGTGGAAGCAAATGCTTTTTCAAATGAATTCATTAGTTCACAAATAGAAATAAAAAAAATGGAGACTGTCTTGGTTGACTTGGGGGAAGCTTCAGGGTTTATTTAAAATTTATATTCATTGCTAAGAGGCAGAGTTGTTAAAAAAAGATTTGGAACTCGGGGAAGTATATACTTCAGAAATAATGTCTTTACAGTTCAATGGGGTTTTAGACTAGAAGGGCAGAGTGTTGAGAAGTAATTTCTAGATTCCATTTAATTCTGGACTTTTGTTTCCATCTTCTTTTGATTCCACTGAATGGATGTATGTGAAATGACCATTCCTTTCAAATTGGAGCCACCTCTGTTGCATTCCAGATTGTTTTGGCAATTTTCTAGACCTTATAGGAAAGATGTCCAGCTTCAGTTGGCTGCATGTACATGGTATGCTTCCTGGGGCTGCTAAAAAAAAAATCACCACAAACTAGTAGTTGAAAACAGCACCATTTTATTTTGGAGGCCAGCAGGTTGAAATCTACATGCCTCAGAACCATGTTCTCTTCAGACTCTGGCCTCCTCTACTTTCTGGTGGTCTCAACATTCCTGACATGTGACATTTAAGTCACCTTCCATTTCCTCCTTTTCTGTTACTGTCTAATCTTCTTGTATCTCCCTGATATAAGGACTCTTGTGATGGCAGCTAGGCTCTTGTGATGGCAGTTAGGACCCACTTGGAAGATGCAGGATAATGTCTCCATACAAGATCATTATCACATCTGCAAGGGTTTTTTTTTTTTTTTTTTTTTTTTAGTCCTATAAGGTAACATTCACTGCAATTTACTGCAGTTCAGGGTGTGAGCATCTTTGAGGGAGTCATTTATATAGCCTATCATATCCATGTACCTCAAATATGCCTGCTTTCATGTACTGACTTCTGTTCATTCTGAACCACAAAATTAAGCATTGTCCAGGGAGGGCAGCTGGGGAGGGGGGGCAATTGTTGACTGAAATTTGATGCAGATTGGCCTAGGAGGTTGTGTATTGGGGGGACAGGGCATGTTGACTCTATTAGTTGACCCAGCACATCTGGGATAGGTGGTTTAGTAAATCTTAAGGACCTTTTTATAGATCTAGCAACACTTTAAAAAGGTTTTTATTAGTACATCAGTTATTCATAATAGCGGGGTTTATTATGTTATAATCATACATGCAGGAAATATCAGTGCTTCCTTTCCCTCCTGCCCTCCTTCTCCCTACTCCCTTTTGCTATCCTACTACTCTTCCTTCTATTTATTTATTTATTTTTATTGGTGTTTTGCAGATATACATAAAGGTGGAATTTTCTGTGTTATGTTCATATATGTGCATAGCATAATTTTGTCAGTTTCATTCCTCAGTTCCTCCCCTTTCCAGGGCTTCTCCCTCACCCTCTCTCCCCTTCCTGTACTCCTCTGATCCTTCCTCTTTTTTGTGGGATCTGCCCCCCCCCTCTTTTTTTCCTTAGTTGGCTCTAGCTTCTACATATGAGAGGAAACACTCGACCCTTGACTTCTTGTGTCTGGCTTATTTCACTTAGCATGATGTTCTCCAGTCCCATCCATTTACCAACAAATGCCATAATTTCATTTTTCTTAATGGCTGAGTAAATGTGGTATATATACATACACACTGGATTTTTATTCAGTCATTATATATATATTTTTAAATCATCTTAGAGGTCTAGTGACACAGCAGGTATAAAGATGCAGGGTCAAGTAGCACAAAAACCTGAATGGTTGTGTCACAGGAATACAGGGAGATGAAACTCCAAACCTCGGCTCTTTTGTTCCAGTGATAGAAAAGTTAAAGTCAGACACCAAAAGCCATGCCAGAGAACTTCATTATAAGTGAAAGTAAAGATAAAGTGAAATAAAAGAAAAGTAAAAAAGTAAAAGCAAAGCAAAGCTTAAACAGAGAGGACAGGAGAGAGAGAGAGAGAGAGAGAGAGAGAGAGAGAGAGAGAGAGAGAGAGAATATGAATGGTCCATCTCTAAGCAGAGAACAAAGGAGACAAAGCTGTCTCCAAATTTATTACTGTTTGATGTTTATCAAGAGACCTGGGGACCACTTCTGCACTCTTTGCCAATCAGGTGTATTCAGCTTCTCCTTCACGTTGGATGGTGGAGTTTTTGACCTTAGTTGGTCCTCTGGAACTGTCATGGTGGCCAACCTGTTTAGGGGAGCTTCATCTACAAGTCAATCCCATGTTAATGTGGGCATTGGGGTCCATAGCTGGTCAGAAGGTACCTTAGTGCACCTGCTCTACTAAAGGACTCTTCCTTCCCAGACAAATTGAGACACTTACAGCCATAATTCCTAACTTCACATCAACCTCAGTAGACCCTGTCAAGAATAGTCCCATTAATTCTTTTTTCTTGACGTGTTTGTGTTTTATAAATAGCTCCCTTGTTTTTGTTTGTTTTCTACGGATTAACTGCTGTCATTTGATTTCTTAAGATAGTTTGAAGAAGGATCCTAAAGTAATTTAAAGAATGCTTTATGACCTTACTATGTATTTCACTGCTCATTGCTGGCTACTACCTAACAGCTGCCCCTCCTTGGTTGACTTCAGTTGAACTGGTGGGAGACCATCTTCGTGGGTGTTGTGCTTTGTGTTTATGCCGCTTATATATCTGATAGCTCAACAGCCCACCTTGGCTCCTTTGTGCTCCTTCTACTAACTCTTTGAGTGCCTCATCGTCTTTTATAGAAGGAGCTCTATGTCATTTATTATGAAATAAGGCCACTTAGGACTCCCCTGCTCTCTGGTTCCCATTCTACCAAGCTCTCTGCTGCCCAGAGTTTTTCCTCTGTAGTCAGTGCAATAACTAACCCCTTCAGTTGCATAAGACTCTAGAAACAATGAGACTATTTAAAAGCCCTTTGGCTCCCTTCCAGTAACTGCTCATGGTGTTTACACTGGAAAAGATGCCGGGCTATCTATCAATTCTTTGACTTTGTAAATCCACCTTGACGTCCTGGGTTCCTCCAAAAGGCTGCTCCCTTCCTCTGTATGGTGAGGTGGTACCCTTGAAGTGGGTGAGGAGGTAATGAAATGCCCTGTGAGTGAATCTGTACAGGGCAAGCTAGAGGATTAAAGAAGAGGAACTTTTGGCAGGGCCTAGTGAAAGCATTTTGTAATTAGCTGTGGGTGGGGATTTTGGATAATTGAAAAAAGGATATAGTTATATAGAGTGGTCAGCCCGCTGTCCGTCTCCCTGCATACCTTTAAAAGGAAGTATCTGTCCCTTTAACTTTATGTGAAGTCTGTTGAACTTCATTTGTGCCCATTTTTAAATCAGTGACCTGGATTAAACTGTTGTAAACTGTAATTGGCTGGGTCAGGCATTTTCTAATTTGTTGGTTATAGTTGTACCACCTATTTAAAACAAGCCAGAGACTGCCTCTAATGCCAAACTCAGGGAAGCATTTCAGAGATATCACAGAAAAAAGCTTTCCCTTCCCCAGTTTCAAATTGGGGGGAAAAAGAGGGGATACTTTAATATCATTTTTTCCAAAATACCTCTTACCTTGTTTTGAACCCAAAACTCTGGGGCAGGGGGCAGGAGGAGTATTCAAGTATTCCCAACTTCACTGCAGATCTCCTTTAGAGATCAGCGTCTAAATCCGTCACCCTCCAAATCCTAAATCCTTCCATCAGCCTCTGCACCTGCTAGAGTCCTTCATATAATAAGACCATTTTGATGAAATTGGTACCCAAAAGGGAGATGAATAGTTTAGTAGCAAGAATGGCAGTGATGTCTGAAAAGCATCATGTACTGGGCACTTAGGTTGATCCTGGGAGAACCAGAGCTAGACCAGTGAACAATGATGCACGTGGATAAAAGCTTTCTTTTTATCTCTGATATGAGCTTTTTATATCAGATGCCTCTTTTTGCTATTCCTTTGAAAATGAAACCAAAGAGAAAAATTTAAAGGGATGGTTGTCAAGAACGAGAACATCACAGAACACATAAAGGTCAGCAGAGGAGGGATGTTTTGCCATCGTGTTCTGTAGTCTGCCAAATAACGAGGCCATCCTTGTTGATTTATTTTATTTTGGTGCTTCGAATTAAACCCAGTGCCTCACATGTGAAACATATGTTCAACCAGTGAGCTAAAAGTCGGCCCTCACCATCTTGTTTTTTTTTTAATAATATATATTAAAAATAAATATATGTGTATATAAAATATATATGTACTAAAAAATACATATATATTTTGGTACTAGAAATTGAACCCAAGGACACTTTACCACTGAGATATCCTTGTCCCTTGTATTTTTAAATTTTATTTTATTTTTTTCTTTCTTATCATGCTTAGGGCCTCCCTAAATGGCTGAGGCTGGCCTTGAACTGGTGATCCTCCTAGGATTACAGGCATGCACCACTGAGGAGCCTGGCATCATCTTGTTTTCTAATCTGTCTTTTATGCTAACTTTTAGCTGTCCTGTAATTGTTTATTGAAGGTCCATTTTTTTCTCTGAAGATCTGTTTTACAGCATGTAATGTATAAAATGATAATTTCTCTCCAGGGTAAAAGCTTGGAAGAAAAGTTGGAGTCAGATAAAGAGAAGAGAAAACAAAAGAATGATAATTTATGGACTTATTCTGCATATTTAGAGAAAAGCCATTTCAGATACGTAAATGCAAGGTGGTAAACATTGGTTGGCCACTTGTGTTTTAACATCATACACTAATGAGATATTCTTTGTTCATTTTTAGGTCTTGAATATCATCATGGCCAAACCTTATGAATTTAACTGGCAGAAGGAAGTCCCTTCCTTTTTGCAAGAAGGAGCAGTTTTTGACAGATATGAAGAGGTAAAGAAGAGCTATTAATCTTTTCACTGAAAACATTCTAATAATTATTTAACTTAATTACGGTATTGAGCAAATATTCTTTGACAGAAGTAAGAACCTCTTGGAGATTCATAAGTTGGAATAGTTAGAGGGCAGTTATGAGGTATAATATTAATGATACTCTAATTTGTGATGCTCATCCTGTGCCACATATAATCACGACAGTCCTGTAATTTATCATCAAGTGCTCACCAAGTGCAAGACTACCTTCCAAGCACTTTGTGTGTGTTATTTGCTTAATTTCTCAACAACAACCTTCCAAGGTTGATACTGTTATTCTGGTTTTATGGATGGGTTTCATGGAGTAAGGGTTTTGCTTAAGCTTTTGGCGGCCTTTCCATATAAACCTTTCCATTTGTTAAAATGTAGCAGTGCTGGGACTTTGTGCTAGCCATTTACTTTGTTCATTTCATTGCACAGACCTTTGTGACCAAGGCTTTGCGTGCCCCTGCTTCTGTCATTTTTTATTTGTGCCCTTGCAAGGTGGCAGTGGCTCCAGGCTTCCTCCAGAGCTTGGGCTTTGACCAACAATCTGTTTAGCAGGGCAAGAGAGGTGAGGTGAAGCCTCTTTGCCTTGTAAATCTGTTGTCCTTGAGTCTGAGAGGACCAGAGGAGGGGTATGTCATGGAATTTATGTTGCCTTTAAGGTAAAGTAAAAGATAAGACTTCCTAAAACCATTTAGAGTCAGAGTTCTTTCCTTTTAAAATCAATACAATGGCTGTGCTTGGTGGTGCACGCCTGAAATCTCAGCAGTTAGAGGGGTTAAAGCAGGAGGATCACAAGTTTGAAGCCAGCCTGGGCAAATAAGCAAAACCCTGTCCCAAAATGAAAAATAAAATAAAATAAAATAAAAACAACTCTATCAGTGGTCGATAGAGCCTTCTGGGTTCAGTCTATAAATATAGTGTGGAAAAAAGGAAGGAAGGAAGGGAGGGAGGGAGGGAAAGAAGAAAAAGAAAAATATCAGTGAGATGTTTATGTGGCCTGATTAGCCAGCTGTCCCTGAGGTTGATTGTCAGATGCAGAAAGTAATTTTCTGTGAGGGGTTCTAACATGACTGAGGACTGTTGACTTGCTTTTCCCAGCATGTATCATAGAAGATGTATATCTAGTTGCTTTTATTTTTATATTTTTTTAATAGTGGACATTGAACCCAGGGACTCACATATGCTAAACAAGCACTCTACCACTGAGGCTCCTCCCCAGCCCCTTTAATTTTTTTATTTTGAGACAGAATCTTGCTAAGTTGCCCAAGCTGGCCCCAAATTTACAATCCTCCCGCCTCAGCCTTGAAGCATCTGGGTTTACAAATGCGAGCCACCACACCTGGCTTGATAGCTGCTTTTTAAGTAAACAAATTTGAGCATGCAAAAGGTGAGCAAGATGTCTTCACTGTCCTTGTATTGAAATAAAATATTAAAGAGACACCTATTCATGTATCTGAAACGTTGCCACCAACAGGAAATAAAAGCTAACTTCATTTTGCTATAAGAAGGAAGAAAATAATATGCTTCTACCTAGTCATCTTGTTCCTCATCTGTTTAAAAAGCTTTCATGACTTTCCACTCTAGGATAAAGAAAACTCCTCAATAAACTCAAGGCCTTGCATAATTTGCCTTCTATGTAATTAGTACAGAATTGTTTACCTCCAGTTTCATACACGTCCTCTCCATTAACCTTAGCAAACCACTTATAATCCCCTCATAAACTTTTCTATTACATACTTATGTATGCTACTCTCTCTCCTCCTGAGATGTTCTTTTCTTTTTCTATTTGTTCTATTTGTAACTTGTTACTGGAAAACTCCTTCTCATCCTTTAGAACCCAGATGAGAAATCTTCACTTCTGGATATATTCCTTGAGCCATCCAGCAAGAGATATCACATTTGTCCTACCACTAACCTACCTCAACACATATTTCACCTCCTTTGCATTTTATTTAATATTTCTATCTCTCCTACTATACTCTTCCTTGCTTGAAGTCAAGGACAGTATTTTACTTATCTTTCAGTAATTTATCTGTAAGTTGCTGAATGTCTGTAACTGTAAAACATTGACAATGTCTAGTGTCAAAAAGGGTTTTGCACACAATTCATTCTAAGCTTGTCTGTTTTTTGTTTTTTGTTAGTTCTTTCCCTTCCTTTCTTCCTTCTTTCCATCCTCCCTGTCTTCATGACTCACTCTCTCTTTTCTTGTTTTTTGCTGGGAATGGAACCCAGGGCTTTGCACATGCTAAGCAAACATTCTACCACTGAACTGTACCCCTGACTATTCATTTTCTGATAACTGAAATGGGAGAGACTTCTTAATAATCCTTGACAATCCCATGTGTGGATCTGATCATCAACATATTCAAAATATTGGAGTATACTGCATGAAATATTTTTAAATAAAAATGATCATGATCAATCATTATATATAGTTCACACATAATTCAAAGTAAATTATTTCCATTGGCTACTTATATTCACTATATACAACTTGGCAAGGAAGGTCAAAAACTAATTGAGAAGCATGTTCAAGTCTTTCTCCCAGGTAAACTGTATCTAGGTTGGGTATCACTGTCACCAAGATGACAGCGTATGGAAAAAAAAAAATATATATATATATTTTCCCACCCATTGCTAGGCAATAGCTGAGACCTTAAAACAAAATACAGATTAATGAGGGAAAAAAGCATACAAACTTATTTAATGTTTTGCATGACATGGGCACCTTCAGAAATGAAGATTCAGAGGATCAGGGAAACCTGGGTATACTTTTGCTTAGTCTGGTTGGATAGACATACAGAAGAATGACTGGACAAAGGGGATGTGATCAAATAATAAACTGGGAGGAACTTAACAGCTGAAGGATGTTTGTTCAGATTCTTCTCTGTGTCCCCAGGCTCTCAAAGAACATCCCCCTGCATGTAAGGAGGATCCCTCTGGGTCAGCTTGGTTTTTGTGGTTTGCTTCAGGGTAGAGGGTGGTGAGGGAAAGGCCAGAGTGACCTTCCTGCTTCTACTGTTGTTGTCTCAAATGCCAAAGTGCCATATTTTGGGATAACATCTCCTGAACCCCATCAATGGCCATATTTCTTTAGTATGAGCTGGTGTGCGACGATCTGTTCCAGAATCTGTTCAGTGACCTAAAAGATTTGCAGTTTCCTAAGACAATTTTCCAGGCTTTTGAAATCTACAAGATAGTTTTGAAAATACTGCATAGCATCTAATAATTCAGAGATCATTTGGAAAACATTAAATAAAAACACTGGCTGGGTGTCTCTCCTACTTTAATGTGTCCAAACAGAGAAAAATTACTTTTCTTTGTAAATCAAGTGAAATATGATTTGATGAACTTTGGTTCAACATTTGAATCCTTTTTTATTTCTTGTGATTCTTTTTTTGGGGGGGGGTTATTATTTGGCCTTTTGGTTTGAAATGTTATAGAAAGAGATACATTCATAAAGTTAAACTTATTTTTTTTCCGTACGCTGTCATCTTGGTGATAGTGATACCCAACCTAGGCACAGTTGATATTTAGAATATACTGGTTAGCTGTGCTTCCAAAGGCATTTGCTCTTCTTGCAGGTTCCTCTGAAAACAGGTAAAGTTAGGAGGAAGGAAACCTGGAACAAGTATTAAATGTCATGTAGCTAAGCTATCAACTTTATGGAGTGAGGTTCACCAGGATTTCAAGTAAATAAGTATTAATTTTATAAACATATTTCTTTCTATAGCATTTCAAACCAAAAGGTCAAATAATATTTCAAGCTGGTTGACGGCCAGCTTTTGTTATTTCCCAATCTTAAAACATGAAATTCATTGAAGCCAGAGCCATTCAAATATTTAGTTGTAAAAACGTAACCACAAAAGGTGTTTCTATAGTTTGTGCATAAATAGTACTAAGAGATGGCAGGTGATAGCCTGGGGAAAGAACAGGAATTAGAGAAAACAAAACCCAAGCATCCTGAGTGTCAGAGCAAAGGGACTGTCTTCTGAAGGGGCATAAGTGCAAAGCACCTATCATGTGGGTACTATATGGTAATAACTAATGTTATCATTTCACTGGACCTATCAGATGAACATTTAATTATACCCCTCATATTTGTTTTAAGAATGCAAGGAATTATTTTATGCTGTGGGTGAGCACTCACCAGATCAGGAAAAACAAGTGTTTAATGGTTACTGTTTACATATTTATTTGTTAATTAACATTATTTATTTATTTATTTGAGTGGTAGTACTGGAGATTGAACCGCAGGGCACTCAACCACTGAGCTATATCCCTGGTCCTTTTTATCTTATGAGACAGATTCTTGCTAAGTTGCCTAGGCTGGCCACAAACCTTGAATTCCTCCTGTCTGTAGTCACTGGGATTACAGGGATGCCTCACTGTGCTGGATACTTTTCTTTCTTTCTTCTTCTTCTTCTTTTTTTTTTTTTTTACATGTACTGCATTCAAGCATTATTTTGTTCTTTCTGTATTACTGAGGAATTCTTTTGAGGCAGACTGTACATATACAACATTTCAGACATTACATATACAACAGTTTGTGTTGCATGCCACTACCAAACCTGTTTTCCCCTAATCCTGCTGGAATTACAGGTTGTGTAAAGGCAAAACTATTTTTTGTGTGTGTGTGTGATCTAGTGATTGAATCCAGGGCCCTACGCATGCTAGGCAACCACTCTGCTTTCTAAGTTACTTTCATTATTAGACTCTGTTTTAGGCAGCTTTTTCATCAGTATGACCAAAAGACCTGATAAGAACAATTTAAAGGGGGAAATTTTATTTTGACTCACAGTTTTAGAGGTTCAGTCCATGGTTGGTTCACCCCATAGCTCTGGGCCCAAGGTGAGGCAGAACATCATGGGGAATGGCGTGGATGGGGAAAGAAGGTCAAAGGGCCAAGATGCAGAGAAAAAGAGCTCTGCTTACCAGGGACAAAGTACAAACCTGAAAGGCACACCCCCAGTGACCTGCTTCCTCCAGCCATACCTCAACAGCCCACAGTTACCACCTAAGTTAATCCATATCAGAGGATTAATCCCCTGATTAGGTTACAGCCCTCAGAATCTGATCATTTCCCCTCCAAATATTCTTGCCTTGTCTCACACAGGAGTTTTGGCAGACTTCTCATATCCAAACCGTAATAGTTTCCCTCTTAAGCCAAGGAAAAATATTCTAGTCCCTTCGCAATTCTGAGCCCTTTGGGCTCCTTGAACCTGAGACTCTTGTTCCATATTCTCCTGAGCTCTTCCCTCTTGTATCAGTTTATAGGGTAATATATATACTCAGACAAAATTTAAAAAGAGCTTTATCCTTAAGAAAAAGGCTCCTGTCCTAGGCCAGCATTTTCCTGGCAGAACATTCTTCAGTGTCTGACCTGATCTGAACCTGTGCTGCCCATGACAGCAGCCACTACCCAGGCTTGGCTGTTTACCCCTTGAAACGTGGCTAGTGGAACCAAGGAACTGAGCTTCATATAATTTCATTTTAATTAAATTTCAACTTACATAGCTATAGGCCTGGATGAGGTAGATAATCACCACAAACTATAACCAGGTTTAAAACTACCATCCTCCTTTCCCAAAGCAAAGAGGTCATTATCAGATCACTTCCTTGCAATCTATAGTTTTCCCCAGCCATTTCTTCTTAGTGGGAGCCAGAACAGAGATTAGGTGTTTTATTGAAGATTTACCTCTATCACCAGTCCCCTTCTCATATCACAAGTCCCAGCTCAGGCTACCTTTTCTTCTCACTCATGGGACTTGATTGTATCTGAGGTGAGCTGACAAGTCCTTTTCCAATGTCAAGTACAAAAATTACAATAAATCTTAATTAGCTTTATTTATTTATTTATTTATTTATTTGCAGTATTGGGGATTGAACCAAGGGCACTTTATCCACTGAGCTTTTCCCCCAGACCTTTATATATGTATTTTTTATTTTGAGACAGGGTCTCACTAGGTTGCTGAGGCTGGCCTCGAACTTGAGATCCTCCTGCCTTAACCTCCCGAGTTGCTGAGACCAGTTTTACTTTTGACTCTAGAAGCGGGTAACACGTCATTCCACAAAATACAATAAGGGTTCCAAGGAGCCCAGCAGATGAAGTTGTTTTTATACACAGAAATTGGATGAAGAAAACCAGAAACAAAGAATGGAAAATGAATCAGTCATTTAAAAGTTACTTTCCTAGTAAAGCCACTAGAGGAAGAGAGAAAAGTAATGGAAAAATAACTGATTGGGTAATTTCAGTCCCTTTTATTGACTTTCCTCTTTTATTCTCATTTTTAATTTTTAAGAATCACTGAATAACACACATAGAGTAAATTTTACCAAGTTTAAATACGAAGCATGATTTTTCCCGTATTTTTATTGGTGCATTATAGATATATATAGTGGGATTTTTGTTACATATTCCTACATGTACACTATA
Organism: Marmota marmota marmota; assembly: GCF_001458135.2. Lineage (NCBI taxonomy): Eukaryota > Metazoa > Chordata > Mammalia > Rodentia > Sciuridae > Marmota > Marmota marmota. The sequence goes on from NW_026000026.1 coordinate 34,312,778, forward strand.
TGGCAATATAATTTGGTCAGTATCATTCCCCAGTATTTTTCCTTTCCTTCTCCTTCTCTCTCCCTCTGGTCAGCATCCCTGTTTTATATAAGGATCAAAACAAAGGGAATTTCATTACCTTTCCAATTGAAAATGACCTCTCTGGGAGACTTGCCTATTATCTCTCTCTCTTGACTTCATGGAGGGTCAGTTAATAGTTTCATTTGGTGATGTGAACCATTAGTGTGAGTGACTTCATTTTGTTTCTAGTCTGGAAAATGCAGACGTTCAGTCCTTGATGTTTCTGGAACACTGGTGAAGCCTTCCTTATACATTAGCCTCCCACCTCTGCCCTACAAGCTCCTGCCTTTCACACCCACAGATGTGGAGGAAATTGGTGCTTGCAGCTGCTGCTGTGTAACCTGAAACAATTTTTGTAATTGCCAGACAGAGGATCAAAGTACAAGAGCCTAAAGAAATCCTGGCCCAGAGTGGAGCAGGCTAACTTTGGCCTCAGTACAAGGCAGTCCTGATATCAAATTGGTGCTAGAAGTGGTGGTGCATGCCTGTGATCTCAGCAATTGGAGAAGCTGAGGCAGGAGGATTGCAAATTCAAGGCCAGCCTCAGCAACTGATAGAAAATTGTGGGACACCTTGAGGAACTTGGTAAAAACCTCTAGCAGCTTACACCCCATAGGTTGTGCATCAGTGAGGCAAAGCCTTTGCCAAATATAATTCTCAAAAGACTAAAAACACAACCCTTGAAGAAAGTGTTTTGATTTAAAGGTTTATTTAACTCCTCAGTGAGGACACCAGCAGGAGGTAGAGTCAGTTGTAGGAGGACTTGAGGAAGACAAGTTTTATATAGTCAGGAAAGGAAAGCTGAAATAAGCTTTGTCAATTACATACAAAACTCGTTAATGCCCAAGAGGGCCATAAAACTATGACCTATTATGTGGTTGTCTTTTTCTACTAGACGCAAGTCATCTGCCTCTCCATGGAACCAAAAACAAATAACATCAACGACAAAGAAACATTTTCAAATTAACTGTTAAGTTCAAAGGATGTGGGCACTAACTATGATTAGCAAGTCAAAGGTGCATTTTTCTATAGATGTAATTTGTTCTTGGGTGAGTTTCATAAAACAGTGCTCCCAAGTATAACTGAAAAAAAATACATAGTAATTTTGTTATTGTATTTCCAAGTTTGGGTAATTTAATTTGTACCCAAGGTTAGAATATTGAGCTTAAAGAGTAAGAATAGAATTGTACCACTTTACTTTTATTTACACAAAAGGATACTTATGGGGCTGGGGATGTTGCTCCCTGGTACAGCACTAGCCTGGCATGCACCAGGCCCTGGATTCTAATCCCAGTACTGGAAAATAAAATAAGGAAAGAAAAAGAATATAAAGATACAGAGAAAAAAAAAATCATGGTATTTGCAGGGAAAAGGATGGAGTTGGAGAATATTATGCTAAGTGAAGTAAGCCAATCCCCCAAACCAAAGGCCAAATGTTTTCTCTGATATGAGGATGCTGATCCATATGGGGATGGGTGGGGCATGGGAGGAATGAAGGAACTTTAGATAGGGCAAAGGGGATGGAGGGGAAGGGAGGGGGCACAGGGGTAGGAAAAATGGTGGAATGAGATGGACATCATTACCCTAAGCACATGTATGAAGACTTGAATGGTGTGACTCTACTTTCTGTACAACCAGAGACATAAAAAATTGTGCTTTATATGTGTAATATGACTTAAAGTCTATGCTGTCACATATAACAAATTGGAATAAATAAATAATTTTTAAAAAACATGCATACAGAGCTGTCATCATGATAATGTTAGTTACTATTTCAACTTGTAGAATCAACCTAAAAGTAGACAAAACATTTAATTATTGTTAAAACAAAACAAAACAAAAAAATCCTAACTTTGCATTTAAAGTGAGGGTCCAGACAAATGTTGGAATGTAGAAGAGGCTGGAAAAATGCAGGAAAAACCAGAGGGTCTATATGTTCTGTGGGAGATAAGGTTAAGTGCAGGTTTCTCAGTCTGAAACTCCAGGCATGTAGCATGTGGCCCTGACACCCTCCACTTCCACCCCTTCTCTCTTCTCCACAACCATGTTGTGATGAGGAAGGTGGTGGAACGTGTGTCTTATAAGAGAGGAAGGGGCAGCAGGCTGAGGAGACTAACCCAGGGAACTTCAGAGAGGAGGTCTCTTTTGGACTGAGTCTTGACTGACAAGTTGAATAACCATTCAAAACACAGCTAAGATGAAGGCCAGGCCAAAGGTTGTGCAGGGGTCTCCGTGGTGACCAGACATTACACTAGGGGAAGTGACCTGTCCAGCTGGGGCAGAGAGTAAGTGGTGGAGGGCAGAAGCTGAAGCTGCAGAGCAGGGCACGGCTTGTACTGTAGATGGCTTTACTTTCCAGCCCAGTGCTTTGGCACTGAATCCTGAAAGCTATAAGGGAACCTTTTGCTAGGTTTTCTGCAGGGAAGGGGTAAGGCCGCGATAACGAATGCAAACAGGGCATGATGGATTCCTTGTGTCATTAGTCTGGGAGTGTAGAAGTAGGGTCGAAGGTGGGATTAAAGTGACACCAAAATTTTTCATTTTGTTTTAAATGTCCAGTTCTAGTCTGAACTAAGGTTTGAAAAGATGGCAAGACAGCCAATAATGGAACTAATTATTCACCTGTGGACAAGGGACAGTAATAGGTCAAATACATAGAGAAGTAAAGGAGTTTTTAAATATTGGAATGAATTAAAGGATCTCCCCCTCCCCACCCCACCCCCTCTCGTCCTGGGAATTGAATCCTAGGCCAAGTGCTCTACCACTGAAGTGTATTCTCAGCCCAAGGTTGGAATCTCTGGCCCAGGAAGCTGAGTGCTACAAGACAAAGATAATGCAGGATAAGGGGTACCTTCATGGAAGCACTTATGTTGTTTTTAAACCTTAAAATGGGAAAAAGCTAAAACCGAAAATGATAGGACCATTGTGTCTTCTGTAGCACCTGAGAAACATTTGCCTATAATAGAATTCACAGCAGTATGAGTTAAAAATAAGTTCAGCAGAAAGCGAATTGGTTGACCTAGTAAACCATCTAAGAGGATGAGCAAATGGGTGCCTCTTTTCCCTCCATCCTCAAGTCCCAAGGTGACTCTTGGTATCCCCATGGGATTGAAGAATGGGGTCCTCATGGTCTTCTTCACTCAACCTCACAAGCCTGAGGCCCTGGGTTTGATCCTCAGCACCACATTAAAAAGAAAGAAAGGAAGGAAATAAGGAAGGTTGGGAGGGAGGGAGGAAGGAAAAAAATATATATATATATGAATGAAGAGGGGTTTATGCCAAACAGTTATTTTAGATTTTTATAGCAAGATTTTATGGTGAGTTACCCTAATTCTTATCTTAGGAATATGAGATCAACTCAAGACTGAGGTTTGGGCCCCAGTCAGTTTCCTAAATCTCTGCAACCCTGCCCCGTGTCTGCATATTAGTATCACCTGGAGAGCTTTTACAAATACTGATATCTGCTTTCTCCTGAGATATTATCTAATTGCTCTGGTTTGGAGCTGAGGCATTATTTAAAAAAAAAAGAAAAATCTGTATAGGCAATCTTAATATCAGTTAAGGTTGAGAACTGTTGGATTAAAGGATTATCTGTTAGAAAATGGTTTATGCTAATCTAAGAGTAAGTTATTGATCACTCCTAGGTGGGAAATGATATTGAGGATTTATCTGGTTGAATTGAAAGTCTGTTCATGGCCCCCTACAGTGGTGCACCCCTGTAAACCTAAGGACTCAAGAGGCTGAGGCAGGAGGATCTCTAGTTCGAGTCCAGCCTGGGCAACTTAGTAAAACTCACATGCCTCAAAATAACAAATACAAGGAACGGGGACTTAGTTCAGTGTTAGGACATTTGCTACATGTGGGAGGCCCTGGTTGGATCCCCAGCACTACCAAAAAAAGTCTGTTTATGCAGAAAGGTTTGAACAAATAAATAAATAAAAATATTCACAGAATATTATAATTAGGGGTACCAATGCATTTTTAAATATTTATGTCTGTATATCACACATGATATTGCACATGAATTATTTTGTTAAAGTTATTATGCTACCACAAACTATAATTACAGCTTAGCAATGTTAAATAATATTGAGTTCAATGGACCCTTAAGTGACTCAGATATGCACTTTGTTTTATCAAAGGCAGCGTTATTTACATCCGTTTATAATTATAAGGTACTGAAAGAACAAAATGCAGTTTTCTAGGTAAAATTTAAAGTAGGTTAGAAAATATAGAAGGGTTTTGTTGTTGTTGTTGAATGCATTGTCCATTACAGCTAAGATGAGACATATTCACTTAACCGGTAGTGCCAGCTGCTGTTCAACACGGCCAAGATAAACAAGATATCAGTGACCAAGACCAAGTCTCAGTCCTTGAGGATTTTACAGTCCCATGGCAGGAGATGGGCAGTAAATCCATGAGCATAGCGATGAGCCAACAAATTCCTAATGATGTTCAATATAATGACACAGGAGTGAGCAGAGAGGCAGACACTGAAGAGTAGGGGAGGGGCAGTGGTGTGAGTTAGGTGGTCAGGGAAGCCTTTATTCTAGAGGCAACACTTAATGTGACTGTGAATGGGAAGGAGGAACCAAACTGGCCAAGAACTAAGGGAAAAGCATCCTAAGACATGGAACCAATAGGTACAACACACTGAGGCAAGAAGAAATTGATATGTTCAAAGAGCAGGACTGAGGTCTGGAGTGGGCATCACGAGCAGGGCCATCATCAAAAGAGACGTGGGCAGAAGTTTCTATGCTCTAGAGCACAGTTCCCTTTCTCCCCAAACCCCACCTCCTTCCATACTTTGTAATGGGGATTGAACCCTGGCACACTTTACCACTGAGCTACATTCCCCAGTTCCTTTTATTTTATTTTTTATTTTAAGACAGAGTCCCCTTAAATGGCCCAGGCTGCCTTGCAACTTGCAACCTCCTGCCTCAACCTCCAAAATTGCTGGGATTTTAGGTGTGCTCCATCATGCCCAGCTTCAAAGCAGAGTTCTCAACATGAGGTCCTCAAACCGGCATCATCAGCACCACCTAGAATTGTAATAGAAATGCAAAGTCTTAGAACCATACCACAGCCCTACAGAATCAGAAGCTCCAGGGATGGGCCAGCCACGTAGGTTTTAACAAGCCCTTCAAAGAAGTTCAGTGTGCACTCAAGTATGAGAACAAATGGGGTAGAACCAGGCCTAGGAGCTTGAATTTTATTCTGAATGCTATCTACAGAAGGCCAATTTCAACAGGGATTGAATCGTCTGATATACATTTTGGAGACAGTTATACTGGTAACTGTATGGAGAATGATTTGTAAGGATGGAAGGTATTAGCTTTCGGTCACTGTAACAAAGTATCTGAAGTAATTAACTTATAAAGAGAAAAGTTTTACTTTGGTTCACTGTTTTGGATATTGCAGTCCAAAATCAGATGGACCCATCACTTTTGGGCCTCTGATGGGGCTGTCAGATGGCAATGATGTGGAGCATATAGCAGAGCAAAGCCCTTCTCCTAGAGGTTGGGAAGCCAAAAAAGAGAGAGCAGGACAGTTCCAGAGTCCCACAGGCCCCTTTGAGGATATACTCCTAATGATGGAAGGGTCTACTACTAAGGCTCTCCTCCAGGAGTCGCCACCATCTCCCACTAGTGCCACCCTGGGGACCAAACCTTTAATCCATGGGCCTTTCAGGGTCATTCAAGGTCCAAACCTTAACAGGGAGCGAACACCAGGACTGGAAGGAAGGTGAACTGGAGTCTTTGTCCTTCCACTTGCTGGCTGGGTCTCTGCAGGCAGTTTATTTGTGAGCTGGGATCTTGCTGTGTTGCCTAGGCCAGACTCAAGCTCATGGGTTTGATTGACCCTCCATCTTCAGTCTTCCGAGCAGTTGGAGCTGCAGGTGTACACTGCCACACCCAGCCCCCAAAATATATCTTTTTTTTTTTTTTAACAGAGCTGGGTATTGAACCCAGGGCCTTGCCCATGCGAGACAAGCTCTCGACATCCCTACCCCTCACAAGCCATTTTCTTAACATTTCTGAACTAGAAAACAGGTGCTGTGAAGGCAGGTGGGTCAGGAGAGCATCTTTTTTTTTTTTAACCTATCAATTTTGGTTTTGTACCCACCTGCCTTCTGTTAACCTTCATCCACATTTCTCATCATCACAGCCGTGTGGCTTCTTCCTCATGTGATAAGAAAGCTATGGCCAGGCACCAGGCATTATATCAGTTGGCTTGGCCTGAAGGAGCAAGAGCTGGCGTCAGCCAGGCTTTTATAAAAACACGGAGGCCCATTCCTTCCTCCACATCAGCCCTTGAAATAACAGTGCTGATAATGTTATCTGGGTTCTCATACCCCGAAGCTGAGAGCTCATTGTCATCCAAGCATGAGAACTTTAAGGAAAGGTTTTGTGGTTTAGAAAGTTCCGGAAAGTAAGCAGACTTGAAGACAATAGCCTTTGGTTTAGTCATGACCCTGACATTTACCAGTATGACCTTGAACCAGTCCGTTCACCTGTCTGAGCATCAGTCTCACCTCATATGGGAACAGTGCCAAAGGGTCCTTTGAGAAGAGTGAGTCACCCTGCATGTGGAGGCCTCTTCGAAGCGAAGAATCCAACATGGCTGACACCATATCTGTTTTGTGTTCCAGGTGCTCTCCCTGAGTAAATAAAATATTCCACCTGTAAGTTGGGAACACTGTTAGAAACTGTAAAGAGCTTTTGGTAGTCAGCTCTGAGCACTAAGCCTTCTAATAATCATGCTAGTATTTCCGGTACTAAGTGGCTTTTGGCCTCTCCCCACTTTGATTCTCTGCCTTCATTCAGATGAGGTGTTAGTCATTTAACAGAAGTGCACCATCCTGGGTTTTTGCCACACAGGTTCCTGATACCCTTGTGCTCCTGTGTGGGTGAGGTTAGAAGAGCAGTTTAAAATCACAAAGTTTATAGACCTCCCCCCCCAATCCCTATTCCTTTTAGTGCATGAGCTAAAGAATGAAGAGCCACTTTTGATGACAAGGAAGGGCTGCCTTGACTGGAGCAATGAGAACGTGCAAGTTGAGTGACATGTGTGGCAACAAGTGATAAGTCAAACAGATGGATGTCCTGTAATTCAAAGGGAGAAATCTTAACGTATTGGAATGAGCAGAGATGGTTCCCTATGGAGGGATTAGCAGACCTCGGTCTTGACTGGCTGTATGGTGGAGTTACAGGGAGGCAAAGGGCAACAGTGAGCCTGGGGATGGCCCACCGGGAGCCATAATCTCAAATCAGAACGGAGCCATAAAGATGGAAGTTAACGGAAGGAATGAGCATATGCTAAGAATGAAAAGAGACAAGGGTTTACACAGACTCAGTTGTTAGAAGGGACATCAGTAGAATAGAACTGAGGGACCAAAGGGGAGAGAGGAAGGGAGGGAAAGGGGAAGAACTGGAGAATGAAGTTGACTAGATTGTGCTGCATGCAGATATGAATACATATCACAATGCACTTCAATTTTTATATAACTATAATGCACCAATTAAAAAAAATACACAGCTAGGTGGCATGCCTGTAATTCCAGTGGCTCAGGAGGCTTATTGTGAGTTCAAAGCCAGCCTCAAGAACTGCGAGGTGCCAAGCAACTCACCGAGACCCTGTCTCTAAATATTAAAGTACAAAAGGGCTGTAAGTGTGACTCAGTGGTTGATGCCCTTGATGAGTTCAATCCCTAGTACCAAACAAGTAAGTAAATAAATAAAAGACCAATAGATTACAGAAAGGGAATCAGGGGAGGGAGGAGGAGAGAGAAAGAGGAAGTACTTCAGATTAAAATGAAGCAAACTGTTATATGCATTTATGAATATATGTCAAAATGCACCCCACTTTTAATGTGTAACTGAAATGCACAAATTTAATAAAAGAAAAAAAAGGCTCCATGATTGTCAATAATTGCATCAACTTCTGCTACTTAATAAGCCACTCCAAAGCTTATGACTTCAGACAGCAACATTTATGTGGTCCATGATCCTGAGTGTCAGCTTCTGGGCTGGGCTCACTTGGACACACTTGAGGGTTTTCTGGGTCACCTGTCAACTGTCTCACCTCCACAGCACCCACCCAATTTCTCATCTTTCTCCAAGCCAGAAGGGCTCGTTCTTTCTTGGGTGCAGCCTATTTCCAGCACATTCTGTAGGTCACAGCAAGTCACAAAGCAATCCAGACTCAAGCAGTAGGGAAGCACATTCTGCTGCTTGATGGGAAATGGGAAGTCCCATTGCAAGATGTGTGGATGCAGGGAGGTGGCAGGATCACGGCCGTGTTTGCGAGTAGCCTCAGTTCTGTTATGTGCTCCTATGCAATAGGTCAAGTGAAAAAGCACAGAGCAGGTTCAACACAGTTATTCTAGAAAGCACCACATATTGCATATTTTGGGTTTTGCCTACCTGGCAGTCACAACTACCACCCTTTGTCATTAGAGCACAAAGGCGCCTTGGAACATAAGCAATATGTAAGTAAATGAATGGACTCTGTTCCAGTAAAATTGTAGATTCAGAAACAGGTGGCGGACTGGATTGGACCATCAGGCAGTAGTTCCTTCCATCTGACTCAGAGGACAAATGATGCTACACAGAAAGGAATAACAAATTAGTTCTGATGATGATGACCGAATAATTTCAGTTTCAATTAATTATTTCTAGTGCTTGTGTTATTTGTTCTTGTATTTTTGATTTCGTCACCCTCCATTTCTTTTCCTTTACTCAAAAGATTGTTACACGGGCTTTTGCTGCATTAACAGAGTGTTTTTGTGTTTGTTTTCTTTGCTCTCGCTTTTCTCTTTCTTTCCTCTCTGTGGTGTTACCTTGGGTTTGCTTTTCTTCCTTTCTTCACCAAGGTGGAAGGTAATTCTATATCTCGGAAGAGCAGAAGCATCTGACTCATGAAATAGTGTCTGAGTCAGTCTCATGGAAAACTCTTAATACTGAGATCCGCACTTCAAGGGTAAGAGAAGGACAGATTGTTTGTGGAAAGACACGAGACACATCCATTAAGAAACTAATGAAGGAAATCCAGGGTGGAATTAGATGTACAAGGAGCTTGTGCAAACAAAACAAAACAGGAAGAAAGTGTGTAAACAATGAGTCAACATAATTAAAATAGAAGGAACTAACTGAGCAGCTACTTATACCTGTCAACTATAACTGCTGTGTAAAGAATTGGGTTAATACTCAGTGGTAAAATTAGAGTGATAGATTCCCCACGGCTTCTTTTCAGCCTACAATGTAGATAAGAAAATGCTTGATATTTGTTGCTCCAAACCATACCTCTGGGTTGTGGGTGAACAGGGTTGTGTCGACCAGCATGTCCTTCTAATTAGGATTGATGAGTGGGGGCTGCCTTGTGGATCTCTAGGCCAACAGTGGAGAGGCCCAGGGATTACTCTGGCTTCATTCTCTTTGCATGGTTTTTGGTTTTTGTTTTTTTTTAATTCTGCTTTTGATGTATGTGGTCTAGCCACTGTTTATGGAAAGTACATTCAAGCATGAACACGTGAAGAGTCAGATGAAATATGCAGCATATTTCAAAGTGAGGAATTCTGGAAACCAATCTCGAGGCATAAAATTGCATTTCTTTAAATCTATGCCACTGCATGTGAGTTGCTGTTGTTTCTAAAAATTATGAGGAATTATTTTTATTCATGTTAGTTTTTTCGGAGTTATTTTTTAGAAAGGTTGCTGTATTAGTCAGGATCCTCTAGACAGAACCAACAGGATTCCTGCAAGAAGAGATTTATTGTGAATGATTACCTCATATTACTATGGATGCAGAGAAGTCCCAAGATCTTCTGTCTGTCTGCTCAGGGCCCAAAAAGTCAGGGCTATAGTTCCAGTCCACAGCTGTGTGTGCCAGTCTGAGCCTGAGGGCCTGGAGAACCAGAGCCCAGTGTCTAAGAGCTAGAAAAGATGGCCATTGCCAAAAGTTATGTTTTACCAATTCTCAGGGCATCCCTTACTGCAGTAGAGTTGATACATAAATTAAGTATTACAAGTGCTTTTTAAAAAGTCCTTACACTATAAATATCTATTACTGTGATCACTCAGTAGGTGTCAGACTTATGTTTGACAAATGGTATACAATTTTTTTTTTTTTTTTTTGGTACTGGGGATTGAAACCAGGAGGACTTTTCCACCAAGCTCCACCCCCATCCCTTTTATTTTATTATTTATTTTGAAACAGGGTTTGCTAAATTACTGAGTCTGGCCTCTTATTTGCAATCCTCTTGCCTTAGCCTTGCAAATCACTGGGATTGTAGTTGTGCAACATTGTGTCCCTCGGCTAGCATTAAGTTACCAAAGCCTTATAGTAACCGCATTGTTCAGTAGACTTTTTTAAACCATCATTTTACAGTCTACAATACTGGGACTAAAAATGGCTCAACAACTTGCTGGAGGTTCCATAAGCCTGTCACAGGCTGGGCAGAACAGTTCCATACCAGCCAGGGGGACACTAGTTCTCTAAGTACAGCCCCAGTAACTGAAAACAGTGTTTCTTGCCGGGTGTGGTGGAGTAAGCCTATAATCCCAGTGGCTCGGGAGGCTGAGGCAGGAGGATTGTGAGTTCAAAGCCAGCCTCAGCAAAAGTGAGACCCTATCTCTAAATAAAATACAGAAAAGGGCTGGGGATGTGGCTCAGTGGACAAGTGCCCCTGAACTAAATTCCTGGTACCCCCAAAATAAAATAAAATAAAAACAATGTTTCTAAAGTTCAATCTTGGAAGCTAGAACCAAGAATCTGTTTAACTCACCATTTGCTTTAACTGTTCTAGACCATAATGTTGACACTACTAAGTTTTTAACACAATCCTTTTAGGGAAATGAGAATGGAAAGAATTTACTTTTTTATAGAATTGTCCCTAAGTGCCCTTAAAGAGCACTAGTACCTCTCCCTGATGATCAATAAAAATCAGCCTATACAGTTAGAAAAGAATTAACCAGGACGTTTTTAGTCTCTAATTGTTTTGAGGGATAAAAAGGTAGGTAAAAATGTACTTTATGAAAAGAACATGGTATTTCCTTTCAGTTGCTAGAAATAGAGTTAAGATGTCCTCAGCTGGAAAGCCCATGTTTTTTAATGCTTAACATTAGTTTTAATAAAGTATTAAGAAGGACCTGTCCAGGCATGGTGGCTCACACTTGTAATGCCAGCTACTCAGGAGGCTGAGGTGGGAGGATTGCTGAGGTGGGAGGATTTTCCTAAGTTTCCTCAGAAACTTAGGAAAACCCTGTGTCAAAATAAAAATGAAAGGACTGGGGATGTAAATCAATGGTACAGTGTCCTCAAGTCAGGGTTCAATCCCAATATTGGAAAAAAAAATTATGCTTTTTAAAACTACTTTCTCTGAAAGCCATAAATAATTAGTACATGCTCTGAAATAGTGCTTTGTCAAATATTCATTGAAGTGAGTGGGCAGAGCTGGTATGGATCCTCAGGTATCTAGCCTGACAGCTATGTAGGCGCTTCCTTGCCCTTCTTCTTGGGTATTCTCCTTCCAAGTGCCTAAAAGGGCAAATGATCCTTCTAACTTTAGGAGGATGCAAAAAAACAGCCTCCTAGTTTTTGAATGTTCAGCCAAGCCAAGTTGCCAGGATGTTGTTTGCAAATAGAGAAAGGCTTTTGTACTATGTGGTATTTAGGGTAAAATCTTTGCCAGCCTTCTTTCCAAAAGCTTAAAATACACCAGATTTGGTGAAGGGCATGGGTTTTGAATTAAACAAAAGTAGGTTCAGTTATGGCTTTGCTACTTAGAGACAGGACCTTTCTTGTTTGGAAAGTGGGAGTTTATAATACTTACCTTGCATTGCCGTTATAAGGAATAAATAAGATGGATGGTTTTTAGAATTTAAGACAGTCTGATTTAAACTTTTAATAGATTCCCACTTAATTGCAAGTAAATTATTATAACCTTTTGGTGACCTCAAGATCTACCACTTTGTTGTTCCATCCAAGTTCCCTAAACCTAGCAGATACAGTGTGACCACAAGACCTTTGCACTTGCTGTTCTCTCTCTGGACTGTGAAGTCTCATGTGTGTGCTCTCTCCCTCACATATCTTCAGTCATTATGGTTCACTTACTCACTTCATTCAGATTCTGCTCAAATATTACTTCCTCCAAGAGATCTTGATCACTCTTCTCATCTGCACACACAGGCTCCTCACTCTTTGGGATATTTTTTTTAATCTTATTCACATTTGTTACTACCCAATATTTATTTATTTGTTGTTCATTGCAAAAATCTCCCTAGAATTATTAGTCCTGAGGGGAGAGAGTCCTGAGAGCAAAGACTTTGTTTTTATTTATTGCTGTATCTCCAAATGGAATTCATTCTTTTTATCACTCAGTACATATTAAATAAGCACCTACTATGATCTGCTAATTCTTTAGCTGCATATCTGAGAGTCAACTTTGTTGCTACTTAAATGTTTCCTAGTTTTCTGTTACTTTTAATTGTTTTCTTAATTTATTCTTTGGTACTGGGGATTGAACACAGGGATGCTTTACCATTGAGCTATGCCCCAGACTTTTATTTTTATTTTCATGTTTTATTTTGAGATACGGTCTCTCTAAGTTACTTAGGGTGGAGATACATTGCTGAGGCTGGCCCCAAAACTCCTGCCTCACCTTCCGGATTTGCTGGGAATACAGTTAAGCGCCACTGCCCTAGGCCTGTTTTTAAAGACTTTTAAGGATCCCAAAATGGGTACTGAGGATGTTGTTGAGAGATCTGGAAAAAAGATAAGCAAAAGAGAATCCATGGTGACTTGGGAGCCAAGTTCGCTTCATCTCCCCTTCCAGGGGAACCTGCGGACCTTCGCAGACTCAGCTTCTGGCGGCAGCATCTCCAGGATCCCTTTGCCCTTCAGGGTTCGTGCCGGCTCTGGACAACTGAGCGCACCACAGATCCTAGAGCTGGGCCCTTTTCCCCCAGATGAAGCTCCTGGGGTGGCCTTCTGTGCCCAGCAAGTGCCCGCCTCCATCTGGGGCAGCTGGTGTTGGTGCTCTACTGTATATAGTCTGAGATTCTGGGATCCTTCATCACCAGTGCCATAGCTTTGAGGCTTACATATCCCAGATGACACATACAAAGGGGTGACCTTAGCATGCAGTTTTCCTGAAGGAAAACGTTTTCCAAAGCTTCCCTGTTTAAATGGGAAGTGCACACATGCAAAGGGAAGTTCCCTGAAAATCACGTGAGATTCCTTTCAGGGACTCTATTCAGCATCCTCACACCTTCTATACCCTGTTCTTCTTAGATCTTCCACTTTAGATGTAAGAGGTAAGTCTTCTATTTTACTGTTTTTTTTTTTAATGAGTATAATTCACTACTCTGAAATAACTTGAGTTTTCATTAGAAATGCTTTACAGGAAATAAAAAATCAGCCTCTCATGTTTTGAGCTCATCTCTTAGAGTTTCTTTGTGGGTGGTGGGAGACATATGTGTTTTTAATATCTATTGAAAATATTTATTGTAAATCCTGTTTGTTTGTCCCCTTAGCTCTGAGGAAACTGGTCCTCTTTAATTTGTCTTCTTTTAGTTGCTAAGGAAACCATTTTGACTAAGGTGACAGTTTTCCTGACCAAGAAAGTTAGAGTGACTACCCACCCTCCTGGGAGACATATTTTGTTGACTTTCTTCTTCCTTCTGCAACCAGGAGTAGTTGTTGAATATTTTTAGGAATCCTTTCTTCCGTGTTCTCTGGCCAGAATCAGGGACTGCACTTCAGTGTCCTGGGACAGCATGTGAGCATCCAGACTCTACCTGAGAATCCCACATCAGAGATGCCGTAGGGAGAGAGAAGGACAAAGACAGACAGACACAGAGAGTTTGGTATCTTGCTGGGCATGGTGGTTCCCATCTGTAATCCCAGCTGTTTGGGAGGCTGAGGCAAAAGGATTACAAGTTGGAAAGGCCAGCCTCAGCGAGGCCCTAAACAACTTAGGGAGATCTTGTCTCAAAATAAAAAGTAAAAAGGGCTGGGGATGTGGCTTAGTAATAAAGTGCTCCTGGGTTCAATCCCCAGTACCAAAAAAGAAAAAAAAAAAAAAGAGTGGACAAAGAATTTGGCATTTCAAACTGGCTGATATTATAAATTAATACCAAAGAGTAGATATCTTTTTCCTGTAGCAAAGGAGAAAAAAAATGGAAATTCATAACTATGGCTGACCACAACATAAGTATTGGCTCATTTGAGGAGCTGACCCAAAGCCTTCCTTTTTTCCCCAAATTATAGATGAACTGATGGAATTCTCAAGCCAAAGATGATGTTGAAACTTTATGTCTCTGTCTGTTCAGGCTGCTATAACAAAATGCCATGCACTAGATAGCTCTGAACAACAAAGGTTCTTCTCACAGTTCTGGAAGCTGGAAAATCCACATTTGAGGGTACTGGGGAGGATCCCTTCTAAGTACTAGATGGCACCTTCCTGTTTTTCCTCAGGTGGTGAAAAGCACCCAGGGGGTCTCGCTGGGGGCTCTTTTAAAAGGGTACTGTTCCCATCCACCTCCCAAAGGCTCTCATCTCCTAATAATACCATCTTAGAGGTTAGGATTTCCGTATTTTAATTTGAGGGGACACAGACATTCAGGCCATAGCATCTTCTTAAGCACCAGCAGGCCAACTTTCAGGTTCTTTTTTAAAATAGAAAATGAAACTCAGGAAAGCTGGCCTGCCTTCCTCTTGTTGCTTTTTAATTACCTCCATCGACTCCTGCAAGCCAGGTCACTTATAAAGTTGAGGATGTTCTTCATTTCTGAGGTGAGGATAAAATGAAAGGAGAGGATTAAATCTCTCCACTTGACACTAGAATAAGTGTCCTGTGTATCTCACAGTCCTTGTTGAAGTGAGCACTTAAAAATGCCTGTGGGTGTTCATGGAGGGAGAGACTTGCATTTCTAAATTTCTATGAGGCTTAGAACAAGAGTTAGATAGTGGTCTCTCACCTTTAAAACTTGCTGAATAGCTGACCTCACTGCTCTCTCCCCACCTGAGCGTGAATTGCCTCCTCAGGGTGGTACTAGGCTGGGGCTGCTCACCAGGAATTCTCTCCCCTGGTCACTGTACCCCATTGGAACCACTCCCTAACAATCTCCTCTCCATTATCAGCCTCCAAGTGGGTGTGATTTAAATGTGTACTTCAGTACAGATCTGTGGTTCCAGCTATCTGATATACCTCGATGTCCTCATCTGTAAAATGAGAATAACAACAGTACCTCCTTCAGAAGAATGTTGGAAGGATTTAACATCCTGAGAGTGCTTGGAGCATCACCTGGAACTTAGTAAGCACTGTGTGTGTTGCCTAGTAATAGCAGTAACAGTGCTAGGTACCACAGGTCTTTGAGTCACCTATCAGGAGACTAGAACTATGTCTCCCTGTTGGTTCTGGTGGAGCATCAGTTGCTGGTAGAAGGAGGAATGTCTATATTAGCAACTTGACCTGTGGGAGCATCTGTCCAAAGAATCAAAGGCCAAAGAGAAAAATGCAAAAACTAAACATTCTCTTATTTTTTTTTAAAGAGAGAGAGAGAGAGAGAGAGAGAGAAAATTTTTATTTATTTATTTATTTATTTTTTAGTTTTCGGTGGACATATCTTTGTTTGTATGTGGTGCTGAGGATCTAACCCGGGCCGCACGCATGCCAGGCGAGCGCACTACCGCTTGAGCCACATCCCCAGCCCCAAAACATTCTCTTATGATGCCTGACAAATTTCTTTACAAAATAATGTCACATAACCAGGGTCTGTGATGGGGGCAGCCAGGGCCACTGTCCTCCTACCCCTCTTTTGGAATGTGAGCTGAGAAGCCCAAGGTCAGTCATCTCATGAGATCCATGAACTAGCTTCACAAAAGGAAAGAATATTCCAGATCCTTCCAAGGCAAGACCATACTCATGAGGGTAAAGACAATAAGGACCCCTGCCTGTTTATTTCAGGAGTCTGTTCTGAAGGCAGAATGTCTCGCTGGAGTCTTTCCTTTAACTTGGAGAAACAAAAATTTCTGATTCTATCCAAAGAAGGAAGTATTTGTGCAGAATCATAAAGGATCTGGTGCATACAGAGCTTAGAGGATTCCTCTGGAATAAAGAGTGGGAAGAAATAGGCCATGTGGCATCTCTAGGACCCTGGACATTTGAGATCTGATAGAAAAGACCATCTCTTGGTTAATTCTAAATCACACTCCATCTCTATTCCCAGACTAAAGGCCATACCCAGAATCCTTCCCTGTTTATGAGATGTCTTTGGGGGATAGTGTGATTTAAATTGGAGGACAATCCCTGTGGCCTCTTCCTAACTCAGACTTCTCTTGTTTCCCTCCAACCTTAACAGTCTCTTTTGTCTTTTCCCAGTCAGTTCTTTTTGTTGTCGTTGTTTGTACCAGGGATTGAACCCAGGGGCTGAGCCATATCCCCAGCCCCTTTTATTTTGAACCTGGGTCTCGCCAAGTTGCATAGGATGTCACTAAATTGCTGAGGCTGGCCTCCAACTTGAGATCCTCCTTCCTCAGCCTCTGAGTCATTGGGATTACAAGCGTGGGCCACTGTGTCCAGCTCTCCTCCCAGGTCTTACCAAACCAGGAAACATGGAAGGTGAGCCCAGCCCCATGTGCACACAGAGGTTTAGTCTACCTAGGCAGTGTTCATTTCATGACCATCTCACGTCTGTTGGTGACAGGTGAAGGGGGCAGAAGAAAATGTCATGGGCTTCAGAGTTGGAGAAATCAGATCAAAACCCAGTTAGGCGGGCTGGGGATGTGGCTCAAGCGGTAGCGCACTCGCCTGGCATGCGTGCGGCCCAGGTTCGATCCTCAGCACCATATACAAACAAAGATGTTGTGTCCGCTGAAAAACTAAAAAAAAAGATGAATATTAAAATTCTCTCTCTCTCTCTCTCAAAAAAAAAAAAAAAGTTG
>NW_026000026.1:34331220-34334528 GCF_001458135.2 Marmota marmota marmota
AATATATATATATATATATATATATATATATATATATATATAAATTCTCTCTCTCTTTAAAAAAAAAACCAAAACAAAACAAAAAAAACCCAGTTAGGCGTGCACCAACTATGACTTTGAAGACTGACTCTCCTTCAAATGTTTTATCCACTTCCCTCTAAAGCTGCATTGTCTAATAAGGCAACTACTAACCATATGTAGCTATTGAAATAAAAATTAATTAAAGTTAAAAATGCTGCCCCTGTATTGTGCAATCCATGTAACAAGTGCCTCAGAGGCCCATGTGACTCAAGGTAAACATGCTTGGCAGTGCCCATCTGATACGTACCCTTTATCACAGAAAATCTGTTGGGACAGTGAGATCTAGTCTAAATCCTTACAGAATGCTCATGAGTTCTGGGTGAGATGGTATTTGTGGAATGCCTAGTATGACAGCCCTAAATTCAATGGTAACTGTTTTCTTCGAATTGCGATCATTCATGGATTGGACATTTTCCTTGTCTCACGTATTTAGACCTTCTCAACTTTAATTCTTTGAGCATTCCTTAAGGTTAGTATCAGTTATCCCAATATTCAGATTGGAAGAGTGAAATTCATCAAGGTTAATCAGCATGATTGCTGAGCTTCTCCCACAGGTGCTGGTGAGGAGTCAAGCATTCAGGAACCATTAGCTACAGGGCTGGGCCCCCGACTCATTTAGGAGTCTCACCTCCTGAGAAGGTGCTCTTTCTCGGAAAGCACAAGATTTATGATGGAGTGTAAAAAGCCTCCCTCCATTTCCTTCCTGTGTCCTAAACTACCTGTGTCATCCCCACACGCAGAAGACTAGCCCCTAAACAAGCAAGGTTTAACTAGAGTGTAGGTAAAGCTTTGATTGGCAGTCCAAAATAGCTCTCCCTGGCTGGCAATAAGACTTGACTGTATCCTATTCACTGATGCAAACATCATTTCTAAATATATAGACATTTGCAATTAACTTGGATAATGATGGTGAGAGAGAGGTCAAGAGAGAAAAGGTGAGACATAATCAGAGGTCACAATTAAAATAAAATCAAGGACCTATTATCAGTATCTCCCACATGAATACCTTTCCTCCTCTTCCATCAGAGCATTCAGCCTGTTTAGTTCTCTGCCATTTCTTTATAAGAAGAAAGGGGACTTCACTTTATTTAACAGAATAAGTTTTAAAATGCAAAGACAAAATAGTTTCAATCTAAATCAATTTGAAGGGAAGGGAATGGGAAAGACAGGAGAATGAATCGGACATAACTTTCCTATGAATAAACAACCAGTGTAACTCCACATCATATACAACCACAAGAATGGGAAGTTATACTCCATGTGTAATATGTCAAAATGCATTCTGCTGTCATGGATACCTAAAAAGAACAAATAAAAAATTTTTAAAAATAAATCAATTTGAAAGTAACTTGAATCTTTGAGAGGAAGGCTGTAATGTTGAGTGATGTACAAACAGTGTGGACCAGGAAAATATACTTAAAATAAACCCATAAAAAACTTAAATACGCACTTCTTCCTTGATGAGATGGGGAGGTGCCTGTTGGCCTGTAGGGGCACACCTCCTCAGATCCCTGGACCAGCCAGTGTCTGACAATAGTAATTCCAGCCAAAGTGATGCTTCTGGTCTTTCTCAAACAAAATACCACCACTTGCTCAGTATTTTCGAAAGGAGTTCCTGGCCCTTTCTAGTCCTCGTCCTATGGCTCGAAGAAAGAGTTGAACTGGGTAAAGTAATAAGCCCTTGAGCTCTGAGGGTGACTATGAGGAATTTTAACTGAACCATGTGAGAACTGAAACTTTAGGGCCTCTGGTAGAAGTCCTATTATCGTTTATTTCCTTACCAGAAAGTTCTGTTACCATTTGTTAACTGAAAAACAGAGTTGCAGAGGAGAAGGAGCCTAGCTTCCTTTGAAGAGATCTCCCAATCTGGAAGAGATGTTCCTGAGGATGAGATTTAGGATATTACTGCTTTAGTCAGTTCAGAAAACCACCTCCCATGTTCTCTGGTCAGGATGTGTCTATATCAAGTTTAAAACTGTTGTTAGGGAAAAAGAATAGATATCTGTGCTTTTACTAACCTTAGGGTCAGGTTCCATTCATTTGTGGAAAGAAACATATATAGGTTGGTTTCTGGTCCCATTCAAGTGGTTGACATACCTCCTTCAGATTTGCTCTCTGATTTTTTCATGGTCAATTTGAACATGTTTGGGCTGGAAACCTTTCAGCTACAGTGGATGAGCTTATTGTGGGATTTCCTGCATCCCTGTCTTTAATGTCAGTTGGGGCTTCTTGGTGAGGTTTCCCTGGAGAATTTTTATTCTGGCCATTGTTGTCCCTAATCACTGATAAGTTTTTATCTTATAAACTAGATAGACAACTAGTGAATATCCTTCAGTCTTTTGTTGAATGATTTAGTAGGAAAGAAAAAAATAACAACAACTGATGTGTGTTGGGTGATAAAAAAAAAAACCAAAGTCCTTATGTAAGAAGAAGACTGAACTCGGAGCAGAAATGGGGGAGTTGACTTCTGATACGAGAAACATACTTCATTAGGAGGGAAGAAAGGGAGGTTTCCAAATGATGGCTTCTCCTTACTCAGTGAAGCACTGTAATTGGTGAAGAGTGATCAAGTTTCAAAAATAAGCAGTGGACTAGTCCTCTCAGAATGAGGAAACTATTTCTGTGTTTTAATTTTGTCATACTGGGGATCAGACCAGGGTCTCCTGCATGCTGGGCAAGCGCTGTACCACTGAGTTGCATCCCCAGCCCCAAGAATGGTGAAATCTATTTAAAAAAAAAAATCTATAAGATTGAAAGTGACTGTTGATTATCTGAGATTTATAGTCTTGAATTTAACTAAAACCAGACAAATTCGTTTTGTGATTTTCTTCATCAAGTTTAGTGGTACAACATGGCTAGGGTGGACTTGGTTTCAGAGTTGAAAGCATCTATGAAGGAGTGATTTAATACTGGGCCATGGAAATTAGCTGGACAAAGATGGAAGTAAAGGAGAAGGAATCAGGTGGATCGTTAGATTGACAGGGAGAATGAACAAGAGGTTGTTATTGGTCTGTTTAAGTTGTGAGTATCCTCCTGACTCAGTCTGGGCAAATCATATGACTTAAGGAATTTATCGATGTCTTCACTATCTTCTATTTTATTGGAATATAGGTTTTCAAAATAATTTCTAATTGTCTTCTGTATTTCTGTAGTGTCTGTTGTGATATTGCCTTTTTCATCCCGTATGTTAGTGATTTGAGTTCTCTCTCTTCTTCTCTTCGTTAGCA
>NW_026000026.1:34335767-34345537 GCF_001458135.2 Marmota marmota marmota
TGTTATACAAAATTACATATAAGAGGTTGTGAGGGGAATGGGAAAATAAACAAGGAGAGAAATGAATTACAGTGGATGGGGTAGTGAGAGAAGATGGGAGGGGAGGGAGGGGGGATAGTAGAGGATAGGAAAGGTAGCAGAATACAACAGTTACTAATAGGGCATTATGTAAAAATGTGGATGTGTAACCGATGTGATTCTGCAATCTGTATTTGGGGTAAAATTGGGAGTTCATAACCAACTTGAATCTAATGTATGAAATATGATATGTCGATAGCTTTATAATGTTTTGAACAACCAATAAAAAAATAAATTAAAAAAAATAAATAAATAAAAAGAAAATACTGTATTCCTGAAAGAAAATATATAGTACCAAATAATATTAATGTTATTCTCTCCAAACACATATATAGGTTTGAGATAGTTCTTAATTCAAATCACCTGATATTTTTTAGATTTAATTATGCTCTTTCAATCCTTTTCATTTCTGTTGTACTGGTTTTCTTCATAAACTGGTTATAATTTTCATGATTATAATGTTTAGTAATAAAATGGTAAATCTATCTTTTAAAATAGTAAAAAAAAAACAAAAAAACAAGAGGTTGTAAGAGAAGTAAACACAGGAGACGGAGAGCACTAGAACTAGGGGATGAGAGATATGAGCAGTGGTCCAAGAGTGGGATGCTTCGAATTGACATTTCCAGGTGATAATGGTGATGAGCTCTGAATAACTTAGAGGATGTCTATGGCCATACCACCCTGAATGCACCCGATCTCGTCTGGATAACTTAGAGGAAGAGAAAGAAAAAAATTCACTGTGCTTGTGGAGGAAATGGAAGTCCAGCTCCAAAATAAGTGAGGAAACCTTTCTTTATGGCATCTATGCTATGGATCATCTCAAATCCTCACCTGGAATTAAGTGATAGGGGCCACATGAATAATATCACCAGTGGATTCGTTGTGGGTCTACTCTCTAAGGGCCATATTAGAAAATGAACCCTGCCCACCCAAATTCCTTGTTACTCTGAGGATATTGCTTGGGAAGTATTTTAAAATGTACTAATGTTCATGTCTTGATTAGTAACAGATAGGACTCCCATGACCTTCTGGGTGGAGATATTTTTCTACAGTATGCAAGATCCTTCCCATGACCTAGCTCTTAGTTATATGTCCCATCTCCTGCCACTTGCCTCACTACTCCATACTCCCCAGAAGTTCCTTTTGAGCATCAGTTCAAGACTGTGTACCTTTACAAATGCTGTTCTCTGTCTGGCATGAAGTCCCATCTAAAAGTATGAACATCTAGGTTAAATCCCTTGAAAAATGCCACTTTGTACCAGGTGCAGTGTGGCACACCTGTAATCTCAGAGGCTCAGGAGACTGAGGCAGGAGGATTGCGATTTCAAAACCAGACACAGCAAAAGTGAGGCACTAAGCAACTCAGTGAGACCCTGTTTCTAAATAAAATACAAAGGAGGGCTGGGGATGTGGCTTAGTGGTTGAGTGCCCCTGAGTTCAATCCCCTGTACCCAAAAAGAAAAACAAAATGCCATTTGGAGGGGTGAAAAATTTGTCTCACATTGGCAATTCCATATTGTTAGTAATTTGCTACAACAGTTGCAGTTTCAAACCATACATTATTGCTAACAGCTGCCACTTGATGAGAGGTAACTCTGTGCTGTGTTCTTGACATTCCCTGTGTCTTAATTCCCACAACAAACCAAAAAGTTACATGTAAATGCTTCCATTTATTAGACAAGGCTTCTGAGACTTAGAAAGGCTTTTCTAGTAGAAGCCAATTAAAAAAAAAAAAAAAAAAAACCTGGTGGAACTGAGTACTGACTCCAAAAGCAGAAGTCATGCAATGAATGCCCTTGTCTTTATCAAATTTACTGCTGTATCTGCAATATCCAATACATACATGAAAGGGAGATGAACTACAGCTGGTAATTCTTCATCTGCCAGTCAACTATCCTATCAATTCCAAGATTAGCTCTGTTCAGAGCCCCCAGGTCTCTAAATTCTACCACCCCATGGTGGCCGAGTATCTCCACGATGCATTTGCCTTGGTGAATATTCCCATTTCCCTGGAATTGAGAAAAACAAATCTTAATGGGTGAAACTAAGATTCTTCGATGCCCCTAAAATCTTAATCCTATAATTGTTACATACCTGTTTTAAGTCATTGCCTTGATCCATATTTGCCAGACAGGTTCCTAATTGCTGATGTGGCATTGAGAGGGGAAAACAAGTTCTTTAGATCCTGAAAGGAACATAGGCTTGTGGAAGCAAGCGGGCCAAGTTGTGGTGTAGTGCAAACAGGGGGCAAAGGCCATCTTGGTTCATTTGCTAAACACTCTTTTTCTTTCATGGACATAGAATTTTCCTGGCATTACAGTGGTGCTCTCTTGCTCAAGCCTGGGAATCTGTTGGCAAGTACAGTGCAGTGCAGTTGCTCTGATGTCCTAGGTTTGGCTGATATTCTTTCTTGATTAAATTTTTATTCTGTAGTATTTCACTGAGTTTCTGATGTCAGAGTCCACGTCAGAGGTTCTCAAACTTGAGTGCACATTAGAATCACCTGGAGGACTTGTTATAACACAGATCCATCACTGTGACTGAGGTTTGACATCATGTGAGATACAGGCAACAATTTCTCTTGCACAGAGGGAGACCAGGGGCTGAATGTGATTGTCCTCCTTCTGACCAAAAGCTCCTCTTCCAAGACCTTAGGAAAACTTCCTTCTGTAGGGACCTTCAGGACATGAGTATCATTTATTTTCAAGCCTGCTCTAGAAAGGAAGATGCTCTATTAAATTGATCAGCCTTACAATATAAAACAAACAAAAAAGAATGCAAGGAATTTACAAAATGAAACATAATAAGATAAGAAATATGATTATTAGAATCAGGATGCAAGAGGGTGATTTCTCATTTTCCTTTGTTTAGAGGCTCAAAGATATTTGCATTTTTATTAGATTCAAAATGGTGTGAGTCATGAAAATCAACACATTTCTCTCTAACAGGAATCATTCGTCTTTGAACCCAACTGCCTCTTCAAAGTGGATGAATTTGGCTTCTTTCTGACTTGGAAAAGTGAAGGCAAGGTATGGCACCAAAAAAGCAAGTGTTTCTTTCTGCTTTCTGACTCAAGCCACTTCATTTCTCAACAGGTAGAACAAGTGCCTCTTGAGGGCATAGACCCCGGCACCTGATCATTCATTTCAGCTTTTTAAAAACATGCTTACATGTACCAGGTACTGGAGATACAGTGGGGATCAAGGACATTATCCTAATCCTCACATATTCTAGTGTAAGAATAGTCCGGAATTTAAAAAATAAGAGTTACAAGTGAGTGAGTGCTGTGAAAGAGAAGCTTAGCTAGTTATAGAATCTTACAACTAGTGATCTGATTTAATCTTGGGAGTTCAGAAAATTTCCCAGACCAAAAAAAAAAAAAAAAAGTTCAAGCTGAAATCTAAAGTGGCTTCCTGCAAACACTGAAAGGGTGCTCATCTCCTTGTACCCTGGACTTAATTTGTTGCATGACACAGTGTACACACATAATGAACATTTAAGCCAAATGTAAGAAAAGGAGAATTGGAGTTACATAAACGTTTTATTCCCACTTAATATTTTGTGTGCCAATATATTTAATGATATTATAGAATTTACTAGCCACATTATGTGTATAAAAGGAATGGCATTTTATAAACATATTATGAATAATTTTCTTATGTTGTATTTGTATAAATAGTTGCGATATAAAGTTTGGGGGCTTGGGATGTAGCTCAGTGGTAGAGCACTTGCCTATTTTGCATGAGGCTCTTAGTTCAATCCCTTGCAAAAAAGAAAGAAGAAAGAAAGAAAGAAGGAAGGAAGGAAGGAAGGAAGGAAGGAAGGAAGGAAGGAAGGAAGGAAGGAAGGCAGGCAGGCTGGCTGGCTAATGATTACTTCTGATCATTAGCAAGAATCATCATTGTTTTCACCTTATTCTGATCAGCAGTGACTTTGTTGTCAAAAATGTTGGCTGAGTAGCTTGTACCATTGGTCAGGCAAAATTGAAGCACACTGCTGGCTTGTATTCTCTCTCTTCAGGAAGGACAAGTGCTGGAATGTTCCCTCATCAACAGTATTCGGCTGGGAGCCATACCAAAGGTACCTGTGATTGGTGTTTGTCATTCTACTAATAGATTTGCATAGCTTATCAATGTTCTCCAGGTCCTGTTTAACTTGTTACTGCCCCAAAGTCACCAGCTGGGAGTGAAGAATGGACACAGTTTAGAAATCTTCCTATCTATAACTGTTGGATAATTTGGATTTCATTGTCTTTAATTATATAGATTGATGTGGTTAACCCTTGAAAATTAAGACTTTTGCGTGATACAGCAGCAAAGAAACAGTTCTCTTAACTCAGAAATTAACTGTTATAAACTCCTCCCCCTTTTTTAGAAAGCAGTGATTCCCTTTTCATCTGAAGTTGATGTGCAAGTTTAAATAGCTCTGGTAGTTCTGTGTTTGTGCACCTGTGCACACAGACATTGGCTCATCTAGAAGTCTGTCTCTGAGACTCTGAGAGGGAAATAAATAAATAAATAAACAAATAGCACATAAATCACTCTTCTTCACAGTGATTGATTTTTTTGAATAAGAAGCGATTTGTATAGTGGTGCTTGCGATTTAAAAGATGTTTCTTCTTAGAACATTCTAGCACAGTATTTATTCCCCATTCCATAATAGCTCTGCAGGTTGTGAGTCGTTCAAAACAAAGTTACATTCTTTACTTTGTTTTTATTTTTTTTTAAATCTGTCTTCTTTTATGTTAGTTAAATTTTCTGTGTGACCATATGTTGGCATTTCCTCCTGAGTTCTTTCAGAGAACAAAGGCCCTGTTTTATTTAAGAATGAGGGTAAACGTTCACAGCTTTCATGCCAATTGAGGATGCCATGGCTTGTAGAAATGAAAATATTCACTCTGGATCCAGGCTATTTGAAAGATTTAGTCTCATTTGGGGGAATAACCTGTGTTAGCTGGCTGTGGCAATGGCATATCGGTTCATGGGTCATGTACTTGACTGTTCTCTAGTGAGAGCCTCCTTGTCAACTTGTGAACAAAAGTGAACCCCAGTCACAGCCTTCTCTATCTCAGAGAAAAAAAAAAGCTAAACAAAACCCCTCACATCTACTTTTCTAAACCAAAAAATTTATAACATCTCTCTTATTAAAGGATTTCAAATAATATGTAGTGTTAGAAATTTTACCTCTACAGGTTCAGAATAATCCTAGGTAACCAGGTATGTTAGTTAAATGGGAAAAAGCAACCACAACATTTGCCCTTCTGGATATTTTTACCTCTAATATATTTTATTTGGGGCAAGTTTTCTACAATATTTCCAACAGATTTTTTTTTTTTCCTATTTGTATACCTCTTTGCAGGATCCCAAAATCCTGGCTGCTCTGGAAGCTGTTGGAAAATCAGAAAATGATCTGGAAGGGCGGATAGTTTGCGTGTGCAGTGGCACAGATCTTGTGAACATTAGTTTCACGTACATGGTGGCTGAAAACCCAGAAGTAACGAAGGTAGACTCAAATAGCTTCCCAATATGTGTGTATGTTATGTGTATGACCTTTTATGTATAGTATAATTGTAATATGTATTTCAAATTGTGTTATCACTTAAATTTCTAAAAATTTTCATTGATTTGCTGGCATGTTCACGTAGAAAACCAGCAAACACAATACCCTCTTAACATGCCACTTATATAGGCCAATAACCCAAATACCTACCATAATGTGTTGCAGGAAAAACTAGCCCAGGACTTTTCAAACTTGAATGTTGCACAATTTGAGATCTGGGAACTGATTAAAATGCAAATTTTGATTCAATAGGTCTGAGGAAGGGACAAGAATCTCCTTTTCTGACAAGCTCCATGTGATATGGATGCTACTGGTATGAGGCCAGTTTGAATACAATGGGTCTACTCTGTACTGTCCAGTAGAAATACAATGTGAGCTACATGTATAATGTGAAGTTTTTCTGTAGCCACATTTAAAAAATAAAAAGAGGGCTAGGGGTGTAGCTCAGTGGTGGAGCATGTGCTTTGCATATACAAGTTCCTCAGTTCAATTCCCAGCACTAAAAAATTAAAAATTTAAAAGATAACAAGTAAGGGCTTGGGGTGTGGCTCCATAATAGAGTGCTTGCCTAGCATGTGGGAAGCCCTTGGTTCAATTTTCAGCACTGCAGGAGGGGAAAGCAGATCGAGACAGACACAGGTGAAATTAATTTCAATACAGTATTTTATTTAACCTAGCATACCCCAAATAGTGTCATTTTAACATGCTATCAATATAAAATTTATTAGTGACATATTTTACATTCTTTTCTTTATGCCAAGTCTTTGAAATCTGTTGTGTATTTCCAATTCAGACCTGTACATTTCAAGTGCTCAATAGCTATATATGGCTAGTGGCTGCCATATTGGATAGTGCAAAGCTAGATGGTTAAGAAATGCAAACTCCTGAAACCAGGTGTTGGGGGGCAAGAGACTGATGTGGTTGGATCTCTTGAGCCCAGGCATTTGGGACCCCTATTTGAGATGGGGACCTCAGAAAACAATATAAGAAAATAAACCCAAGCCTCCCTCCTCAGTATTGTTAAAGGATGGAGTTAAGATGCATATTTAATATGTACATGACATACCATTGCTATAGTGAGCTACTCTCAAAGAGACTTTGGCCCAAGAAATAGAATGCTTCAAATTTAAATCTTGTTTCTGCAGATCACTTCTTTTTAGGAAGATTTTATATCTGAACAGAGTGCCCATTGTCTCTCTGAATGAGAAGACTGAGCCTTAACTTTTCCCTTGCAGAGACCTGCATTTGGGAGAAAGGGAAACATTTTCTTTTCCCATTGATCTTAGAAACAGAAACTTAAGTGTAGGGTTTAATGAGAAGAGCATCATCAGAAATACTGAATTTTAGAGACAGAAGGAAATGGTCAGGAAAGATCAGTTGAGGAAACAGGTTAATAATATAACCATGGACTTGTAGCAGAATTAAGCTTTTCTGAGTCCTAGATCATAAGGTCTATTTTATTCAGTTGCAAAATATGGTTCTCTTTCCAGCATCATTGACCTCACCTGGTCCCTCATTACACACCAGAGTTTCAGGCCTACCCAGATGCATTGATCCAGAACCTTTTCTTTTAATAAGACCTTCCAGATGATTCATGTGGGGTAGGGTTGGAGAAGCTTCTGGCCTTGTGACTTTGGAGACAGCAATGGGTGCTTAGAGTCACATAAGAGCTTTTGTTTCTGTCCTTCTAGTGGTTGCTTTGTTGGTTTTGTGCCATTGTTCCATGTCACCTTGCTGTGAGAGTACAGATTTTGCAGTGCCTACAGGTTTTTATGAATCTGCTCAGATCAACCCCCATTTGGAATGGGTTCTTTAGCCTTGTCCTAAACAGCATTCCTGCTTCTCATAGTTCAAGCCTACCTATTTGCAAACAAAGATCTTTTTAGTTGCTCTTTGCTGTAGTAACATTGAATCCCAGAAAACCAAGCAGGCTACCCACCAAGAGAGACTTGCCAAATAGGTACAGGTATTTGGCCATCTGAATTTCTGGAAAAACAAAAACAAAAAACAGTACTGTAAATTACTTGTGTTTCCTGGCTTTCATCAACTTTTATTGTCAATTTATGTTAAAAGAATCGGTATGACAGTCTGGACCCTAGAATCTGGAATTTGGGGCCAGATTGCAGGGGTGCAGATCCTTGTTTTTCCACTTCTCAACTGTGTGGCATAGACACACACTTACCTCTGTGCCATGTTTTCTTCTGCAAAATGAAAATTATACAAAAATATCTGCTTTTAGGATTCTTGTGAGGCATATGTGAATTTACATAGAAAGTGCTCAATGTACAGCCTTTCTCATTGAAAGCCCCCAATATGTTAACTGTTCAGATCACAGGATGTTGAAGGAGGAAATGGAACTTACCACCTCGTTTTTCAGATGAGGAAAATGAAGTCAGATAAGTAAAGGAACTCTACAACCACACAGCATTCAGACCAGAGTCAAGCCTGATGCAGGCCTTCTGATTCCCTACCTGATGCTCCTACCCACCTTCTACCTGAGCAATCACAGTTCTAGGAAGATGGCCCAAATCAGTAAATGCCATGAAGTTTTTGCTTTCTGTAATTTGATAGCTGTCAATCTTGGCCCATTGGTTCAGAATATGTTCTGAAACATATTCTCATTAGTAAGTTTTATACATGTCTGTATGTTTGAGGGGCAGGGTGGGAGGTATATACATCAAGATGAGATTTATTTCATTTTTTTTTCTTTTTTCCTAGTAGCATTTCAATTGAAATGTAAGAGCAGCTAGACACATAAGTAAGGATAAAAAAATAATTCTGTATGTAATTTTCAATTCAAACTCAGCAATGTTTAAGCCTGCTTTTATTAAAGAAAATAAGTATTTAAGCCTTCCAGAACTATCATTTGGAAATTTATATTTCATTAATGGCATAATATATAAATATAAATCCCATTTTCCAAACTGAACAATCCATAATTATTAAATCAGGTCTTTTTGTTTGATTAATACTTGAAAAGATATTAAGCACTAATTTTTCCCTAAATACATAGAATGTAATACTTTTCTAAATTTCACTAAATACTTTCACTAAGTATATTACATGCATATGCCTCTTATATACTTAAACTCATCTCTAGATTACTTATAATAATACATAGGAAAAATAAATAATAATACAATGCAAATGTTATATAAATAGTTGTTATAGGTATTGTTTAGGGAATACTGATGAGGAAAATGTCAATACATGTTCAGGACAGACACAATGCTTTCTCATGAATATTTTGGATCTGTGATTGTTTGAGCCATGAATACACAGATACAGAACCCAGGGATACAGAGGGTCAACTATATATTCATGTAAATAAAATGTAAATCCATGCAAATAAAATCATCATCTCCAAAGAGAGAAAAAAATACATGTATATGGATAATGTTGTCCAATTTCTGATTTTGAAGCCTAAAATAACTATGTTAATCCAGACCACAATGTTTCTTACCTCCAGTATTGACATTTTCCTCATCACACTTTATCCATAATCCTCTGTATGTGTTACTGTCCCTAAAAGAACACACAGGTGTTGAAGTGAGATGAGTTACATGAAATACACACAGCTATAAATACCTCCCGGCTAAATGATAGCAGAATTCATAAATTCCATCAAGTCAATGAGCAGTGTTGATATCTTCCAACATACCTCACAGGGTGTTAGACTCGGTTAGTGGTACAGTTCAATTAAGTACATTTATAAGAGCCTAGAATCATAGGGTCATGGAAAAGGTGCTCTTGGTCCATATGTTAGGAAGCTGTTTTTCTGGTTAATTTATCACAAAAGTCAGTTTGTGCAAGTAATCACTTTTTAAATTAATATATCTATACTTTAACACTCTTTAAAAATTCTTTGTTAGTTGTAGTTGGACACAATACCTTTATTTTATTTATTTATTTTTATGTGGTGCTGAGGATCAAACCCAGTACCTTGCATGTGCTAGGTGAGTGCTCTACAGCTTTGCCACAACCCCAGCCCCATACCTTAATACTTTTAAACACATAAATGTGATTTAATTATTAGGCAACCGTTTAATGTTAGGGCTGAAGACTTTGTATTAAGTTTAGGTGTGCTAATTGTAGTTCATGGTTCTTTTTTTTTTTTTTTTTTTTTTTTTTTT
>NW_026000026.1:34347470-34351047 GCF_001458135.2 Marmota marmota marmota
CAAAAAAAAAAAAAAAAAAGAGAGAGAGAGAGAGCAAGAGAGACAGAAAAACTTCTGACTTTGAACAAGGCATTCCTCCTTTTTCTTCCATTTCTTAAAAAGGGTCTCAGATATTTTTTTTTCCTTCTTATTTCAAGTGGGATTTTTAAGAGCCAGTATAATTCTAGATGAAATCTGAGTTTCTCAAGGTTGAGGTTTCAAGTCAAGATAAAATAGTTCCTAGACAGATGACTGAGGATCTGACTGCTTTGTTGAGCCAAAGGTGAAGGCATTATAAAAGACATCTTTGTAGCCCAGCTTTTATTTTCTTCAGCTGCTCTCTCGGCTTACAGTAAATAGGCTTGCCTTTCCACTACACTTATTCAGAGATTTCTGTATTGCTTTCTCCTCTAAGTGGAGAAAGCCAAACTTCTACCAAGCCAAACCTTTCACCCTTCTCGCCTGTGCCTCTCCTGGTCATCTGCATCTCAACAGCTCTATCTTCTCAATTGCTGAGGCCATCAGCACCTTTCTCTCCAGTCCTACATCAGTCCCTTAGCAACCATGCTCACCTGGCTTTTGCGGTATATCCATCTCCTTCTCCCCAGCACCACCACAGCATCATGGGTGGTCAGCCCAAAGTCACCTCTCCCTGTTCTGCCCCAAGAGGTTTCTAAATGGTGCATTGGACTTGCCCCTTGTAATTGATTCTCAAAATAGCAAATGAGGGTCCTTAAACTGTAATTCACATCCCTTTACTACTAGAACCCACCAAGGCCTCCGACTTTTCTGCCTCACCTCCCTCCCTTTTTCTGCCTCCACCACCTTCTTTTCTTCTTTGTGGGAAACTCGCCCACTGGAGGGCAGTTTCCTTCCAGCCTCAAGGTGCTTGCTGTTCCCTCTGCCTGGCACACACCCTTCCCCCAATTATAGGCAGAGCTTTCTCACTGACAGGCCTCAGGTCTGTTGGATAGAGACCTCAGCAGGAGCTTCCCCATCTTCCCCCTCTCCATAACTCCTTCTTCTTCATGTACCACTGTTTACCTACCCTGTATTCATGAATTCATTTACTCTCCTCCTGTGTCCACAGGACGGCAGTTATTCTGTTTAAGGCTGTCTCTCCACCATCTACAACAGTCAGTGCCCGACATTTAATAAGTGATCAATAAAGACTTGCTTTTTGAGATATTTATGTCCACTAAATCAATAAATTCTAACCCAGGTGATAAGTATGTATGGTAGTTCTCCCTTATTTGAGAGAATATCTCCTAAAATCGGCAGTGGATACCTGAAACCACAGATAGTACCGAACCTAATACATATTATTTTTTCCCATACATAGTTTAATTTGTAAATTAGCACAGTAAGAGATTAACAACAACTATAATAAAATGTAACAATTATAAGAGTATACTGTAATAAAACAGCCAGCATCAGTACACTTGTGCTTGGAGGCCATTATTAAGTAAAATAAGGGTTACTTGAACATAAGCACCATAGTACTGTGCAGCTGATCTCATAACTGAGATGGTTGCTGTGCAACTAACTGGAGGGTGGCATATATGATGTGGATACACTGCACAAAGGGATGATTCACATGCTGCCTGGGATGGAGTGGGACAGATTAAGATTTCTCAAAGTGAAATGAGATTTCATTGCACTATAGAGTGCAATTTAAAAACTTATGAATTGTTATTTCTGGAATTTTCCATCTGATATTTTCAGACTATGGGTTACTTAAACTGTAAAAAATGAAATTTTTGACAAAAGGGGACTTACTGTATCATCACACACCTGGATTTTATGCAGATCAGCGTAGGAAAAGCTAGGAAAATAATTTTTTTACAAGAAAACTGAGAAAAATCCCACTCAATGATGTTCTAAAGGAAACAAAAAAAGATCTGGGATTCCAGGATGTTATTTTTAGTCATTCTTCAGGATGTAACCGGATTGTTGCTGCTAAGAATCTATGGCAAGACTGGAGGATTTGACCCTGATGTCTTGGCCTCTTTCCAATTTGGATCATTATATCCTGCTTACCTAAATCCTTCCTGTCATTCCAGTTATAAAATTTAACTTTCATTTCCTCCCCTGAAAAACCCTCTGTTAAAAAGAATTGCTAACAAATTGCTGCCATATTTACCTCAAACCCAGTGTGCCTTTGGATAATTGGTGTGTCCTCTGTCATGTAGCTTAAAACACTTAAGAATGAAGAAGTCACATGAAGAAGGCACTTCCCCATATTTTCTAAAGTATTTTAAACTCTTTTTCCCCACTTTAATTCTCCTTGCCCATCATTTTACCATCAACTATGCAAATAATTTAATACCAAGCATTATAATACCTTTATTTAATTAGAAAAGCAACTCTGATTTCTCTTAGGTATTGTTCTCTCCCAGAATGCAGTTCACCAAGGATCTCAGTCTCCAGGGAGTTGAAGGGAGCTCAGATATCTTTCATTCAGTTACAGCTGGCACTGAATGCAATCTGAAATCATAGACACTGTACTGTGCACAAGATGGAAATGCAACCCTCATTTAAGATTTCCACAAATAAGTCTGTTATTTTTTACCAAGTCGCATTTTCCTTTGATTGCAAAAATAAGCTGCTATTATGAGGTTCAAAATGCAAAGATTGGGACTGAGTTTAGACAATTTCCAGACTGCTCATTATACTTTATGCAGGTTGTAAATATTTGGCGAACTCCATAAATTATGCTTTGTGACTGTCACCAAATAAGTGCATGAATAACTACCATAGGAATTAAATTATAAAAATATTGTGTGTTCTTTTTGTATACAAAATTGATGACATCAGGTAATTTATGGCAGGTGATAAAATACTATTTTAACAAATTGAGTGAAAGTCAGAATCACTTTGCTGAACTTGAATTATGTTGAATGGAAGAAAGGCTTACTGCAAGAGTTCCTGAAAAAGGGATTTATTCTTTGTTTTGTTGGTGGGAAAAAAACATTAAGCTCTCTGCCTTATTCCTCCTACTGGCTCTGCTAACATCCTGCAACCCTTCTAGTTGTTCTGCTGATGTTCAAACACAGATCTACCCCAAAGAGTCAGACCTCAGACTTCAACCTCACCAGGGGACTTCTTAGAAATGCAGGTTATCAAGCCCCACTCCAGCCTAATCATTCTGAAACTCTGGGGATGGTTGTGATGCATGGTAGATGAAGTTTGAGATCCATTGGTTCATGATACCAGTAGGTTCAAAATGCAGACATTGGGACTGAGTTTGGACAATTTCCAGACAGTTCATTACACTTTATGCAGATTGTGAATATTTAGCAAACTCCACAAAGTATGCTTTGTGAACCAAATAAATACAAAAATCACTGATTGCATTCAGTGCCAGCTGTAACTTAATGAAAGACTAGAATCACCAGTTTTGAACCCAAACATGTTCTTATCAAACTAAACATAGCATACAGGAAGACCTAAAAAGCTATCTGTTCCACCAGTCTAGCCAATGATGAGAGTTCACTAAGGAAGAACAACAAAAATCACATTGAAGTGAGCCAGTTTCTGTGATTCTAGAAGCATTTCTTTCTTTCTTTCTTTCTTTTTTTTTTTTTTTTTTTTTAAT
>NW_026000026.1:34351914-34358932 GCF_001458135.2 Marmota marmota marmota
TTTTTTTTTTTTTTTTTTTTTTTTTTTTTTTTTTTTTTGTAATCAAAGCATCCCATGTTAAAATGCCCTCCACCCTGTCCTTGGCAGAGAAGTAGATCAAAATGCCATTATAGCTTTTTACCATTGAACCACGCTCCCAGGCCCTAAAATACTACTACTTTTTTTTCTTTATTTATTTCTTTTTCCTTTTTTGTATCGGGGATAGAACCCAGGGGTGCTTCCATTGAGCCACATCTCAACCCATTTTATTTTTAATTTTGAGACAGGGTCTCTGTAAATTGCTTAGCACCTTGCTTAAGTGCTGAGGCTGGCTTTGAAATCACACTCTTCTTATGGGATCACAAGCATGCTCCACCAAACCTGGTTTAAAGTGCTCTTTCTTGAAATGCACTTTTTATTGTATGATATATATGGTTCTCAGACCATATAGCTCCAGAAGTACCTGATCTCAGGCCCAGATCTCAGATCTCAGGCCCAACCCCAGACCTACTAAAACAAAAACTCTCTAACTGGCCTTTCAAGTGATTCTCTTTTTTAATCTTTTTTTGATATATTATAATTATGCATAATAGTGGAATTTACTGTGACATATTTATACAGGCACATAACAATTTGATCAATTTCATTCTTCAGAATTTCTCCTTTTCTTCCCCTCCTCCCTCTCCCTGATCCCTTTCTCTACTGATTTCCCTTATTTTATTTTTAATTAGTGCATTATAATTATACATAACGGTAGAATTTTTTGTAGTGTATTCATATGTGGGCGTAACATGATTTGGGTGGTTTTGTTTTCCAGTACCTCTCCTTGACCTTCACCTTCTCCCTCCCACTGGATCTCCTTTCTCTACTCTATTGGTCTCCCTTCTATTTTTGTGAGATCCCCTTTTTATTCCTTTTTTTCTCTCTTAACTTCTGCATATGAGAGAAAACATATGACGTTTAACTTTCTGGGTCTGGCTTATTTCACCCAGCATATTTTTCTCCATTCCACCTATTTATGAGCAAATGACATAATTTCATTCCTCTTTATGGCTGAGTAAAACTCCATTGTGTGTGTTTACCACATTTTCTTCATCTGTTCATCTGTTGATGATCACCTAGGCTGGATCCATATCTTGGCTATTGTGACTTATGCTCCTATAAACATTGATATGAATGTATCCCTGTAGTATCCCAGTCTTACTTCTTCTGGATAAGTACTGAGAAGTGGAATAGCTGGGTCCTATGGTAGTTCCATCCCTAGTCTTGAGAAATCTCCATACTGCTTTACAAAGTGGTTGCATTACTTCAGAGTCTCACCAACAGTGTATAATTGTTCATTTTCCCCATATTCTTGTCAGCAATTATTGCTATTTGTATAATTTAAGTGTATTTATTTATTTATGTATTGTTTGTGTTCTTGATAATTGCCATTCTAAGGGGAGTAAAATGAAATCTAAGTGTAGTTTTGATTTTCATTTCCCTTATTGCTAAGGATATTGAACTTTTTAAAAAATATATTTGTTGGTCCTTTGTATTTTTTTTCTTTTGAGAAATGTCTGTTTAGTTCATTTACCCATTTATCTATTGGTTGATTTGTATTTGGGGTGCTAAGTTTTTTGAATTTTTTATGTATTCTGGATAGTAATCCCTTCCAGGTGATTCTGATGCACAGTCTGATAGGAAAACCACTGCCATGGGGAAAAACTACAGAGTGTTTCTGTCCAGTTTTTCTTGTGGAAGCCTGGAGGAACTTGCTGGTTTGCTGCCCAAGTTCACCTGAGTTGTGCCTGCTGCTTGCTTAATGAACCATATTATAAATCTTAACTTCCTGTCCATCATCCAAACCCCAGTACACTCATTGATTAAAGTCTCTTAATTATATTGCCTCACAGCTTTTTGAGGCTCAAGTATGGAATGTGTTCTTGTGTGTTTGTGTGTGTGTGTTAGTTATTTCTTTTCATGTTTTGAAGATTGAATGTTGTCATTTTCTTGTTTATTTTGTTTCCCATTGAAAACAAATCAATGAACAGCATAAAGAAGTTTCTTGAGGACAAAGCAGTGAATCAGAGCAAATGTGTGGATACATATTCTTAAGCCTTAAATGTCCCATCCTATTTAAGTGCTTTCTTCTTGCCAAATAAAGACAATATGATTTATTGTTGTTTTATGACTGAGTTGAATTTAGATTGCTCATGTCCTGTCTCCCATCTGCACAGTTAGGACATGAGCTAAGTTTCAGAAGCAGAGAAATGTTGGACCCACAGTAGTGTGTCCAGTGAGAAGACTAGAGTAAACTTTCTTTTTTAAATTGAGAAATTGAAAACTTTGGCTAAGACTGGCCTACTTTGAATGCCCATGCGAAGTTGCTTGTGGAATCTATCCAGAAGATTCTGTGGAAGTATTAGAAAGTCATGACCTGAGTTGGAGGAGGCTATCACACAAGGTTTACATTCTAAGAGGACTACTCTATAGTAGTCTATAACTCTATAACATGGCTGTGGGCCCTGCTACTTGACATGTGGTTGGGAATCATAGCGTCATATCACCCAGGAGCCCAACCCAGACCTGCTGAATCAGAATCTGTATTTGGAACAAGATAACTAGGTACTTCCTATACATGCCAAAGTTTGAGAGGTATTGAAATAGAATACAAGAAAGTCAGTTGTTCTTGGATTTTACCAGTTGTACCATGAGGAAGGAGCTGAAAGACATTTGAATGTGGAATCTAGAGAGTTTATTCTTAGGTAAAGTTAGAGGACAGATGTCATAATGGACCCACAGTGGTGGTCCAGCTTCCCAACACCTGGTTATAATTGATCCTCAAGGATTATAATTTCTCCAAGAGGGGCCATCTCTTTATTCTCTAATCAAATGATAAATGAAGTGAAACAAAGACAGTTGCTGAATTAATCAGTTTTATAGGATGCATATAAAAACAGAAAAATTAAAATAAGCAAAAGTAATATGTGAAATATAGGCAACAACAAGTACAAGAAAGTCATTGGTGAACAGAGTACCACTAATGAACTCAACATCAACTTCCACAGAAGAAGTTGTCCAAATGGCCCAGGAGATGAGTCCTTTCACAGTGACAGTGAAGCAGGTCCAAATTGCCATCAAGCCATCAGCATTGAAGTGAGGGATTGCTCACTCAGGCAGGGCCTCTGGTGTGTGATGCCAATTCAGAGTAAATCCTTGAAGAGTGGATGCCATGAGATGTGTCTCCAATGGCAGTGGTATTTATAGTCATAGAAATTGTTTTATCTTAGCTTCCAGGTATCAATTTTGAAAGGAAAAGTCCCAGACACCAGTGATCTCATTTGCATGTCTGCTCACAGTTGTCACTATGGCTATCAATCAACCAGTTGTCAAGGGGACTATCGGCCAGCCATGAGGCTCAGTTCCAGCTTGTGTTATAAGAGAAAACTCAGATTGGATTTAATGCTTCATAGTCACATTAATCATAGTTAAATATCCATTTACTTAGATGTGCAGGAATCATAAAATGGCAAATACACATCACAATAATAAGCTAAAGTATAGAACAGATTTCTCAGTCTGATTAACTATGGATATGATATAGTTAATCAGAAATTGCAAGCCTGGTTACTTTGGGGCAGAGAAAGAAAGGGACAGTGAATTTGTTCAAAATATGTTCTCTGAGGAATCTGTCATGTAAACTGCTATGGATCACACAGCGTGATGAGATCACACTGTGTCCCTGAACGTGTGTGCAGGACTGTCATTATCCCTGTGTTCTGTACCTGCAGCCTATGACATTCTGAAAATGGCTCTTTGTTTTCTTTTAGAATTCCTTGATTGTTATTTATTTATTTATTTATTTATTGCACTGAAATTACTTTTTTGGGGTAGTGGGGTTGGGGTTACTGGAAATTGAACCCAGGGATGCTTTACACTGAGCTACATGCCCAGTCCTTTTTACTTTTTATTTTGAGGCATGATATCAAGGTGGCCTCTAAACTTGTGATCCTCCTGTCTCAGCCTCCTGAGTCAGTAGGATTACAGCCTTGCACCCATGCCTGGCATGCTGAAATTACTTAAATGTAAAGCTTCTTTTTAGATCCACATTTAGGAGCATGGACACTGGAGATAGTGGAGGTTTTGCAGTTGTTTTCAAGGAGTTGGTCATTTGTATTAGTGAACTTTCCTTAGTGTAGTGAGAATAGCATAGCAAGATGGAAGCCTTGAGCTTGGATTTAGCTCCCTGAATGTCTTAACTACAAGTACAACCAGCATAGTGGTAAAGTCATGTTAGCCGTTTGCACAACAGTGCAGTTTAACTGGTGTTGTGTGAATTCAAAAATAGTATTTCTCCTGTTAGACCATGTGCATGCTTTACATTCTATACAGAAAGTACAGAAGAGTAAGAAGAAGCCAAGAAAAATCCCTTAAAATCCATTCCCCCAGCTCCTATGTCCTTTATTTTGTAATCACAGTGACATTCTCATCATGTAAAATTAAACATTTTAAAATGAACAGTTCATTGCCATTTGGAATATCAGTGTTGTGCAGTCACCACCTCTCTCTAGTTCCTAAATATTTTCATCATCTCAAAAGGAAACCCTATGTCCATTAAGCAGTTCTTCCCCATTTTCCTGCCCCACAACTCTGGCAACCACAATAATGTGTCTTTTACACACACTTTTTTTTTACTCCCAGTTGGTCTCATGCAGTTTATAGAGTTCAATATACTGCATTTTGTCATTGAAAAATGTCATCAAGCGCATTTTCTTGTTCTTTAATACTTTGTCTTGGGCTTTAATGTCATTGTAAATCCCCACAACTTTGAGGTTTATCTTCTTGGTGTTCTCTTATTTCTCTGGAAACCTATTGGCCTCCTGGCACCTCTGTTTGCTCCGATTTTCATTGGGGAGGGGTGCTTTTCATTGCTGAACCCTGTCTCACCATTGTCTTTCTTGAAGTTCACAGTTCCATAAGAAGAGAGACTAGACCCAGCCAAGAGCAGCTTATTCTGCCCTAATTGCTAGTATTCTCAATTGACTCCACCAAGGAGATGCAGAATGAGTGACTCTAATTTCACCAGAAACATAATGTGAAATTTGGTTTTCACCTTTTGGCCCCTGGGAGAGACAAATGTTACTAGCTTTAATGCTCCTTCATTTTCCACACAGCTTCAAGTTTTTACTGCTAAAAAAAACTGCCACTAGCAACATAACGTATGTATAACATGGGCCTACATGTGTTTGTATGATTTCTAATCTTTGGGACACAATTAAAAAGTGGAAAGCAGGAAGGGTGATAAGGTACCTCACTTTAGATGAGACTCGGTTGCCTTCAAGCTCTATGGCCTGGAACAAATAATTCACTACTCATCAGGGGTTTGCAAGTGCAGCCAGTGAGTAAAGAATAGCACTTACATTTTTCAAGTGTTGTTAAAACAAATAAATATCAAACTAACAAATATGAAAAACATATAACAGAGAACCATTGTGTTTGCCCTAAGTTTGAAAAATATTATTTGGTGTTTTACAGAAAATGTTTGCTGACTCCTAATAGTAATATAAGTTGAGCATCCTTAACTCAAAAGTCTAATACCCAAAATATTCCAGAATTATAACTTTTTTAACACAGACATGAGGCCAGATAGTGGAAAAGTACACACCCACCCACATGTTGCAGGTCACAGACAAAACAGAGTCAAAGCAGGTACAATGAAAATATTGTATAAAATTACCTTTGGACTATGTGAATAAAGTCTATGTAAAACACAAATGAATTTTTCATTTAACTTGGGCCCTATCCCCAAGATATCTCATTATTTATATGCAAATGTTGAAAAAATCTGAAGAAATCTCAAACTGTTCCAGTCCCAAGTATTTAGGATAAAGGATACTCAAACCGTAATGATAAGAGCAACAGTGTTATGATCTTTTAGTTTGCATTTTGTGTCAGACAATGTTCAAAGTGCCTTCATGTATTATTTAATTCTTGCATCCAAACTCTATGGGATGAGTGTTATGATTATCCTCATTTTAAAGAGGAAAAAATAGGCCCAGAGAGGCTGAGTAAGTTGTCCAAGGTCACATAAGCAGTGTTTTGAACCCTGCAGGTGGCTCTACTCCAGATCTGAGTTCTGCTATTGCCCTGTGCTGCAGTTCCTAAGTTGGCTCATTTTTCCTACCTGTATAAAGACTGGGGTGGGAAAAACCCCTTCTGCCTATAGCACAGTATGATTAT
This sequence comes from Marmota marmota marmota, assembly GCF_001458135.2. Taxonomy (NCBI): domain Eukaryota; kingdom Metazoa; phylum Chordata; class Mammalia; order Rodentia; family Sciuridae; genus Marmota; species Marmota marmota. The sequence goes on from NW_026000026.1 coordinate 34,358,116, forward strand.
TATATACTGCTATGTCAGTGTTTTAATGTGGCTATCTTTGGGAGATGTCATGGAAAAGCACCTTTCAAATTGGTAGGTCACAAAAGATTTCTCTAAAAATTCCACATTAAAGGGGAAGTTGCCTGGTCTATAGAAAGTCTTGTCTAGACAGATTTCTTTACTGTAGCACAATAGAGCTATTATTATTTTCATGTGAATCTCAGCAAGGAGAGAGCCCTTCAGTTATTTCCCAGAACGTTTTTTTTTTTTTTTCTTATTAAAGGGACATCAATTAAAATCCTTCAGAATCAGTGCTATATAGAAAAAGTTAGCAAATGATGTCATAGAAGCATTATTCAGCCCCACATTTTTCCAGAAGTATCAAAATAATGATGTCATTTTGCCATTCATTTATTCATCTTGACCATAAATATTCAATCTATTGACCCTATTTGTCTGAAATCAGCCCCTGGCCCTGACCACCTTATTTGATGTGTATGATATGGATCTTTCTTAAAAGAGAAAGTTAGATAATGAAATTCAAGCCTACTGATTTGGATTCTTTGTTATACCTCTTATGTTGAAAGTCCTGATGATTTGGTTTGCTTGAATTAAACAGGTTGATGCTACCTAAAGTTAAACATATTTGGGCTTGGTAGTGCATGCCGTTAATCCCAGTGAATCAGGTGGCTAAGGCAGGTGGGTCACAAATTTAAGGCCAGCCCTGGACAATTTAGAGAGACCTTGTCTCAAAATGAAAAATAAAAAGAACTGGGGATGTAGCTCATTGGTAGAATGCCAATTGGTTCAATCCAAAATACTAAAAAAAAAAAAAAAA
>NW_026000026.1:34363300-34400490 GCF_001458135.2 Marmota marmota marmota
GTAAAAGAAGCATCCTAATTGATTGTCATGCCAGCTTATTTTCAGCAATTCCAAAAACATATCTAAGTTGCCATATTTTGCTTTTGTGAATCTGGAAAAGGTCAAAGTTGATAGGTATATAGTTCACACCTGGCAAAACTTTCCACCAAAACTAGGACTCTACTGACATCTGCTGGCATATCATCTACTTTATGTTTAAAAAGAACAAAATAAGACAAAGAAGCTTTCACTTTTTTTTTTTCCTACAGTCCTTTGACCATAGCTAAGTGGGTTTGACCTGAATAATCATAGAAAGAAAAGTCTGAAGGGACCTTTTCCATGTCATAGAGGAAGAGGTGTGGACAGGTCATTGAGTGAATATATGCCCTATAGGAAGGGCCTGCAAGCTGCAGAGTTCTTACTGCCCTCTGCTGTAAGCCAGCTGCTCTGTGACCTGAAGCAAGGCCCTCAGCCTTTCTTTCATCATAGGGAGAACTAAGCAATACTTCTCTCATTATCCTTTAGGGCCTCTGAGGATTCTGGTGGCATTTGCTACTAACTGAAGCCTGGGCCCTGACATTGGATGGAAGTAATGACTTTAAAGGCCATTCTCAGTTACATTTTCATTCAGATAAACAAGATTCTTTACCAGTATTGTGTTTTCAAAAGATGAAAGCTATTTAAGCCTCCGCAAAGCCCACCATCTCTGGAATTTATCCCTAAAAACAACAACATTTAAAAGGTCAGGGAGGAGGGGGAAAACAGGCACTCTTCTCTCTGAATTGTCCACATTTTGGCCCTAGGAAACTATGAACCTCATTCTGTGTTTTGGAACATGTCATAAGCCTTCAGGTTGAGAAAACACTTCCCAGTTAATGCCAACCAAATTATTTGTGCTTTTTCTGTCTGGTCTTGGGAAACTGTGTGGGCCTCTGGTTTGTTAGACCAATAACAGGATATTTGATAATCTCCAGGGAGTTACAGTCCACATTTAGCCTGACAGAGGAAGAGAGGTCTGATGATGAAAAATAAGGGAGGCGTTTCTTTCACGCTACTATTTTATTTCTTCCTCCTCCCTCAGAATTCTGACCTCACCTTCAGGTTTGCTGAGGCTTCTGATGCTATTCATGGTTCTCAGGAAACTGGACTTTGCTAGTTGTAAAAGGAGATTTACGTCTTCAAGCTCCCAACTCTTCCCCCAGAAAGCTGTTAGGAATGACTGGAGCACAAAAGAAGCAGGAAAAACCCTGTGAGCTTCATACCCATCAGGATGGCTGCATTCAAAAACCAAAGAAAATAGCAAGTGAGCATATACGGAAAAAAAACAGAACCCTTGTGCATTGTTGGTAGGAATGTGAGATGGTACAACTTCCATGGAAAAACAGTTTGGTGGTTCCTCAAAAAATAAACACAAAATTACCATATGATCCAACAATTCCACTTCTCAACCGTTACCCCAAAGAATTGAAAGCAGGGCTAGAGATACTCATGTACCAGTATTCATAGCAGCGTTAACCATAAGAGCCAGAGTAGAAGTAACCTACGTGTCCATTGATAGACAAATAAATAAGCAAAATATGAAATATACCGCAATGGAATATTTTTCATCCACAAAAATGCAGAAAATTCTAAATATACTAAAGCATAGAGCGAGGTTGAGGACATTATTCAGAGTGAAACAAGCCAAAAGAACACATCCTTTATAATTTCACTTATTTGAGATATCCAGAGTAGTTGAAATTATAGAGACAGAAAGTAGAATGGTGGCAGGGGCTGGGGGTGGGGTGGTGCTCATCTGTAATCCCATCACCCAGGAGACTGAGTTCAAGGTCAGTCTAGGCAATTTAGTGAGACCCTATCTTAAAATTTAAAAAAAGAAAGAGAGAGAGAAAGAGGGAAGGAAGGAAGGAAGAAAAGAAAGAAAAGAAGGAAGGAAGGGAAGGAGGAATGGGATGTAACTCAGTGGTAGAGCACCTCTGGGTTCAGTACCCAGTAACACACACATACACACACACACACATAAACACATACACACATAGAATGGTGGTCAACAAGGACTTGGGGAACACGGGGATGGGAAATTACTGTTAAAAGGGTAATGTTGCATTTTTTCATGATGAAAACCATTGTGGCCATATATCCTGTTGGTGGCAGCACAATATGCTGAATGGAATTAATGCCACCGAACTATTCACTTGAAACGATTAGGCTTTATATTGTATATATTTTAACACAATTAAAATTAACAGAAGCTAAATAGCAAAACCAAATATACACTCATAGTTCAGTCATCACCTGTGGCCCTTGCAAGGATTAAATCGCTTGACCATGATAAACCTGGTTGTACTGTGCTGGACTGTCCAACAGAAACTTCTGTGATGATGGAAATGTTCCTATTTGTACTCTCCAGTATGATAGTCATCAGTCCCATGTTAGCTTTTGAGCATCTGAAATATGACTAGTGCAACTGAGATGCTGAATTTTATATCTATTTCATTTAAATTCAAAGAGACATATGTGAATGTTGCAGGTAGTATTTCCATTTATATGGCTGTCTATTCCAAAATACTTTTCCTTTCTTAGCACTGACCAGTAAACCTAAGCACTCAGACTATAAGTCTAAGAAGGTGAAGGTAAGGAAGCTGCTTAGGTGTGAGCCATGGTTCTATTTGACCCACAATACCAATTTGTTGCAGTGCATTTTATTGAGGGTGTGATGCTCTGACAACATTCGTTGGCATCAGTTACTGGATCCAAAAACAGTTTGCCTTAGTTCATGGAATAGCTTTTTCTAGTAAAATGCCCTTTTAGAGAGCTAGATTCCTTCTCTGCCAGGCTCAATCTTCCTTCACTTTCCCTTGTAAATCCATGGAGTGATGGTATGAACCACAACTGAGGTCCAAGTCCTTATACAGAAATTGCCTGAGCACATCACTCACTGCTTGGTTCGGGTACCCAGGCAATCAAAGCTTTTTTGGAAAACATTGACAGGTAAAATACATAACAAACAGAGATTAAAAGAATCATACAATGGAAGGACCCCTATGAATTCATGCTCTAAAACAGGAATAGGGAGATAGGTCATCATGTATTATATAATATTGCTTAGGAAGATCTGAGATTGCCAGCAACAAAAAGAGGGCCTATATTTAAAGAGACTGCAAATAGAAAGTTTAAAAACTCAACCAGTGGGCAGCATTCCTTTGTGGCAACCCTGTATTTTATGGGACTATAGATGCCACATTTATCTTCATGCAAATAAAAAGTATCCTTTTATTAAAGGATAAAAATGAGTGTACAAAATGTAGATAGCTATGTGGCAGGAAGGGGATAAATGAAAAGTTTTTATTTTTATTACACAAAATGAACATAGGCTGTCTGATTTTTTAAAATGAATAAATAAATAAAACACCTTATTTTGCTGCAACATATTTGCTCACCAAGAGACATTTTTTTTTTTCTTTCTTTCAGCAATGGGTAGAAGGCCTGAGATCAATCATACACAACTTCAGGGCCAACAACGTCAGTCCAATGACCTGCCTCAAGAAACAGTGAGTTTTGTTTGCATCATCCTTTGTTCTTGGAAATTATCAAGCAGTGGTCACCTTAGGAGATGAAGCCTAAGTATCTTGTCAGGCCAATTCCTGCCTGCCTTCCCCCTCCACTTTCCTGACCTTGGACCATGAGCTGACCAACACAAATCTACACTCTTCATGCAATCTAGCACAGCACTCATCATGAACCTTTAGCCCCAAGCCCAGGGGAAACATGTGGTTGATTGCCAAAAGCTACAGGAACTTCAGCCACTCTGTAGCCTATGGTTTTTATATCTTCAGTTTCCTGATAGGTAGTTCTGCATGCCTGGGGCCCATTACTGGGTACCAGAGTAGCTCAACCTCCACTTCAGAAACAAATGAGGAGCATGGCAGAGAGAAACATGTGCAGAAACAGCCTTGGCTATGGTGAGAAAAGAAGGCCCTGGCCCCTGGTCTAATGCCTGCCGTTGAGCCACAATCAAGGATCCAAGCATCCTTGTGAATTTCTTTCTAAAATTCAGTCAAGGATTCTGAGGTCTTACCCCAGCTCATTTCATCTAAAATCCAGAGGAGTATTAAAGTGGTAGATTTTAACCCTACTCAAACTAGTCTTTCAAGGTGACATGAAAATTCTCCAAGAAGAAATCCTAGCCAAAGTCCAATGTTAGCCTTTTTGAAAAGCAGTGGATCCATAAGGGTATGAGGTTGCCTGCATGTATAGAACTATCGGTAGAGTCTGTGAGGTGCCAAAAGGAATCACATGGAGAAATTGTGGGGATGCGTTCCCCATCTCTCAAAACTAGGCTGTGGCATCAACAGTGTGATTCAGTGACTCATCGTTCCTGTTTGGTAGTGGGCGAACAGGCCAGTCCTAAGGCATTCTCAGTCTTCACTTCCTGGTTATACCACAGATATGGATCTGGGCTATCGACCCCAGCTTTGCCACTTCAGGCAATTTCTCAGCTTCATTTTTCCCATCTGGGAATTAAAATTACCATGAAGGTAAAATTGGAAAGCACCTAGCCCAGTACCTGGCTTCCAGTCACTCCTCATGCAATACTAGTTACTTGAATGTTATAGTATCCCTCCAACTTTCTCTCCATCATCATAGTGGAGGAACTTATATAGTTTTGTAAATTCCTATTTGCTGTTTAGCAGCCTTTTTTTTCCCTTACAGTGACTCTGGCATATTTTTTCTTTTTCCTTTCTTTTCTTTTCTGTCTTTTTTTTTTTTTCTTAAAGAGAAGCTTAATGGAAATTTCAGTGTTGTGACTTTGGTTACTGATAGTCTCAAAGGATCAAAGACTTCGGAAGGCTCATTGATACTTAGTGACCCAAATATTCATATCCGGACACCAAATCTTCCAGCATCCTATCCAGATGCCTTTGTGGAGCTGGTGTTGACCCATCCACCAGCAGCTCAGACCTGTCCACTTCTCCAGAGATTACCCTCTGCTAAGTGGAAGCCTCCATGCCCAGGAGATGATGCCCCTGTCTCCCTCTAAGGGGAAGCCTAAAGCCAATAGCAGGCTCAAACGGGGAACGAAAGGCCATCCCTGTGCCACCAAGGCTGGTGCATGTCACAGAAGATCAGGCTAAAGCTCCAGCTAAGACTACAGCTTTGCTTAATCATCTTCCCTGCCCAATCTGCCTTCCTCACTCCCTTTTCCTGAAAACATCTTCTAAAGAATTGGTCACTTGTTTTTCCAAGAAACTTGACCAAAACCAGAAACTTAGTACTAAGTCCTGATGTTCTGTGGATGCTTAGGATATTATTAACTGGAAACAGTGAGAATGGAAGTCATTAGCTAAGAACCATCCTAGTTCTACAATATAAACAGATGTTCTGGGTCCTCATGTAGCCCATGAGCATAGGGAGAACACAGAGTTACCCAACATTATGATGACCTTCTCTGACCATTGAAGGTTAAGGAAGGCGGAGCTTTGATCTATGTTATGATACTGGGATCCTGGAGTGATGGATCCTCATGGGTCCTCAGGACAATTCTGGCTGGTATCACTGTTCATTTGCATTTTCTGTCACATTGGTATATTAGTAAAGTACAAGAATTAAGGATGAGGTCAATCACAAATAAGTACTGGCAGTATGTTTTGCTCAGTTTAAGCATCCAATTTTATGGTTCATCTAGGTTTACCAGATAAAACATTGGTTCCTCAGTTAATTGAATTTTAGATAAGTAACAGATAATGTTTTACTATGTTTTCCAAGTATTATACAGGACATACTTACACAAAAAATGTTATGCTACCTGTCTGAAATTCAAATTTAACTGAAGGTTCTATGTTTTTATCTACCAAATCTGATAGTCCCGAATTCATCTCATACTACATAATTATCTGAGATTTTTAGGACAGATGTTTTTGTTGGAATACATTTTGTTTTAAAGTTCTTCATTGGATTGAAGCTGTTCCTTCTAATAAACAGTATTGTTGTTGTTGTTTTCCAGCTGGATGAAATTGGCATTTATGACCAACACAACCGGTAAAATTCCAGTTAGGAGGTAAGTCAATTATTCTTGGCCATGCTCCATGATACCAAACCAAAGACAGAGCTCTCTGAAAGTATTGTGTGTTAATTGCCTTTAAGATATTTCTGGAAGCTTAGTTTGAATCCTTTTGTCACATGCCATGTTCAGACTGTAGAAATCATGTGTGAAAGTAAAGTTGCATTTTTCCTCAGAACAGGGAGCATCGATACTGATAAAGAACATATGAAAATGTAGTGTTTTTTTTTTTTTTAATCTTCAGATAGTGGGTTTTAAGATTAAAATTTCTTTTACGTACTTACCTGAGCAAACCATCAGTTAAGTGAAGAAATTTATTCCGTGTATCTACTACGGAGAGAGTTTATGGACGGTCTTGGAAGCATGCTGCCTCTGGACATTCTCATTTTGGGCTTTGCTGCTCAGGGCTGCTGTCTTAGTTCAGGCTGCTATAACAGGGTGTCACAGACAGGATGGCTAATGAACAACAGAAGTTTATTCCTCATAGTTTTGGAGGTTGGAAGTCTAAGACCAGGGTGCCAGCCTGACCCAATCCTGGTAAGGGCCTTTTTCGAGGCTGAAGACTATGTCCCCTGGCTGTGCCTTCACATTGTGGAAAGAGGGGTAGAGAGCTCTCTGAAGTCCCTGGTGTCAGGGCACTAATCCCATTCATGAGGGTTCCACCCTCAGGGTCTAATCACCTCCCAAAAGCCTCTCCTCTGGATACCATCATACTGGTATTAAGATCAGGTTAAGATTTGAAACCACATACACCAAAGAGCTGCCATATCCTCTCCAACCCCACCCAGGTTAACAATGATAAAGAAAGACACGTTTAGGTAGAATCATAAAGGAAGAGGACATGAGCCAGACACATCCTCTTTCATAGTTTTGTGCTGAGTTATTTCTCCCTCTGAGAATTCCCCATGCATTCCTTTTTTTCCAGGATTTCGAGTTTGTTAATAGTGTATATACTTGAAAGTTTCTATGATGATAATGATGGGAATTTTTTTTTTTTTTTTGTACTGGAGATTGAACCCAGGAGTGTTTAACTGCTGAGCTATATGCCCCAGCCCAATTTATTTTTTATTTTGATACAGGGTCTTGCTAAGTTACTGAGGCTCGCTTTCAGCTTGCAATCCTCCTGCCTCAACTTCCCAAGCTGCAGGGATTACAACCCTGTGCCACCACACCTGGCAGTGGATCATTTTGCTTGGTGTTTGTATAAGCATTCATAAAAATTTCAGAAGCTAGGCTGGGCGCCAGAGTATCAGCTGTCCACACAACGCCAGAAGGGTATTTGGATTCATGATCCTAATCCCACCACCTGAATCAAACACAGGCTCCCCAGAACCAACCCATGCTTCCAAGATTCCCCAGGCTCAAGTTCATGTTGAGGTCTTCTCTGTACATCCATTTGACAAAGAAGCAAAGTAACAAATAGCAACAAATTCCACCAGCAGTTCTGGGTCTTAGAACTGATTCATCTTTCATGGACAAGGCAAACAGGTCAACAAGTACATAGCATTTGAGTGGATACTGGTCAGCAGTGACATTTCTATCTTTTCTTTTTCTCCCTTCCTGCCCAGGTGCTTTGTTCTGCTCAGAAGTGTCCATTCTGCATCCCCGCACAAGTGTCTACATACCCCCTGACATTATTCTTGTCACAGTGAACAGAATGGTCCTATAAGTCATCATTTTTCTGAATTCCATAGGTTATAGGAATCGTGAACTTAAGTATCAATGTGACACTACTGAAATATTTATGAGCAAATAGGAAACAGAAATCACGAAGAAGCCTGGGCAGTGTGGCTCACAGACCTCATGCAATTGTTGTAGTCTTTACAAATATATATATATATATATATCTGTATTATACACACACACACACACATGATCTATGGATCTCTGGGTTTTTTTAATAACTTAGTGACAAGTCAATTTTAGAATTTTTTTAAAAACAGGCTTGCTAGCACCTTTGACTGATAGTTGTTGACAAAGATGCTCTACACCAACCCTTATTTTATTTAAAAATGTTTTGTTCCATTGAGCTATAGCAGGACAATTATTTTAATGTATCCCTATATCCTAAAGCTATTGCTATATAGAGATTGCAGGTTTATTTAAAGTCAATATTGAAGTAATAAGCCCAAACTTTAGGGAGCCCAGATAGCAGTGTGATGAACAGAAATGTCAGTTGAATCTGTTTGCCATACCTTTCTATCCTGTCTTTACTTTCAAGACAAGATTCAGGAAATGGACAAAGTAGAAGCACATAGATTGTGATCAAAGCTCTTGTAACTAGCACTTGTGATTTCATTTGTATGAATGCTTCCAATCAAGCCATAGTTATAGCTAAGCTTAGAAGCCTCTTCTGATTTCATTGAGTTTATCCAGTATGTTCACATACAAAACTGTTACCACCTTTATGGTAGGAATAGCCTAGATATTTTGCATCTTCTTTTACTTTCTTCAACATGGACTCTGTAGTGTTTGCTAGTACTAACAAGTGTTTGACACAAGACATCTGTGACCTGGGGGCAGTTTGTTAGAGCTGAGGGAGAATTGATACCAAGCCAACCAAGAGCGGATAACTCTCCTGGTAGATGAGCTGCCAAGGGTTTGGTGGAAATTGTTCTTAATGTCTTAATGGATATGAAGCATAAACACTTTAAAAATGTCATTTCATCACCATCATTTTGCAGTTTTAAAAATGGAAACTATTAGTGTAGTGTACATCATGTTCATCTGTTAAAAGGGATCTGGCTTCATTGCTATTACATAGCTTGAGAATAGCCCCTGTTCTTCATCATTAAACCAAAAATTTAATATCTGGGAAATTGTAGGAATGACAAATGAAGGAAGTCTACTCCTTGCCTTCCCCTTCGCTCTTTTTTTTATGTACGTATTCTTACACAGTCTGCCCTTCTGATTTCATTCTCCCACTTGGACTAGCACTTCGAAAATAGCTCTGTTCCTATCTCCCATCCCTTGAAAACTGCAGTGTGGTTCTGTGCCTAGAGAGTTGAGTGATGGGAAGCCAAATGATGATTGTGGGTGATGGCTAGCAGAGGTCCTTAGGGAGGCAACTGTGGAAAAGTAGCCAAGAATCTCAGGTGTGTGGTCATAGCGGCCCAGTCCTGCATTACCCATCGATGCCTTGGGTTGATTCTGCAGGGCAGTGTCCCATTCTTTCACTGCAAGAATCTTCTGTAACTGTGTCAGAAGATGGTGTTAAACTCCTGGATTCATTGCAGAACTTGTGTAGGAGCCCTTAAGTTTCTAGGATTGTTGCTCTTGTAGCTACTTGCAAGGTTCCCTGGACTATGGAATTTAACCAGAACTCTACTAAGACTGGACACAACTCAAGAGTGTTTGATTTTTTTACATTGCTTTTGAGGAAGGGAATGGTTTATTTTGATTTAACAATATCTCATTGAGTGCCTGTTAGCTATGAAGCACTAAACTGAACTCTTTGGGCATGAGGCTATAAGTATAATATATAGAGAGCTGAATAAGTCAAAGTCCCCTTGTAAACACTGTAGTTTATACATATACTGCATTCCCATGAAATACACCTACAGTGTCTAAAATGTCCCCAGCCTGGGTTAAGTTGTGTTTCTCTTAGGAACCCTGTTAAAGGGCATCTTTTGAAAAACCCAAAGAATTCACTTTCAGTCCATAACCCCCGGTCCCCGGTGTGAATGGGGACTCAAGAACTATTCAGAAGGTTAGGGATGCTGCTCAGTGGTGGAGTGCTTGCCTAGCATGTGAGGCCCTGGGTCTGATCCCTAACACTGTCAACAAAATAAAAAAGAATGATTCATAAAAGTTTATATAATAAAAGAAATAGACACCACTGCTGGAAAATGATCTGTTTAAATCCCTGCTCCCATTTTCTATCCTGGGTTTGTTTTCTTGTAGAATAAAGGTGAGCAAATCAGTGGTAGGATTGCCCACCCCAAGTCCTCTCATGAGAAGGTGGACCTGAAAACTGTCCCTCCCCCTTCTTCTCCTGCTTCCTTTCTCTCCAACACTATTTCTGTGTCCTCTTTCTTTGCACCCAGCCAAGCACTTGTGAAAAAATTCTACTCCCATACATAGACTCTTCCCTTCCCATAGCACAGGTTCTCTTTCACAATCAAGGCTCAGACTCCAAATTAAATGCATCCATGACCATGTTGATCAGTTTTCATTATGTTATATCAGGCTTGTCTAAACCTAACAGAGACTTGAGTTAGCTAGGTCTTCCTGAGATCGCTATGCAAAGATTTTCCACCTAATTATAGGCACCCGAACCTGCTGTGGGTCTGTAGGTCTTATATTAACTTAACATATTTTTAAAAAGAAAAAGAAAGAAAGAAAAGAAAGACACTCTAAATACCACTTTTACCCTGAATTTAAAAGACTAGATAAATCACATCTCACCCCAGTTCGATGTATATGAATTGCATAAACTTTCCAGACGTGAGAAAATTGGAGCATAGCACCCACTGTGCTAGAAATCTGTTGAAAGTTTGTTAATATCACACACCTGTGTTCCACCATGTCTGCAGATTCATAGGCCTCCTTCCACTGAAATACAATTGACTCAAGCACTCTTAAAAATGTTTTTCTTGAAGTATTCTTGGACTTCATATGAAACAATAAGGCTTTGAATGAACATGTAATAATAATTCATTCACCTAAAGCTATTTCCTTCCAGTTTTGGGGAGTTGTACTCTGCAGTTGAAGTGGTGCTTTCTCCCACTCATGGAGAGTAACTGGCTCTTAGTGCTTACATGTAGAACCTACCTTCCACTTAACATGAATGGTGGAATGTATGAAAAGGTTGTGTATGAGATGCTGTTCAAAACCCTCTGCTGCTCTGAAGACATTACAAAGCTAAGCTTCACAGGTGAAAGCAGGCTCCATCTTCAAGTCAAAGATGGCCATCTGCAGTTAGAGTTTAAGTAATCTTGGAAATATTTAAACAGGATCACTAGGGACTTCCAACCAGGGAGTGAATGAAGGTTCCTTTGGTGGCTGAGGCTCAACTTAGAACCAAGTGTGGGGCTCCAGACTACCAAATCCTTCCCTTGATGGCTTTCATTCTCAGCATCGCCTGTGTATTTATAATGAGAACTCTTTCCTTTTCTTACTAACACCAGGAAATGCACTCTATTATAGTGTTATGCATTTGTTTAGCTTGTATGGTCATTATACTAGTTACAAAGCTATTCAGTAATGGCAGGATTCTGTTGAAACACTAGATAAATACCCACCCACCCCCACCCCAGCAACCTATCACTTTCATAATAAAGTCTCTAATCCTTGAAGCAGTTAATATTGCCAAGTGGCTCAAGAATGCTGAGCATGAAATAAAAAATCAAAATATGCCTGATGAGGTGTTTCTACCATAGAAAGTGTGAAAAGAACAGAACAACAGCAATCCTAGGCTGGACTGAGTTCTGAGCAGCTGTCCTTTCCCTAACGTGCAAATGTTGTCAACATGAGGTTTGATTCTAGAGCTACTTTCCCATCTGCCACATTCCTTTTGCCTCAGAAAATAATTTCTTAGGATCAAAATGAGTCATGTTTTCTCCAACAGTGTGTAGCCTCCTGGTCCTCCTCATGTTCACAAGCACCTAAGGGGACCACTTGTCTTAGAATCAAGTGCCATCCTTAGCAGAATCAGCTTTGGTGACCAGAGGAAGACCTGGTGTAGGGAATGAAAAGCACCCACAAATGAAAAGTAGTTTTAATATGCTTTTCTTTTTCCCACGGTCCCACCATCCCTAGAATTACTTGTATTTTTTGCATCAGAGAAAGCATGAATGAATGAATAATAACTTGAATTTTTCTTTCGTTCTCTCCTGCTTTAGTATCACTAGAACCTTTGCATCGGGGAAAACAGAGAAGGTGATCTTTCAAGCACTCAAGGAATTAGGTCTTCCCAGTGGAAAGGTACTCGTTAACTTCACATGTTTTAAAATCATTTTGTTATTTGTGCTCTCACATGGGGTAAGCTAGATTATTTACATTAAACTGGCCTCAGTAAGATTCAGAAACATAGAGTACCATTAATTTTCCCTTCACCTCTTTTCCTCTCTCGAAGCAATTTTTTTTTTTTTTTTTGGTGCCAGGGATTGAACCCAGGGCCTTGTGCTTGCAAGGCAAGCACTCTACCAACTGAGTTATAGCCCCAGCTCATTTTGCCAAGCATTTTAATGAAAGCTTTGAGAATTCAACTAGTTTGTTTCAGAGTAAATTTTGTCAGCTGAATTTTGTCAGCCTTATTAAGATAAGGAAATGAAAGCCAGGCTGTTTCTTACACAGTTTATGGAGCTTATTTTAGAGAAGTCCAGCCATACTGGTGTCAACTAGGTACAGCATCAGCTTGAATAATTAACTAATCAACTCAGTTCTTCAAGGTGACCTTGCAATACTTTAGGAAGCATTCCTCCTCAAACCAACCATTTGTGGTTGTGGCTCTTCTGATTGAAGATAATTGAAATTAATTTATGGACTGAAAGAAAGCTCTAAGCCGGTGACCACTTTAACGAGTTCTATTTGAAATGTACATTTCAGTGTGACAAGTAATACCTTGAATGGTCCACCTAAGCCCCTTTCTGTGGAACTTCTGAAGATTCACAAAACTAGCATAATTAAATACTAGGCTTCATTCATTCAGTATCTTTTAAGCAGGCATCTACTTTCTTCCTCAAGGANGCATTGGCTTTACTAACTACCTACAATTTTAACCTGCTCCTTTAGGTATTAACCCATTATGTGAACTAACTAGATTCAATTTGGAAAGTTAATATGTTTTTGAAAAGTTCATTCATTCCAATTATTTCAAATGGATGACTTACATGTTGTTTTGAAATAACACCTTCTGGTAATGCTAAAGAATTGCAGACATCTTCTGTGACGTAGTGGGAGTGTTTTCTTTCCTTTGTCATTGTTGGGTTTTTCCCCCTTACAAACAGTCTGGCCATTTTAAGAATTTGCCACTATGACAGGGTTAGACAATAAGTTTAGAATGATCACCAACAAATGTCAACATGTAAATCGTGCCTACTGTAGCAATCGTATACAAAAACTTACTTTTTCTAATAAATTTCTTTTCAGCAATGGAGACAAAACTGATTATTTAACGGTAGACCAATTAGTGAGCTTTCTAAATGAAGTAAGCTTTTTCATACATTAACTCCATAAAGTCTGTGTGCAGTTGGCTTGCATCCCCAGTGTCCTCATTGCATGCCCGAGTCCTCTGCCCTTCTTTGCTTTGCTTCTGACCTGCTGATCTTTCCATGATGGCTCTACCAGGTGCAAAAATCAGCTCCTACCTGTGTGTACATGTGCTTCTTCTACATTGGCTTTGCACCCTGCTTCTCATTGGTTTCCCGCTGTGACATGAAGCTCTGCTTTTGTGTGTATGTGTGTGTTTTTTAATATATTTATTTAATTAAATGTGCCTATGTGTATTGCAAGATGATATTTAAGATAATTTTTTTTTCTCCTGTTGATTCCATTAAATAGAAAGATAATGGATTGAGTTATTGTAGATGGATTCTCCATTGCTAACTTTTTGTCATACCCTTTGCATGGATTGGAGAGCTTTATTTTTGTCTTTTAATGGATTGCATGTAAGAAAAGTATGTAGTTTCTGATAGAATATTTTGACAACAAGCAAAACACTTGAGTTCCTGGGTGAAAATAATCTATTGAGTATTAGGCCAATTGAATTGCAGGTTCAATTTTTGCTTTTTATTTTTATAACAAGCTCAGAGTTAATTTTAGAACATGATTCACTTAACCACCAAAACTGGTTGATGAAATTTACGTAAGCACAAGAGAAAAACATTTTAGGACAAGTAAAGGTCACAACTTTTATTACAACTGAAATGAACTTTTTTTTTTCTTTACATGTACAAAAACCATTTTTAGCAAAATCCATCAAAGCTCTTAGGAAAAAAAAAATCCCTTTTTTCCCCAATTCATGAAAAATAAGAAGAATTTGAGTGAAGGATAAACAGCGTATTTTTGTTCCAAAATAACTTAAGTTAACCATCATGTTCTATAAAGAAACATCATTAGAAAGGGTAGGAATGGGCCTGGGAGGTAGAGGTTAGTGGTAGGGCTCGTGCTTCAGAAGGCCCTATGTTCAATCCTCCGCATAAAAAGAAAACAAAAGAAGGAGGAGAAGAAGGGCTAGGAATGTAGCTCAGAAGCAGAGTTTGCCTCTCATGTTTGAGACCTAGCATTCAATCCCCAGTACCGCAAAAAAAGAAGAGGAAAAAATGGTTATCATGCTAGACAGAAGGTATTGCCTTAAGAAAAGACAACAGTCAGTGATTTGCTACTTTGTAGAAACAAATCACATTTTTGCCAGAGGTCCTTTCTTTTCATTCTTTGTGAAGGTTCACTGGCTTCCTATTCATAGGGTCACACTTTAGAAACTATGTATCAATCAGAGTCTAGATGTACTGAGACAAAAAAGAGAAGGGAGGGACTCCACCTGCCTGCACAGAGGCCTCCACTTTGAAGTCATACTGTCCGTACAATACAATATTTATTTTACTTGAAAATGTTTCAGGTTTTTCCACTCCACTAGTCTCTAGTCATGTGAAAATTATGTTTGAAATCTTTACCCAGATACTATCCACATTCTTATGCCACAGTTGCTTTAGAAATTAAATTGCCTGCCTTTGCTTTATTTCCTGGGCCCCTCCCCTCTCCCTCTTCCTCCTTTTGTGTTTTTTGTTTCATTGTTTTATTTTCCTCAGCTTCCTCATGCACTCTGGTTAATTGATGACCTTGAATTTGGTACCATGGGCAGGAATGAGCTTCCTACTAACAAGGGAAGACGGTAGAGAGGAGAAAATCTACTGTGTCGTCAACTTGTGGCTTCCTACAATAAGGCTTCTTATGTGCTGTGACATGGGATGGAGCCAGCAACCAGCCATCAATTAAACGGGGAAACTTCATACCACATTTTGTGTTCAAATTCAGAAATAGCCCTGAGGATAGGTGCAGCCTTCCTTGGCTCATGCCTTAAACATTTCCTTTTATGGGTTGTTTTTTATCAGTCTACCCAATAGTCACTCTTTAAATCCCTATACAGTTTTTAAATTTTATTTGAACATTTCATTTAAATTTTATGGTTAAATTTTTATTGAAAATTTTATTTTAAAAATGTTTAAATTTGTATTAAATGTTTTTAAGTCTTTATTCAATATACATCTATATCAGATCCCCCGTATTTTCTTTGTCTTGGCATCCATTTTCTATACTAATAGTCAAGCTTTTCTCTCTCACCATGACAGTAGACAATGATATTCTTTCAGTTTTTATGTTTCTTTCTATTTGGCTTCACCTTGACATTAAGGTGGTGGCTTGAGTTTTTGAGTGGGACTGGATGGAATCAGTGTGATTCTAGATTTCTTCAGGTGATAGAAACTATAAGCCAGTCTACTGTATCTCTTCAGTTTCAGTCCTAGTGAACACAGCAGGAAGGACTAGACAAAAATTTGAGAGTCTCCTTGAAGAAGTTGTCAAACCTAGAGAACATTCTGCCAACACCTCACGCTCACTTTCTTGAGTCTACCCTTGTCCCTTCAATCTCTCCAAAAAGAAAAATAAAATAAAAACTTATCTTTAAATCAAGACTTAACTATAATGTGGAAGAGAACTATAGTTGCTAACTATGAACATAACTGTGCTGTGTCTCCTTTCAAAACCCATGCCAAAAGGGGACACAATGAGCTCCCTCAAGAAAGGATCTGGCCTTGGAATGTAAGGGACTCTGATCCAAAGGTTACATCTTAACATTTGGAAAATGCCTTAGCCATATAATCTCAACAGGCAGTGTTCACCATTGCAGCTGGAAGCCTTGGATCTTGCAATAAGGCAGGGAAAACTCAGAAACACTGGGAAGTCCAAGGCCTTTGCCTCTGTGAATGCAGTTGTCAATGGTCTACATGGATATCCAAAACAGTTAACTGAAGAACTCTTTGAATTTATAAGAGAGTTCATCAAGGTAACCATTACAACCAATCTGGAAAGCAAAAACCCATAGATACACATGGCCATCAATGGTAACCAACTGGAACAGATTATAGGAAAAGAAATCCCCTTTATGATATGCTGGCTCCCACACCTTCTTATTCTTTCTGTGGAATTTTCTGTTCAATATACTCATGTGTACCTAAAGGAGGTGGGAAGGAGAGAATAAATGATTGGTCATTTATTACCTTGGTCTCTGTAGGGTCTATGCCACCCCCTCTCTATCCATGCCATTAACAGTCACTAGCCTGTCAGGGGTGGCTTCACATCTGCCTCCTCACCTGCTTCTCAGTATCTCCTTGGTCTTTGCTCCAAAAAGTGTGATCTGTGGACCAGCAGCACTGGTATGGCTCAGGGAGCTTGTTACAAATGCAGCATCTTCAACCCCACTCAGACCTGCTAAGTCAGAGTTAGTCCTCTTCACATTAAAGTTTGTGCAGCACTATCTAGTAGATTACTGGAGTCTTCCTTGGAATGCTTAGTGTAAGTGGGAAGAAAATGGGAATGGTACACATATTCTGATAAAGAATTTAGTCATGGCAATTCGTCAATCACATCTAAAATTTTGCCACAGTATGTCAATAGGTCCCACCCAATGGACAGGGGAAACTTTCTTTGCCAAACTTATGAAAATAACAAACTGGAGTCTAGGAATGCTAGTGGAGGCACTTCATGGAAGTTGGCACATGGTCTGATCTACTGTCAACACAGTTGCTTGTGGGTGGCAGAATTAAAGTCTCTCTCTGGGCTTCAGTTAGTTTCAACTCCTTTTCCCTGTTCCTTATGAGAAACTAAATTGATTTCAGTATTGCCATCATTTTCCTATTTGAATTCTTACACAGATGGCAACAACTAAGAGCCTGCATAATTGAGGGATGCATAAAGGGTAGGAAAGAAAGATAAAAAAAGAAGAGAGTAAAAAGGTGGTACATGGCCACCTTGACCAGGAGTTGGCTTTATTTTCTTTTACTGGTTACTTTCCCCTGCCATACACTGTCATATGATCACGCTTATAAATTCAAAGAGTTCTTCGGGCTAAACATGATTTTTTTTTTTTTTGCAGTTGGAAATATATGAGCAAGAGCTCACCATCTATTTCCTTTCACAATATCTTTATTCTTTAACGCACAGGCAAAGAGAGAAAAGAGAGAGGTATTTTGGCTTTATGAGTAAACTTGACTTGCCACTTATTCCTTTCTCTTTGTTATATCTTGTTTGAATATTACTTTTATTAACGTCCATCTTCTCCAATGCTACCTGTATTGAAGTAGCTGATGCCTTTTCTTAAGAAGGACAGAGTAATGGGGACCTGTCCATTATCTCCTCATTTTCTTGGGCACAATTTTGTGACCTATTTTTGGAAGCTATTTAGACTCCCATTCTACAAAACACTGGATACTATGAGGTGAATATTCTGGGTACATTGTTTACCTGACTGAAAACTGATGGTCCCTCAGAGCTGGGAAGAATCTGCCTCATGGTGCTGTGTCTAAGTGGAACTCTTCTGCAACCTCATTACTCTTAGTGTACCTGGACATCATTTTCTCCTCATTGCATTTTTGCATAAAAGTTGTAGTTTTGTGACTCTTAACTGTAAACCTTACCATTTGTTCCCTGCCTCTGGATTATCCAGAATTTTTTTTTCAATGTGAAAATTTTAGGGAAACCAAAGAGTATGTTATCTGGCAGAATAGATGCAAAGACAAATGCAATTCCATCTTGTCTTCACTGCTTGCTGATTTGCACTGGGAATATAATTTTTAGAATAGTGGGTTATGAGACATACATTGTAAGACTCAGTTTTCCTGTCTATTGCTTCTGATAGAGGTTGAATGACTATCATGTACTTTGACACATTTTTTTAAATATCTTTTTTAAAGAGAGAGAGAGACAGAGAATTTTTAATTTTTTTAATATTTATTTTTTAGTTTTCGGCGGACACAACATCTTTATTGTATGTGGTGCTGAGGATCGAACCCAGCGCTGCGCGCATGCCAGGCGAGCACGCTACGCTTGAGCCACATCCCAAGCCCCCTCCTCTGACACATTTTAATGGGGTTTACCTGGAAGTCATTTTTGTAGATTTTAGGTACCTTTTTTTTGCATGCATATACAAATGTGCTAAGATGCATACCATTACAGGTTAGAGCTTCTTAAACTTGGGTGCATCAGAATCACTGAAAAGCATATTAAAACGTGAATTCCTGTGTTCTGCCCCAGAGAATCAGATTCAGTAGATCCAGCCATAGAGGACTGAGAATCTGCATTTCTAACAAGTTTCCCAGGTGTTGGTGACATTGCTGCCACCATACTTTGAGTAGCAGTTTTAGAATACACACATCTCTCTATATAAAAATACATTAAAATGTCTGAATTCCGTCTCCTCCTTTCCTCGATTTTCTCTCTTCCCTCTCCATAGCTGAGTATCACTTCTTTCTGTCACTTTTTTAATTCATATGGATTTGCCCCATCATTTCCATCAGTCCAGAATACTTATCAATGAGCATATCTCGAAGTCAAAAGATTTCATTTTACTATGGAAGAGAAATACAGTGGCCAACTATATGTTAACTGCTCTGTGATCTAATAAAGGATCTTCCATGATACTGTTTATGGGAGGAGGGATGTGCCTACAAAGAAGGTTATTTTGTTTGCTTTTAAAATAGTGCATTCTCACATGGGTACAGGTGGTCATTTCCTTGAACAGGGAGCTCTACTGCATGATGGTCTCATTTTCTAAACAAGGTGCCGCATGCCTTCACTTGCCTGGCACTCCACGGCCCACCTCACAATATCTTTTTCTGTGCTCATACCATCACTTTTGTTCTTTGTGTTTTCAAGAACCATTATGAATATAACAGTGTCTGCTTTGGCATTTGCATGATTATGAGCTGTTAAGACCTGTAATTTCTCAGATTACAACAGAAGCATGCTTCATTGGGATAAATTGCCAAAATATATCAATTCCTTATAATTTAACACTCTTCACTCAATGGTGGGAGGTGGGAAAATGAGAAAGGCTAAGACCACCTATGCTTTAGGAAATGATATCAAGTGTTCCATTGGCCAAAGACATTCATTCTCAATATAGACTTCCACTCAAATGATCATCCCCAAGCAAATGGGGACGGGAAATCCATATGAACTTTTTTTAACAATTGCTTTCTAAATACCTTTCCAATAATGTCTTTCAAAGTCTGTGCATATATTTGGGTAAAGAATTGTTGCTAAGGTTCTTTTTGTTGACAAGATCTTGCTCACATCTGCTTATCAGTTATTATTCCATGAAAGTTTGCTTTATTTATTTATTTATTCATTTATTCATTCATTCATTCATTTGAGAAATGGCCAAGAACACAATGCAAACCTTTCATCCACAGTAAGGAAGTTTAATGGATCCACTGCCTACACACACACACACACACACACACACACACATTGTAGCTAGGTCAAGTAGTAAGGACGTGTCACTATACCTGTGAAATTAGGATGACTTCACTTCAGGAAGCAGCTCCAGAAGCATCTTAAGTGCCCATTTTAAAAAGATGATGTCATACATTTTCTGCCCAATTTTCTCAGGGAAATGGAGTTAAATTTTATAGTGAGACTGGGCATGGTAATATGCACCTGTGATCCTAGCAACTTGAGAGGCTGAGACAGGAGGATCACAAGTTTGTGGTTAACCTGTGAAATTCAGGGAGATCCTGTCTCAAAATCATAATTAAAAAAAAAAAAAATTTAAAGGCTGGGAGCATAGCTCAATAGTTGAATGTTCCTGGGTTCAATCTTAACTACCAATAAATAAATAAATAAATAAATAAATAAATAAATAAATGTTCGTAGCAAACAAGTTGCTTCTGAACTACTTATTTAAATGCAATTTCATATGGTTTATAGCTTATCAATATTCTTTATTCTAACTTTTATCATGACAATTGATTTATTTTGAAAAAATATGAACTCGAGAAAATGAAGTTTTCAGGGTGCCCAAAAAGTCTCTTAATGACATAGAAAGATGTAATGAAAATGAAATGATATTTGCCTGTCTAACATTAGGGGGCTTTTTGGAATTGTTTTGGTTTTGGTTTTGCTTTGTCACTTAAGCTAATATATGATCTCTTGATTTATTGGAACTATTTTTTATTTTTTTATTTATTTTTGCTTCTTTTTAAAACTAGTTTTAACATTAATTTTTTAATATTATCAAATATTTTGATCTCACTTTTTATAGACAGCTGTGCCCGAAAAATATGATATGGGAAATAAAAGACAATACAGTGGACACACACACTATATTATAAGCCTTCAACTTTTGAAGGGGGAAAAAACCCCATATTTCCTCTCCTTCCTGTTCAGTGAGAGGAACCAACAAAGTACTCCCAAATTTGGACTTTTTGAAATATATTTTAGGAGGAAAGACAGAAAGGCAGTGAAGTCTGATCTTTGTCATTATAAACATGATAGTCTAGCTATATCTTGTTTTAGAAATTATATACTTAGATATGTGAAATGCCTCCAGGGTGAGAAATGTCAACCTAAATGGAGTTATTTTCTCATCATAGCATCAACGAGATCCTCGACTGAATGAAATTTTATTCCCATTTTATGATGTTAAAAGGGCAATGCAGATCATTGAGATGTATGAGCCTGATGAAGATTTGAAGAAAAAAGGTAATAAAAAATGTTAAAAAGGCCTTTTTTTTTTCCTTTTGAAACGAGAAAACATGCAACTTTTAAAGCTCTTGGATTTTTAATTTAAGGTATCTATTAATGCTTTGGAGCTCCATAAAGCCACATGCCACATATTAGTAACTGATTTCTTTTTTCTGCTCTTAAGTTAGTGTAAATTACCTTTCTTCCAAATTAGTCCTTGCTGCCTAAGATATACCATTAAATTTATTGTGCTATTAAACATAGTATTTTTTTCCCAACGTACTTTTGTATACTACTAGATTTTTTGAATATTGCTTAAAATGTAAGAATGCCAAATACGGTCCCTATTTGCAGTCTGTGAAAATAATCTCTGTCATGTAAAGTTTTCACCTCCTTTTCCTCTTTTTTGTTTTGCCAAGCCAATTAAATTTGACACATGATTTGATGTGCCCTCTCACCCCTCATTTGACTTCTGGAATGGAAGATAAAAACAAATGACATGAAATTAAATAGTCAGGAATTACTTTAGCAAATTGTTTGCATTTCTGGACCTTTGCCCCTTTCAATGAAACTTTGGAAACAATGTGTTGCCTAAATATTTGTCAAAGGAAAGGCATGGAGAAGAATTTGAAGGTCAGTGCCATAGCAGTGGGAAGCACCTGCTGAGGGCTGGAAGGATGGTGTAGTCATAACTGGACGCTGCTGGCCTCATGTCTCAGTGGACACTGAAAGGAGATCCAGGTTTAGGTTCTGTCTGTCCCACGTGGTTATAAATTTCAGGGCTTCAGCTTCCTCCTCTTTAGAATGGTTTCTTTCTCTTTTATTTTTATTTACTTATGTATGTATGTATGTATGTATGTATGTGTTCATGGACTTGGTACTGAGGATTGAGCCCAGAGGTGCCTTACCACTGAGCTACATCCCCTATTCTTTTTATTTTATTATTATTATTTTTTTAATTTTAAGACAGGGTCAGCTAAATTGCTGAAGATCTCACTAAATTGCTGAGTTTAGCTTTGAATTTACAATCCTCCTCCCTTATTCTCTCAAATTGCAGAGATTACAGGCCTGCACCACCATGCTCAGTTAAAATGTGTTCCTTCTTTTTTGTATCCATTGCATGTGAATGTGACTGAACAGTTTATTTGTTCTCAGAACATATATAGGACCTGTTTATAGATATGTCTAGCCCACCATACCGGGGTTTTTCCTTGAATGTAGTCATACACTTACGCTTTTTTCTAGGGTCACAAATGCCTATTTTTATCAAGAGTACTTCATTATTTACCTCTACCAATATTCTGATTATCATAATTTTTCCACATTATATGTAATTAAAGCAGAGGGTCATGGTCTGTCATGGTCTCCACCCTACCAGGCTATTCAAGCCCACATCCTTCCTCTCCAGGCAACCAGTTGACTTCTAACTGGTCGTCCTTTTTACTCAGCACCATGCTCTACGCAGCAGCCAGAGTAAACCTCTTGAAATCAAATCCAATGATATTCCACTTTTCAAAATATCTGAAAGCTTTCCAACATACCTAGGATAAAATCCAAAGTACTTAGGACTGAAGTCCAGCTCACATAGACTTTCACTACTTCTCCCAACTCATTTCCAGCCACTTTCCTCCTGGGTCACTCACTCTATCTTGCTGTCATTGAGTGAACTTGGCATACACACTCCTATATCAAGGTCTTTGCACTTGATGATCCTTCTGCCTGGAAAGGGGCTTCCCACCCCATATGTGCATGGGGCTTGCTCACCATGCATGTGAGGTACCTCCACAGAGGGGCTTCACCGGCCACATATCGAGCACAGCATGCTGCCATTTCTTCATCATCTTTATTCCTGCTTTCTTTGTCCTTCTGGAACTTTTATGACATATTTATTTGTTCACTTGTTTATTTATCTCACTCATAATGTGTGGGTTTCATAAAACAGGACTTGTCTGCGTTTTTCTATCACTGCATATCCCAATGCTTCAAAAACTACCTGCTCTTAGAATGAATAAATGTACTCAAGGAGAGAGGTATACAAACTTTTATTGCATACTTTCAGGTATGATTAAAACTGACCTAAATATGCATCAACAGAATAATGGAAAAAAAGGTATAAGTTATACATTCAATATGGACTACTGTACATGAAAAATAAATGAACATATGTCAGCTGGATAAGTCCTAAGAAAACATATAGGAAAAATAGCAACTTTCAAATGCTTCAAAAAGACTAGGATAGCTCTTTTATAAATTCAAAGGCATTTGAAATGATCTATTGTTCCAAAAAAGGCATATGTGAATAAATGCATAAGTGAAACTGAAAAACTGTGAGGAATGTTAAACACAAAAGCTAGAGGGAAGTGGTTATCTATATACAAGCAGAAAGATAAAATTAGCTGGAACTGATGTGGGGCACTAGGGCACTTCAGTGCCATTTGTAATTATGTATTCATTTTTAAAATGTAAAGCAATGAAACAAAATGTTAATATGTGACAAATCTGTGGTGTAGGTCTATGTCAGTTTATTATGCTATCTGTAGTTTCCTTGAACTGGAAATCAGTTCATAACTTGCAAATGCTTAAATTAAAAAAAGCAAAGAGCCTAGGCTGTCAGTAGTTGATAGGTAGAAGATGCTTAAATATAATGCCCTTTTCCTGTAACTACCATTAGCTCCCAGCCCTGTGTCAAAAAAAAAAAAAAGTGCAATTGAAATGAACAAGGGCTCTTGGGGCCACATTTCAATGACCCCTGCATATTTTTCTCACCAGCCTCACCCCCTACCTTTTTAAATAAAATAGAAAAATAAAATTGTTTAAATTTGGAGGACACCATATCCAGGAAAAAATCCCTTTTCCAATTCAGTGGGAAAAGTACTGACTTATAATTAATATTATTTCCATTTTTTAAAGAACGCCTCTTATATATATTCTCAATTGGTTCTGGAAAGAAATGGGACCAGTATTTTTTCTCCACTTGGCAGAAGAGGAAGCTGAGAGCCAGGGAGTGACAGAAATAGAGCTAGAGAAAGTCCCCTGACCTCTTGTAACCATCGCTTATAGCACTGTGTTTTTTAATCGGAGGAACATGTACTTCCATTATCTTGGATATAAAAAAATGCCACCTCTTTGTTGAATGCCTGTGTTATTTATAATTTGCCATTCTATGACTTTGTTCAAGTTCTGTAAGATGAAGTTTCTTAGGAAGGTAATATGAAGAAGTTTTTACTCTTGCTGTACAAGCCAACTTGCCTTCCCTGGATAAATGAGATGCACATCTTCAGAGCTACAGGTGCTATTAAGATATTCTTTTTCCCCTAGGACTCATATCAAGTGATGGGTTTTGCAGATATCTGATGTCAGATGAAAATGCCCCAGTCTTCCTAGATCGTTTAGAGCTTTACCAAGAAATGGACCATCCTCTGGCTCACTACTTCATCAGTTCTTCCCATAACACCTATCTCACTGGCCGACAGTTTGGTGGGAAGTCTTCGGTAGAAATGTACAGACAAGTTCTCCTGGCTGGTTGCAGGTCAGAAACTCAGAGATGGCCATTTGGGACATATGGGGTAGGGGGGTTATACAGTGCTCCTCAATGTATAGTTGTCCCCCCTTATTCACAGGGGTATATTCCAATACCTCCAATAGATGCTTGAAATCATGTATAGTATCTAACTCTATATACTATTTCTCGCTATATATACATACATATGATAAAGTTTTACTTATAAATGAAGTAAAATAAGAGATTAATGACAATAACAATAATAAAAATAGAACAATTATTAAAAATGTACTGTAATAAAATTGGCCACATTCCTTGTGCTTTTGAGGCTTTACTGAGTACAATAAGCCTTACTTGAGCACAGTGGGATAATCTGACAGATAACTAAGAAGGCTATTAGGTGGTTACTGGGGGGGTAGTGTATACCTTGTGGATACACTGGGCCATGGAATGAGTCACATTGGAGGTTGGACATTGGGGTAGCAAGAAATTTAGTTGTGCTACTCAGAATGCTGTACAATTAAAATCTTATGAAATGTTTATTTCCGGTATTTTCCAATTAATATTTCCTGACCACTGCTGATCATGGATAAATAAACTAGGAGTAAGGGAGGACTACCATAGTTTATTTTTTTCTGAAATAAGAAGTTGTAATCAGAGTGAAAACAACATTTGTCGTTCTGTTTAATGGATTATGATGGCCATTTAACCTTGAGAAAGAAAGAACAACATTACTTTCAGAAAGGTCTAGCCTTGTTTATAACACAAAAGATACTATTTTACACTAAATAGGCCCCCAAAAAATGACAAAAAAAAACCCTCACACTTTTTAGAAGTCATGGTTTTTACTAGTTATAGGTACTTGCAAATTTAATGTTAAAGGCTCAGAAATTTCATTCTCTAAGAAGAGATTACTAAAAATATTTTTTACAATTGTAGTCAGATATTTGAGATTTTAAAATGGCCAGAATGTTGAAAGTGAAAAATAAAAAAAGAAGGTGCACTATGACTTTTTTCTTGGTTACCAATTAAGCAAAACTTTATTTTTTTTAACACACAATTTTTGTATGTGGAAATACTTTTAAAATAAATTAACCACATCCCTACTTCTATTCACATACTTCCTCTGAATACTTGAGTTTTTTGTTTTGTTTTGTTTGTGGTGCTAGGGATCAAACCCAGAACACCTTGTGCATGTGAGGCAAGTACTCTACCAACTGAGCTACATCCCCAGCCTGAATACTTGAGTATTAATCACTAAAAAAAAAAAAAGAAAAAGAAAGAAAAGAAATTCTTACATAGTGAACATAACATGATCCCACTTAATACAATTAAAAATAATTTAATGTCAACTGGGCATGGTGGCACATGCCTGTGATTCCCGTGGCTCAGGAGGCTGAGGCAGGAGGATTGCAAATTCAAAGCCAACCTCAGCAACTTAGTGGATCCTAATTAAGCAAATCATGGAGAACCTGTATCAAAATAAAATATAAAAACAGTTGTGAGTGTAGCTCAGTGGTAAAGCACCCCTGGGTCCAAACCCCAGTACCAAAATAATAATAATAATAATAAAATAATTTATTGTTATCTAAATCCAGCCTACATTCAAATTCCCCCAGTTATCCTCTCATTGTTCCTTATTGAATTCATACAGAACTGTACTACTTGTCTCCTCTTAAGTCTCTTAATCTGACTCAGCCCTTTTTGATGATACCAAACTGATGAGAAGAATAATGTGTTTTAGGCTGTATATGTCATGAAATAGCCCTGTTGCAAAATTCATCTGATTTCCTGCTCTCTAAGGAAACAACTTATTTTGATGCCTCTCTTTGAGTTTTATACACACTCTTCTATTGTAAGAATTCCATGTTGTCATTTTTGCTGTGTTCCTAGGTGTGTTGAACTTGACTGTTGGGATGGAAAAGGTGAAGATCAAGAACCAATAATAACTCATGGAAAAGCAATGTGTACAGATATACTTTTTAAGGTATGTTTTAAAATTACACAGCCATAAATTCTTTCAAACTGTTATGTAGGCAATAAGGAGGTGGAAAATAATATTTTCATTTTCTCAAGCATTGTGCCTTCATATTTCTTTCTTCCAGGTTTGAGGGGAGATGCAAGACAAATGTTATCTCCACTTAATGTCTTCTTGTATGATTTTTCCTGCTTTCAAATGGCAACGATTGCATAATGAGGTTTCTCCAGCAGTCTCCTAGTTTACTTACCTAAAAACTTCAGAGTCTTATCTACTTATTTGTTTGCTTAATTTGCATTTTCTTGATGGACTTAAAGGCAGCATAAAAAATAAATATAGGAAAAAAGTAGATTATAGACAGACAGGACCTGTAAGAATAAAAGAATGAGGTTAGAGTTTATAGATGCTTGTCAAGAAATCTTATAATCTTGCACAAACACATGATTTACAGGATCCATAAATGAAAAGCACAATTATTATCAGAACTGACATCAATGAAAAATTTTCTATCATTATGAATGGGCATCTCAGTAATGGTGATGTCCGTGTGTGATTTGAAGAGTGGTTTCTTAGAGCTGCTCAATATGCCACTGGTAGCCTGACAAAAGATAAGTCAAAGAAATTCTGTGATTGGCCAATAAGTCAGATCCACCTGTGTTCTTTTGACGTAGCACAGGATGGGTATTGCAATACCTGGAACAATTGATTTCTCAATTCCACATGTGAAAAATCACCAGAGATGTTTTAAGAAACCCAGACACCTAGGTCCTATACCTGTAACACACCACAAATATCATTTCTCTTAGCCACAATATTGATAGGTTTTGATGAGTAGTTGCTCAAGATTATGCTTCCTGGGAAGAGCCAAGAAATATGCAAGTGGGAAGCTGTGAATTTGCACAGCCAGCCAAATTGATAGGGAAAGCTATGAACTCTCCTTAGAGAATTAAGGACCCTAATAAGGAAGCATAGGTGAAAAACAGGCCATTCCCTCTCAGCTTGGACTGAGCAAAGGAGGACCCCAGAGTAGCACCAGAGTTTTCCTTAAAACATAATTCTTGGTCAAGTGGATAATTAAGGACGTGAACTTTAACCTGGGAAGAAATTTTAAGCAAGAATAACTAAATGGCCAGGTGCAATGCTGCACATCTATAATCTTAGTGGCTTTAAAATCTGATGCATGAGGATGACAAGTTCAAAGCCATCCTTAGCAATTTATCGAGGCCCTAAGCAATTTAGTGAGACTTGGTCTCAAAATAAAAAAAATTTAAAAAGGGCTGGGGGTGTTGCTCAATGGTTAAGCACCCTTGGGCTCAAAAAAAAAAAAAAAAGAAAAGAATAATTAAATGACCAACTCAACCATAAGGATGCTTACATAAAATATTGTAAGCTTACCTGACCTTGAGGATTATCCTTTCAAATGGACTTCCCTGGATAACTATGGTAAAATATTTTCCTGATTTCATTGAGTGAAGTGCTTGTCCTGTGGTTAGCCACCAATTATTAAATAAATGCTTTTACACCTGTTTTTCTAAAGCAAAGTAGAGACTTGGGCTCACTATCTTATAAGGCCTCTCCATTTTCACAGAGATAGTGGGAGGGGGATACATTCGACTCATTCAAGTGCAAGGGAGATCCTGAGCACACCCTGTTTTACCTGGCATGGTGCTTGACCACAGAGAATCCCTCCCCTGAAACTCCTCCCCATATCAACCAGGCCAATATGAAACAACGAATATTGCAAATGTTACATCTATATTGAATTAATGAAATGTAGCCCAAGACTGATCCCCAAACACAGAGGAGTCAATAGAATTTTCTAGCAATCCGAAAGGTAATACCAACACATTTCTCCAGAGGTGGAAGGAGTTAAAGAGGGATCTCTTGGAAAAATCCCTGTGCCAAAGCTTAGCTTCTCCTCAGAGAGAATGTTGAATACTGAGCCCCTGGCTTGGAAGATCATCAGGTAAGTAACAAGGAGATCACTTAAATAAAATGTCTTGTAAGTTGACAGTACCATCATTCTGGAGGTATAAAAGATAGCTTTGGGTAAACAAATGTCATTAACCATTAACTGCATACTTGGTCAATCGTACTATTAGAGGTATCAAGGTGGATGGGTTCTCCAGGTCTAAGTGGCTGCAATTGACTTTCAGCAAGAAAGTCTCAATTAATGAACTGAATAGTTTGAGGTGCCTTGAATTTTTCTGCTCTTTTATCTCATTAACCACCTTTTATTTTTAAAGGATGTAATTCAAGCCATCAAGGAAACTGCATTTGTCACATCCGAATATCCTGTAATTCTCTCCTTTGAAAATCACTGCAGGTATATTGATTCATTTTACTCCAAGATACAAAAGATGTTGTTTCCTAACTCCTACTCCTCATCCTCACCTTAGCAGTATATCTTTTTAAAAAACTGTGTAGTTTGTTTTTGAATTGCTAAGTGCCAACTGATCTTCCAGTAAGTATGGAGAATCTTATGCAAACCCCATCTCTCCAAAAAAGTCATCTTCACCTGGTTTAGAAAACCCTTGCTCTAAATAAAAGGTCAAAGATTGGACACCTTGCTTCAAGTTTCATTGAGTTGGAAGATTTGAATATAACTTAACAAACATTGTTGCATTCTTACCAGTTTTAGTGTGGGGGTGACTTTATTTTTAATCGAATCAGTTAAAGTTTGGTATTTGAAAGTATCTCATTCACATTGTAAGGATAATCATGCATTTTGCAGATGAGATTCTTTAATTGCCTAGAATGGTGTTTTCTTAAACTTGGAAGGTTAATGGATGTTTGAATTTACAAATGCCACTTCTTTCTCTCCAGCAAATATCAACAGTACAAGATGTCCAAATATTGTGAAGATCTATTTGGGGATCTCCTGTTGAAACAAGCACTTGAATCACATCCAGTATGTATTTTTAGAAAACCATATTTCTAGCATGAATGAATTTGTTTTGAAATTCATTTTTGAAGGGTCAAGTAGCACTGAAGGACTGATGCTAAAGATCTTCATATTTATTTAAATTCTTCAGTACAAAAAGCGTTTTTATCATGCTTCGAAAGGATGAATTTAATTTGGAAGAGCTTGGGGTCTCATGGTTTAAATTTCAGCACCCAGGCCAAGAGTCTAGATTCTGTACTTATTCTTAACATTAGTTAGATGTTAGAATTATCTTGGGGAACTGTGAAAAACACCCATGACAGGGCTGCACCCACAGATTGATTTAATGGACCCAGAGTCTGCCACCAGCATAGTGCTTTTTAAAAGTCCTCCAGGTGAATAAATGTTTGCCTGCTATTCAGAAGCCATGGGAGCCTCTTGTTATGGAAAATGCCCTAGATTGATGTCACAGTATCCTGAAGTGCAAGTTCCCAACTCCAAAACAAAGTCTTGGTTAAACTGATATGTACGTTTGAAAAATATTTATCCTAATTAGTAATACATGACAGTAGAATGTACTTTGACACATCATACATAAGTGGGATATAATTTCTCATTCTTTTGGTTGTACATGATGGAGACTCCCACTGGTAATGTAGTCATGTATGTACATAGGGTAATAATATGGACATTTTGGAATTTCAGTCTACACCTGCTAGTTTCTTTAAAACATAAAGAATATTAATCTGTGGTCCATAAATGGGCTTCCTGAGGCCTTTGATTCCATTCTAATTGCATGTGAGTTTTAAATATGTGATCATTCCAGAGGGTTCTTTATATTTTTAAAAGGAACTATAACCTCTAAGAGGTTAAGAATCACTGCCCCAAGAGGTTGTGGGTAGCAAGACAGTTAATGAAATTAAAGTACAAAACTCTCTATGATGGTGGGATATTTGACATGCCTATTGGGAAGCCAGCTCCAGGGGGCCCACACATGGTACCATGAGGTGGCAGAAGAGGAACATGACAGTAACAGAAGAAAAGGGTGCTTTGTGTTATATGTAAACAATTTGGGTGGTTTTATGAGATTTGGGGGGTTTTGTTTGTTTGTTTTGTTTTCTGGAAGTGTGTCTGAGAGAACTGAAAAGATATGGAGACAAGGGTATTTGTGTCCTTTGCTTCCTCCATCTGATTCTGTTCAGCCTATTGAAGCAGGTGCCTGCCCATGGCCTCAAAGCACTTCCTGTTTCTCTGCCCACGGGCGTGACTCAATCTGCCAGCACCCACAACTCCATGCCTGTGTCCTCTGCTCCCTAGAGCCTGCTCTGTCCATACATAAAAGACCGGCCAGAAGTGTCAGAGAATTAACACTCCCACTTCATGCTCTATCACTCCCGAGGTGGGCTGATTCTGAGCACCTGTCCTCTGTCTCCCAGGGCTCTCTGGCAGGATCCAGCTCCAGTTTTCCACACTGATAACTTGCTTGATAACGCACCTTTGATTGGCTGCCTGTCTTCTTTTCTCTCTTTCCCACTCTGTTGGAGTCTTTTGGGGCCATCTCCCAAATAAACTATTGGTCCATCAGTCTTTGTTTCAGAGGCTGATTCTAAGGAAATCCAACTGAAGCAACATCCTTGATTTAATTGATTATTATTTTGCACTGGGGATTGATAGTAGAAGTGCATTGCTGAGCTACATCCCCAGAACTTCTTATTTTTCTAACTTTTTTTTTTTTTTGAGATAGGGTCTTGCTAAGTGGCTTAGGCTAGCTTCAAACTTGTGATCCTTCTTCCTCAGCCTCCTGTGTAGATGGGATTACAGGTGTACACCACCAAACATGAATATTTTATTATTTTTTAACCTTAACCCTCCACTTATTTTTCTGATTAGGGTAAAGTGCTTATTTTTGTGAAAAGACCACTATACTCTTAATGATGTTCACATGCATGAATGTGGTTATGGAAATCATAGGTAGTATACGTGGGAATAAGACCAACTGTCTGAACTGAAGGGTTTTTAGTCTAGAGGGCTGGGGTTTGGGTGGAAACAGGACACAAAAGTAAACACACAGCTGAGAAAGAAGACAGACAGTTATGCATTGAAATATTTGTTGGAGAAGTCCTGGTGCAAGAGAGACCCCTGGGGAATGGACCAGTTCCACTTGGCTGCCTGTAGGAAGCAGCATTTCAGCCAAGGGTCTCACTTAAGGCAAGACAGACAGAAAATACGGTGTCTTGCTTGTCATCTGTGGGATATAAATGAGTTTGGAAAATGACTAGACACTTGGAAGTAAAGATGGACAGATAAGGGTATTGATTAGTGGGTACAGAACAGATGTCTATATGTGGGACAGTTCCATGAAAATAATAACCTAAGGGGACACACTATTTCCAGACTTAAATGAAAGTAAATAAAGTCACAGTAGAGTTCAGATTCCAATAATTAGGACCATTCCCTTCTTGATTCCCTTGTTGAACCCACAAAACATAATCCCATGTATTGAGTCGGAACAGCTACTAAACAGACAGACATGCTGAACAGTCCAGCTCTTGGGAGCTCTATCTAGGGAACCTCTCATCTGGGAGAGCCAATTCCAGCCCCAGTGTGACCCCTTGTACTTTATCAGAGACCCAAAGGGTGCAAGGCCTGAAGTGGAGGAGAACCCTCATCTGCAACACCACCCAGGCCGGACTCCAGCTCTACTGAGGAAGTTGGAGGAGCTCTGCACATCTCTGCAGACTGAGGATTCCAAGTTTGCAGCATTATTCTAAGGCCAAGTTGGATGGGGTGGGCCAATTTGGTTGTCAACATGTGAAAAGGTGCTGACTGCCATCTAGTGGATGTTGGGTTGTATGACTCCAGGCCCCCCATGCTCCAAAGCTGAAGTAGAAAAGCACAACCATTGCTAATTTCAGCTCTTTCTGTGTCTCTCTAGCTTGAACCAGGAAGACCATTGCCATCCCCCAATGACCTCAAAAGAAAAATACTCATCAAAAATAAGCGACTAAAACCTGAAGTTGAAAAGAGTAAGTCAAATAAACGCACAAATAGAAGCATGTGTTTGGATAGTACAGCTGTCTAACATGAAATTCATTGTAAAACCATCAAATTTGGGGGGAAGAGGTGTAATGATGATGTTAAGTATACTTTCTGTAGCAAAATTATCACAGTTCCATTTGATTTCAGTTTGTACATAGACTCATTCATACAGTAGAAAAAGTACATTCATACATGCACATGCCAGAATTTGCAAGTGTCCTGAGGAAAAAAAGTGAGAAGCAGAAGAAAAATTTTGTATTACGATGCATCTTGTTATGCTTTCTTTAAGAAAAGTTGTACTTTCTCCACTGATGTACAAGACAAGACTATTTCCCAGTAGTATCCTTAATGCTGACTATTGGCCATTTTTTATATGCTCCCAACTATTTGAAGAAAAATACCTGAATAGTTCATTTGTATCTTTTGATAACTAGTTCCTTTGTACATTATAATTTGTGATTTGTCCATGCATATTTTCCCATTTTTTAAAAAAGTAATTTCATTTGTCTAGCTTACTTACTTACAAGAATTTTTTTTACTTAGGATAATAACCCCAGTTATATTAGTTGCAAATATCTTTTATCCTAAAGTTTTGTTCTCTCTACTGTGCATATCTCTTTTCTATCACTTCACCATCATTGTTTGTAAAACTTGGTCTGTGCCAGATTCTCAAAATTAATGGGTGTTTGTTTTCTGGGTTTAAATCCTGAATCCTCCTTTCAAATGTAGAAACCAGAATTTTGGACAGTTCACCATATTCTAGTGGCAGCCCTTTTTCATGTGTATACAGTGTGGTTGATGCACAATTCTTACAAAAAAATAAGACCAGCAGGAATGGGGAAGACAGTGACCACTGCTAAACCTTAGGGCATGGTCAAGAGGTGCCTAAACAACATATTTCTTTTCCTTCATCTCCATATCTGACATAAAGCCCAAGTTTTGTAAGTGATCTAACATCTGTCACCATCTCCTTGTTTCTTCATAATAACAGAACAGCTTGAAGCTTTGAAAAGCATGATGGAAGCTGGGGAATCTGCAGCTCCAGCTAGCATCTTAGAGGATGACAATGAAGAGGAAATAGAAAGTGGTGAGTTGCTATTTCAAGTGATATATTACAATACTTTGTAACGTAGGTAAAACATGTGTTTCATTGGGTCCTTTATAGTGGTTACATTATAGTTTTAATACTCAGGTGTATATTTACAGATCAGCCTTCATCTTTCATTATTTTTGATCCTTTTTTTTTTCCAAATATTATTACTTCTAACTTACCTGGGCATTGGAAACTGGCTTAGTCATCTCCCTCCCTGTGTGTGTCCAGCTGTTCAGCAGAAATTCACAGCCAGAGATAATGGTGGTAATAGCCTGGGAATGTAGAATGAAAGAACTTCAGGTAAATCATTGGCTTGTGTTTAGAAAGTGAACGAGAAACTAAGAGACAACATTTAAAATTTCAAGTTCAGGCTGGGGTGTCGCTCAGCAGTAGAGCACCTGCTTAGCTTGTGAGAGGCCCTGGGTTCTATACCCAGTACCAAAATAACATAAACAAACAAAATCCAAGTTTAAATGCCTTCAAATAATCCACTGCTCAGAATTATCTATATAAGTAGATAATTTTACCAAAGGCGTCTTAGCCACAAATATTTGATTATTCTTAATTGTTTATTTTGTTTTTGTCATATATCCACAACCATAATGTTTCGTTTAAAATTGGGATTGGCAGTACAAGGTGGCTTACACTTATAATTTCAGTTACTCAGGAGGCTAAGGGAGGAGGTTTGCAAGTTCAAGGCCAGACTCAGCAAATTTGTGAAACTAAATAATTTAGAAATACAATAATTCAGAAATTCCCATTGAAAAGTTTACTAAATAGAAACTAAAATTCCTAAAGGGAAAGTCTTCACTTATTATCTTAACACTTAAAATATGATTTTAGGAAAGTTGGTAAAAAAAAATGTTAAAAACAGTAAGCTGTGAGAATTAACTTATCTTATTCATGACCCCTTAATAAAGACTCCTGACTGTAGAACCAATGTCATACTTCCGTTATGTTTATGTTGTGGCAGGGAGGATTTGGGAGGCCAAAGATATCTGATTATCCAATTTATGCCTTCAGTAGCTATTTATCTATTACTGTGTAATAATCCACCCCAGACTTGGAGGCTTAAAACAACACTTTATAATTATCTCTTATGGTTTTATGGGTCACCTGGGCTTGTGTTGCTGGTTCTCCCTTGGGCTTCTCATGCAGTTACTGGCAGATGACATATGGGGCTGGCATCATCTGAAAGTTTGGTTGCACTGGTTATCCAAGGTGACTCTCTCACATGGCTGGCAGCAAATGCTGGCTCTCGGCTGGGAACATAACTGGATTCAGTGAGAAGAGCACACACTCGGGACCTCTGGGATTTGGGCTTCTCACAGCACAGTGGCTAAGTGCCTATTTAGAGTATACAAGATCCTGTATTCCAAGAGGTAAGAAGTAGGAGCTGCTGAATTCTTTAACAGTTATGCTTAGAATCGGTGCAGCCTCACTTCCTCTCCGTGCTATTATTCATCAAAGAAGTCTTAGCACTGCCCAAATTCAAGAAGGCAGGTGAGTAACAAGTTCTCATTGTGGAAGAACACATTAAGGGTAGCTCGCTCTTGATGTAGCTGTTTTGGGAAAATACAGTAGTCAATTGTATTATATTCTGTTATATCATATATCTATTATATTATTTTGCATATAAAAATATGTAATATATATAAATATATAATATATAGTATAATATAAATTTTATAAATAAAATATAATAAATAAATAAACCTAAACTACATTTAAGGACAAAGTATCATAAATATATGTATATATTTTAACAGATCAGCAAAATACTGCTAAAATGCAAAAAAAAAAAAAAAAAAGGTAAATATTAAGCAAAATCAGTTCCATGATTTAGGTTAAAATTTTAAAGATGGGAACTGAAGACATGTAAGACATTGCCAATACTGCTATAATCTAGTAAAACAAACTGCAGAAATAATGGAATAAATGAAGAAGAAATATAGATTAATAATAATAGCTACTAGCATTGTAATACCAACTGGGCACCAGGCAGCCTTCATTACTGCTTTATATAACCTTCGTCATCCAGCCCAATGAAATAAGTATGATGCTCCTTTTTTTTTTTTTGGTACCACGGATTGAACCCAGGGGCAATTACCCACTGAGCCACATCTCCAGCCCTTTTTTGCATTTTATTTAGAGACAGGCCCTCACCAAGTTGCTGAGGCTGGCTTTGAACTCACGATCCTCCTGCCTCAACCTCCTGAGCTGCTAGGATTATAGGCATGCTCCACCATGCCTGGCCACTTACCATTCTGAAAGACACTTTCTTCCTTCTTGGCACATATGCTAATGATTCTTCAAGGCACACAGCTTCTAGTAACTACCATCTTATTCCAAAATTGAGATTCTAATTTTATTTTGTATATAAATAACCCCATGGCATAGTACATCAGTAAAATAAATACCTGAAAAGATATAATAATCCACTGAATTTCCTTTTAGGGGCACAGAGGCCCCTTCTGACCTAGTGATGTATACAATTCTTAGATTTCCTCAACTACTTGGCCTCAGTTCTGGTCAACCAGTTGGCTGCAATTGCCTTGGTGTCAACAAAGATCCAACTATATATAGGTTACTAGAGCCTCTAATTTAGATACGTTGGCATAGAGGGCAGAAGGAAATCAGCATGGTTCAAGAGGGCAGTCCTGCCTAGAGGTTGTGGAAAATAGAAAAGACTCTTAGTGAAAGAACTGCCTAACCATTAGACTAAGTTTAGACTCAGAAGAGCCTCTGACTCCTGGCCCTAGGAGACAAGCAGGGGGGAATACCAAAATCACATATGTTGTGGTGTGTTTGTGCGCTCATGCACCTTCAGAAATGATACTGTGCATTTGTGCACTCCTTAAAAGTAGTAATTATTAAATGTCTACCACTTGTATGGGACTCACTCCTTGTCTTCAGGTAGTTATATCTGGCTGGGCTGGTTAGATGAAACACACAGATTGAGTATTCTTTATACAAAGCACTTGAGAATTGAAGTGTTTCAGTTTGGGGAGTTTTTTCAGATTTTGAAATATTCACATAGACTTTTTTACCAGCTGAATACCCCTAATTAAAATAAAATGAAGATTCAAATTGCTTTGAAATCTGAAAAAAAGTGTCATCATCATGATGCTCAAAAAGTTTTGGATTTTTCAGCGTGTCAGATTTCAGATTTTCAGTTCACAATTTGCAGAGTATATAGGTCATGAAAATCTTTTGTCATGTTCTTCCCAAGATTTCAGGCAAGGTCTGACTTCCAGTAATTTGGGTTCATGAATTTTTCTTTTGTTTTTCACACAGCTGACCAAGAGGAGGAAGCTCACCCTGAGTTCAAATTTGGAAGTGAACTTTCTGCTGATGACTTGGGTCATAAGGAAGCTGTTGCAAATAGTGTCAAGAAGGTCAGAGTCTTCATGGCCCTTTTGTTTCACAATGTGGAGCTGTTATGAAATTTTGGAAATGTTTCAACTACAAGAGGATAAAGTAGCCTATCATTCCTTTTAATTGCACAAGATAGAATTTTCTGCTGGGTGACCCAGATTTCACACATACACAATATTAAGTTAAAAAGGACATTTAAATTACTTATTAGCCATGCCCAGTATTAACCACAATTTATTTAGCCAGTTTCCTTTAAACACTATCATTTATTATGTCATTTAAATATTTTTGATTTTTGTAATATTGTAGGTGGGTAGAGAGACACCCACAGCGTCCCAGGGACAATGGTCACCTGTTAGAATCATCAGAAAATACCCTTGAATATTCTTCCATCAGAGAACCACTAATTAATATTCCCCTCCTAATATAGAGTAAGCATAAAAATATTTCCAACCACTTATTCAATAAAAAAAATTTATTAACCCCCTGCGCCGGCAAGGTAGACGGAACTGTGACCACCCACAGAGCAGGCCCAGCGGCCTGCTGAGGGGCAGAGCCGCCCCCAACCCCCCGCGCCTGCCAGGTAGGCGGAAC
>NW_026000026.1:34401057-34438362 GCF_001458135.2 Marmota marmota marmota
ACTGTGGAACCAACCTAGATGCCCTTCAATAGACGAATGGATAAAAAAAATGTGGCATTTATACACAATGGAGTATTACTCTGCATTAAAAAATGACAAAATCATAGAATTTACAGGGAAATGGATGGCATTAGAGCAGATTATGCTAAGTGAAGCTAGCCAATCCCTAAAAAACAAATGCCAAATGTCTTCTTTGATATAAGGAGAGTAACTAAGAACAGAGTAGGGTCGAAGAGCATGAGAAGAAGATTAACATTAAACAGGGATGAGAGGTGGGAGGGAAAGGGAAAAATAATACAAGGGGGACAAATGAATGTCAGTAGAGGGGGCAGAGAGAGAAGAGGGGAGGGGAGGGGAGGGGAGGGGGGATAGTAGAGGATAGGAAAGGCAGCAGAACACAACAGACACTAGTATGGCAATATGTAAATCAATGGATGTGTAACTGATGTGATTCTGCAATCTGTATATGGGGTAAAAATGGGAGTTCATAACCCACTTGAATCAAAGTGTGAAATATGATATATCAAGAACTATGTAATGTTTTGAACAGCCAACAATAAAAAATTTAAAAAAAAATTTGTTAAGTACCAATTATATTTTAGACACAGTCTAGGCTATCACAATCTAAAAGGGTCAAAACACATTTACTTTCTACCCTTTGGTAGCTTGTGGTCTCCTACAGTTTAGAGACATAGATGCAAATAGACTGTGAACAGATAAATAATTATGCAGTTCGATTTTTCATAAGTGCTACTGTGAAAATAAAAACAAGTGCTAACTTGGAGACTAATGAGAATAACAAGGTAGCGGGAATAAGAAACCCGGAACCCAAAGGAGAAGGAGGAATTTATCATACACAGAAAGAAGAATAACTTTCCACATAGAGGGAACAATACAATAGCAAGCACAAAGATGGATTGAAGGAGCAGCAGAGTGGAGCAAGATGAGATGAGGTGGATAGCCATCAACTAGATGATGCAGGACTTCAGAGGCTACCATGAGAAATTCAAATTCAAAGTGAAATATGAATCCATTGAAAAAGCAGGAGGCATTGTAGCCAGATATGAGTTTTAGAAGATCGTGCTTCTCACCATATTGAGACTAGTTTAGAAGGAAACAAGAGTGGAAGCAAGAAAAATAGTCAGGACAGAAAGAGCCCCTAATGGTGAAACTGGACAGTAGAAAGAGGACAGAATGGTTTCAAGATGTATTAAGGAACCAAAACGATACAAATCACTGATGGATTGAGTGTTGTGAGTGAGGGAGAGAGAAGAAGGTGACCTTCTGGAGTACTTTTCTGAGGAACAAGGTAGACTGGAGGAGGGAAGACTGGAAAAGAATGAATTCAGGAGTTCCCAGTGGGTTGGGTGATCTCAGATGCCTGTGAGATAGATACTCAAGGAAAGGTGTCAGGCATTGACATTTATCTCTCAGGTTCATTTCCCAACTGTCTCTCCTTGGGTAAGTTACTTAACCTCTCTGTGTCTTCATTTCCTCATCTGCAAAGTGAAGATCATAATCCTTTTGTTGTTGTTGTTGGATTATTATGAAGAAGGGCCTGGCACATGGTAGCACCTATGAAAGTGTAGTTGCTGCTACCCTCTTATTTTCATCTTTGTTCTCATTATCATCATCACTAGCATCATCATAAGCTAAATCCAGAAGAGAGGTTGAGCTGGGAGTTCAACACGTCATATTTGATCCATGGAAGTAACTGAGATGATCCATGGGGTGAGTGGAAAAGAAGGCCCAAGTAGAACACTAGTTTAAAAAGGGTTCACAAGAGAGGAGCTAGGAAAGAACAAGATAGGGCCCATGAAAACTAGGAGAGCACTGTTAACCCAGTGGTTAACTGTGGAATTCTGTAGAGTTTCTGAGTAACAAGTCTCAAGAGTGTCCATTGGATTGGTAGCATGGAGGTCACTGGTGAAGTGTCAATGGAGTGCTGGCGGGGAAGGGTACTGGAACATAGAAGGGATAGCAACTGTGCTTTTGAGAAGTTTTGCTGTGAATGGGAGCAGGAAATGGGCTGGTAGCTAAAGGTAACCTAAGGAGTCAAGGGAGTGTTATTTGTAGGGTGAAGAAATCTGGAGCTTTCTTGCACGCAGCCAAGGATGGTACATCAGAGAGGGAGAGATTAATCTTCCAGGAGAATAAGGGAGAATGCCTGGGAATTCCTTGAGAAGACAAGCAATGACAGGATGATGGTGATATGAAAGTGTGATCTTGATGGGAGCAAAGATATTTTCTCTGTGGCTACAATGGACAAAGATGTAGGTGGATGGATTTGGTGGCAGGAAGAGGAGACTGTAATGATGAACAAAGTCAAAGAAGCATTGCCATTGGACTCTCCCTTTTCTGATCTATGAAGTACATTGAGAATGCTGTATATCAACTAAGGCTCAAAGAGTATTATTGTACCACATGAAGTCATCAATGCTCTCTTAGTCAGTTTGTGCTGTCATAACCAAAGCATATAAAGACTGGATGACTTAAACAACAGAAATTTATTTATTTCTCAAAGTTTTGGAGACTACAAAGTTCAAGATTCAAGTGTGTTGGCCAGTCAGTTCTTGGTGAGAGCCCAGTTTATGTCTACACATAGTGAGATAGAATGAGAAAGCAAGCTCTCTCTCATCTCTTCTTCTAAGGGCACTAATCTAATCATGAGGCTCCCTGCTTATGATCAGAATACCTCCCAGAGTCTCCATCTCCAAATACAGGCGCTCCTTGACTTACAAAGTGATTTTGATAAACTCATTGTGAGGTTAAAATCTCATAGGCTGAAAATGCATTTAATACACCTCACCTATGGAACATCATAGCTTAGCAGCATGGTACACTGTATATTGCTGGTTGTTTACCCCTGGGATCATGTGACTGAGTAGGAGCTCTGGTTTACTGCTGCCACCCAGCTTCCCAGAAGAGCATCATACCAAGAATTCAATCAAAACTGAAGCACATTTTTGCACCATCATACAGTCAAAAAACCACTTTTGCGCCGTCATACACTCAAAAAATCCTGAGTTGAACCATCAGTAAGTTGGGGACCATCTATACTATCACATTGGGAATTATGGTTCCACCACATAATGTTAGAGATGTTAGAGACACAAACATTGAATCTATAGCAAATACAGAGACATGAATGTTGAGCTACTGAAGAGTGACCACTCATGCTGCCATTTATATGTCAGAGGACGTAGCCACATTGATTATTTCCCAAGCCCCATGACTAAGTCACTAATGAACTTATTACAATAAAGCATCTAAATGAGTGAAAACCATCAACAAAGGAAGGAGATAGCGTTAAGAATACAGCTCTTTTGAAATATAAAACCATGAGGTCATCACATCTGCGCAATACCTTTTTTTCTTTCTTTTGGTCCATGGCTTTCCACTAATTTCCCATCTTAACAAATACATAGAATCATAAGTTCATATATATTTATTTAAATATTTACACAAATATAACTAATAAATTTGTAATTTTGCCCTTTAGGGAAGTAAACAAATCATTTTCTTTCTCTAATTTAGACTTCAGATGACCTTGAACATGAAAACAACAAAAAGGTAACAAAATAATTCTCTTGAGCATTTTGCCTTCATTAGGAGACACGCACATGTGGCCCTCTAATATTGAACATTTTCTACTAAGGTCTGTTGTTGTTACTCTGTCCACTGTCCCCCCATCCGTGGAATACCAAGCTGAGCATCTATAGGTATAATGCATCTAATATAAGAATTTTCAAAGGAAATAATTAATTACAATAATAAAATGATTAAAATCCTGATAAAAATCACTAAACTAGGTAAGATAATTATCCTAAAAAATAGGCGTTTAATGCAATAAGATATTTCCTTAGTTGGAATTAGAAATTTCAGTCCTTGAAGGGGGTGCATAATCATCAGCATGTTGAATATGAAAATAGAAATGATCTAATAGGTCATCAGATTCATATTGTAGAACAGTAGAAAAGTGATCTGAGCTCTCACAGCATCCATGTCATGGAAGATCCTTAGGTAGTTTCCACTGCACACCTTCTGGAGGTTTCTTTTGATGTTAGTAGACATTAGCTTATTGTAAGGAAGGTAAAGTAACATTGTCATTTTCTTTTATCCTCTTCAAAGTTCATCATGATGTTTTAAGTGTCTTGTTAAGTGTGTTTGGTCTATTATACAGTAGTAAGACTGAAGACCATCTCAGGCAGAAATTTGCCTTCTATGTTGACTCTGACCTTTGGGAGCTGCAGACTGCTTTGCTATCTACAGGGTCCTATCTTATTTACAGTGAGACCTACCTTCTCATTGTTTAAACAATTAATTTGAAAGAAGTATGGGTAAATCAAATCACAAATCTCCCAAAATGATTATGGGACAGAGTAAAATTTTATAAGGCAGTGGAGTCAACGGTACAGAGTGGCTGTTTGGTAATTAACATTAATTTGCTAAATTAACTTAATCCACAAGGCCTTGGTCTTCTCATGTGGTCATTCGTAGGACTATAATCCTCCTGACAAATAACAATATTAATGAGGATGTGCATGCTGGTGCCTAGAACATAGCACAGGAATTGTTTGTAATCATTAAACACACAAGAAGAAATAGATGTGGGCCTCTGCCCTTTTATGGAGGTTTAGGGACTGCAAATAAAAAAATCTATAAAAACAAAATTAAGTTGCATTATTTGATTATTTATCTTAGTCTATTATCAGTGAAATCAGTTTGATGATTTAGAATGTTCGGATTGTTGTCATCAATAAGATAAGCAAATAGTCTGACTGGTTTTTCACTCATGGGTTACATCGTGTGATTAAGCATCCTCCTAGATTCAATCTGTGCAGAAAGTTGAGCTTTTCAAAGTTGTTAACAAAATGTTGACCACTTAAACGTACTTTCTGTTGTTGTTTTAATTTTTTTATTTAAGAGACCTGGCCTCACTATGTTTCCCAGGCTGGCCTTGGACTCCTAGACTCAAGTGATCCTCCTACCTCAGCCTCCTGAGTAGTGGGGCAACAGGCATTATTTCTGTTGGTTTTGATAGTTATGTTCAGATTTCTCAAGGAATAAATAAAATAATTTGCTTTCTTCCCCTCCAAAGTCATATAATTTCAATGTGTCCTGTGTCACTTTATTAGAGTATTTTAAAAATACATCCTTTAAAAATAAATAAA
The DNA here is from genome assembly GCF_001458135.2 of Marmota marmota marmota. Lineage (NCBI taxonomy): Eukaryota > Metazoa > Chordata > Mammalia > Rodentia > Sciuridae > Marmota > Marmota marmota. Next base: position 34,406,232 of record NW_026000026.1, read on the forward strand.
CCACCATGTATGTGGCTGAAATTGTAGAACAGTGCTACTATACAGTGTGGTCCTCAGACCTTCCCCTTGCCAGCACCTTATTTTAAAATTTTTAATAATTTGAAATTATAAAATCGTAAACCCCTGTGCCTCACCCAGACTCACTACAGCAGAAATTCCAAGGATGGAGGTCAGGAATCTGTTTCAACAAGTGCTCCAGGTGATTCTGAAACACACTAAAATTTAAGATTCACTGTTTTTGACTTTGTACCTCAGCTTAGGAAAATATGAATGATAATATTGCTGTACATACCTCACAGCATTTCTGTAAGACTCCAGTATCTTTTCTTGGATGTTTTAAAGTCCCTTGAAAATCTAATAACAACCCAAACACATAAAATAACTTAATATTTTCTGATTATCTCCTTTTGCATCATCTGGACTATCATAGAGATTAAGTTTTAAAATCATCTTTTAACATAATTGAGGTACAAACATTCTTTTGCTTCTGAATTTGTGTGTAAATTAGCTTTTTAATGTCTTTTTAAAAACTGTTTATCAATGCATTATAATTACAGATTATACTGGGATTCGTTGTTACATATTCCTACATTCACACAATATAATTTAATTTGATCAATTTCATTCCCCAGGACCTCCCCTTTTCCTTGCAAGTTAACTTTAGTAAGGAAATTTGCAGCCTGTATCTGGGAGTCCCTCTGAAGCCATCAGCTAATCTGTTTTCTTCATTGTGTTTGCAGGGCCTGGTTACTGTAGAGGATGAGCAGGCATGGATGGCATCTTATAAATATGTAGGTGCTACCACTAATATCCATCCCTATTTGTCCACCATGATCAATTATGCACAGCCAGTGAAGTTTCAAGGTTTCCATGTGGCTGAAGGTAACATCAAAGCCTTTTTATCTGTTTATTTTTTTTAATATCAATGAGTTCCAACCTAACTTGTGCTGTTTTCCTCTTTTGGGGTGGGCATCTCTCTTACTTTTGTTTCACAGGCTGGATAGCCACAATCCTAGGCATGCCTTGGGGTTGCATTGCCATTCTCTACATCAGCCACATGGTGGCTCTGAGAGACTATGGACTTGTTAGCCTCTAGTATTCCGTATGCTTTCACAAGACAGCTTTATTTTTTTTTTTCTTTAAAATAAATAAATAAATAAAACATGAGTTTATCTTTGATTGACAGAAAATATTTGTACATATTTATGAGATACCATGTAAATTTTTTATTTATATGCACTTAGGGTAGTGGTTACCAGTGTTTAGAGAGAATAGATGTGGGGGAGCCGAGGGAGGTTTATCAATGGGCTAAAATATTATAAGTTCTAGTGTTCTCTGGCACAAGACGTGTTTAGTCAAAAGTTGGTTTCCAAAAGCATAAGAACGAATTTAAAATTTTTATTATCTTTTGTGGGCAGCAGAAGGCATCATGACCTTCAAAAATACATATTTCAGCAATTGGGGTACACATACTTTGTTTAGTGACTCCAAATAGATTTCAGGACACTTATTTTTCTTAAGTAAGCTATCTCCATTCATAGAATATTAATGAATCTAAAAGCAATTGACATGATCATGGCCACTAAAGCCTGGGGACTCTGGATGTAGCTATATGTATTGCCTGTCTTTCTGGGAGGGTTTGATGGCAGGGTTGCTGAGTGCATCTTTGCTTTTCTCTTACAGAACGCAACATTCATTATAACATGTCTTCTTTTAATGAATCAGTTGGCCTTGGCTACTTGAAGACACACGCGATTGAATTCGTGAAGTATCCTTGGGTGTTGAGTGGAATGGGCAGTTGCACATTTGGTTGGGCAACAGTCTCTGAAATAAATCAATGGCTAATATATAATTTTGATTGTAGAGGTAATAAAATAATATGTGTGAAAGAGCATGGCAGCTGTGACAATCTGCCCAAATGAAAATTGTCCTCCAAGTCTGCAGAGTGAACTGTGGTCTCTTTCTCTCCCAAGCATCACTGGTAAATGGGAACTTTGTTCTGGGTTGCCTGTAGGTTGGTCATTATTGCCCTGCACCTCTGTTGTTCCAGCTCTATGTTGTTTATTTACCTCAGCTGTGGTACTCTTTTTTTTCTGTTTTCCTTAATAAGTTACACAGTTACAACAAACGGCAAATGAGTCGCATTTACCCCAAGGGAGGCAGAGTCGATTCCAGTAATTACATGCCTCAGATATTCTGGAACGCTGGATGCCAGATGGTTTCACTGAACTATCAAACCCCAGGTAGGAGCTGATACCCAGTGACCCCCAAATTCCACGAGAACACTTTGACAGGGTGGTGTTGGGAGTTGCCATCGGTTAGCTGTGGGCATGTTTTCAGGGAAGCGAACATATGGCAAAACAGTGTTTTCCTGGATTTATATAATGGTGAGAAATTCAAATCCCCAAATAGAACAAGAAGACAGTGAAAGACAATGTTTTGATTTATACTGAAATTATTTTCATAATTGCCATGACTACTCTGCTATATAGTATCCTCTATTCCTAAATATTTCTAATATTTCTTACTTTTGGATCAGACTTGTTATCTTTGTTTCCAGAGGCAGAAGAATTGAGTGAGAAGAATTTAAGTATTTTGGTACAGTAACTAAATCTCATTTCTCCTTTGGAAAGTTCCCTGGGCTACCGCAAATATTCAACAAATTTCAAGGATTACACAGTGTCACCTCACCATAAAAGTACAGAATATTACATAGTAAAACTCCCCTTAAATGATATGTAAGGAGTTATATATTTTTAGAAGATCTAATCAATAAATTGATCTTCCAAAGTATAATCAAATATGGGCTACATGTGTATAATATGCTGATCCTTTTTTTCCTGGGATTAGAAGGATTACTTTTTTTTAAAAAGTTTTCAAAGTTTGTGTAAAGAGCCTAGGATCACAACATTAAGATGAGAGATAACAAAAGAGAATACATAGAAATATGTCACAAAACCCACTTAACTTTATGTGGGTAATTCTTAGCATGGCTTTACAATTGTTAAAACAAAACACATATGTAAAATAGGGAATAGTAATTCCACTGAAATGCTGAAATGTTAAACAAAAATATGAAGTTGGAATTGGAAGGGAGTACTGGAGCTAGAACCGAGGGGGCGCTGTACCACTGAGCTATAATCCCAGAGCATTTTATTTTTTATTTTGAGACAAGGTCTCTCTCAGAATGGTCTCCAAGTTGCAATCCTCCCACCTCAGACTCTTGAGTTGCTAGGATTAAGGTATGCACCACTGTGTGCAACTGAAGTTAGAATTCTACAAAGATTTAAAAATACGTTTTTTTCTTCTTCTTCAGTCCTTTGCTATAGGAGGATACCTTCCAAGTTTCCCATTTTGGAGAGCTTTTTCTTATCTAGTGTACTGACCCTATTTGAGAATCCCTGTCTTCCTCATTCCTTATTATCTGGACTAACTAGAAGGTCCTTTGACTTTCATCCCTCTGGCTTGAGCCTGAGCTGACTGACTATATTTCCCTCCTCTTGGGGGAGCCTCCTTCATGACCAAAAATTCCCCCTAAGGGATTCCTCATTGTGCATGTGACCCCACAGTCCTTGCTAGATGAGACTGTTACCAGGTACCAGTGTAATCCTGAGTGTTTTTGTCAGGACAAAGCAAAATGACACTGCTGATTTACCTACTTAAGGAAGGGTCAGGTTATGTTCTGCATTGTCAGTGAGTCCATAATAAGGATTACATGGTCCTAAAGCATTTACTCACTAGGCCAGCTTGTATTTTATTCTTTAATATTAGGTTGTATGACAATATTTGGAAGAAGAAAAATCCAACCACTAACCATTTTTTTTCCTCATGAGAAAAAAAGAAAGCAAACGTTATCTACCTGCAAAAGAAAAATCCTGAGCCTTGCCCTGACAGAGTAGGCCCCACTAGAAGAATATTCCTTAAGTCTAATGCTGTGAGAAAGCCATCAATTTCATGTTATTCTTACTTGGCTTGTGTTGTATCTTAACTCAAGTTTTAGATATTTTTGTTTTGTTTTGTTGTTGTTTGGATTGAATCTGTGGGGTGCTTAACCACTGAGCCACATCCCCATCCCTTTTTATTTTGTATTTTAAGAGACAAAGTCTCGCTAAGTTGTTGAGGCTGGCTTTAACTTGTGATCCTTCTGACTCAACCTCCCCAGCCTAGGATTACAGGCACATGTCACCATGCATAGTTTTGTATTCAAGTTTTGTATTCATGCTGACCTTACTGGGTATCTCCAGCCTTGCCTTCCTCTGGGTGATAAGACTCATAGGTACTTCTAATGACAGCAGGTTAAATATCTCTAGTCTCAATATTATGTATTGATTCCATTTCTAAAAGGAATTCTGGGATTATCTTTATGAAAAACATACTTTATGCTTAATTCACATTAAACACAAGGTCATTTGAAAAACATGGAAAAGAATTATGTGCCTTAATCAGAACCTGTGTTACCTCTGGAACAGTCTGATTTCCATTGTTTAAAATCATCCTGTTAGGGTCTTGTTTATCCAGGGAGATGAGATGCTAAATTATTTTTGTCTCTCGACAGATTTAGCCATGCAATTGAATCAGGGGAAATTTGAGTATAATGGATCGTGCGGGTGAGTAATGTGATTTAAGATGTTGTCACCTAGTTTCAGGACTCCCTACTACCACTTTAATGAATCCATGTCATTTTTAATTAGGGGCTGGTGAATGTAAGCTGATTTGAGGTATGGGATAGAAGTAAATGAAACCCCTAGATGGATTATATTTGCAAATATACATTCTTCATCTACCCCATTTTACTATGCAGGATTTTTTTATCTACAAGTTTTCAGAATCATATATACTCCAGAGCTTAATTACCTCACTATAAATTCAATAACAGAGGTTTTTTATATCTGAGGCAAGTAATGACCCATGCTCATTTGAACAATAACCAGAGACATGAGCATTAAATATGTGTACTTTTACTGATGACAAATACAGAAATGAAGTTAATTCCATGTATAATGAAATCATAGGTGTCAGGTTGAATTTATTTCAATTGAGGATAAACCTTTGTCCTCTCTTGATTCTTTTGCATGTCTTGTAAGTAGTGGTTATTAAATATTAGTGCTATGAATTTTGTTCCAGTTTACTTAAAAAACAGTCTTAAAAATTTGTGAGCCAGGAAATAAAATAGAAAATAGTAATTCCACTGAAATGCTGAAATGTTAAACAAAAATATGAAATTAGAATTTTTAGAGGAGTACTGGGGATGGGACCCAGGGGTGCTGTACCATTGATCTATAGTCCCAGACCATTTTATTTTTTTTTGTTTTGAAACAAGGTCTCACTTAGACTGGTCTCAAGTTGCAGTCCTCCTACTTCAGACTTCTGAGTTGCTAGAATTGAGGCATGCGCCATTGTGTGCAGCTGAAGTTAGAATTCTACAAAGATTTAAAAGCTTTGTGGCCATTTTTTCCTTGCATCTGTCCTTGAACATTACTATAAATAAATAATATCAGATCACAGCCCAAAGGCCTCAGGGTTAATTCTGTGGAGTCCTGTCCCACTCCATAATGAGACTGTCAGACAATTAGTTTTTGACAGTGGCTCACCCTGTGAAATATCTTAATTTTCATTATTGAAAATAACCAGTCAAGATGCAAATTTTCAGCAGTGGTTGGGTAGGAAATGGCTCTTCAGAGTACACATGCCATACCTCTGCCTACCTGACAGATGGTTCTTTGCCAGTATGCCCACGTGCTCAAATGATAGCCCTGTCATCTGAAACAGTCACCACATACATTCCCAAGGGTGCATTACATTTTCCTCTGCTGTGTGCTTTAAAAAACATAAAAACTATAGTTAGGAAGAAAAGAGCCAAATGCATATTAACACATGGACATCGTAAGACTCTGGCTTAAACTGGATTCTATAAGGATGGAGAAGGAGACTCAGATTGGCCAAGTCAGAAAGGACTCATTTTCTTTGAACACAGCATGTCCTCTGTGGCAGGTGTTATTTTCTGATGTTCTTCATCATTATCTAAAAGGGCAAAAGCATCCTCCTCCATCCTCAGGACCCTCTACCTAAAAACCTACATCTTAAATTATAGATGAGGAAATAGAAGGATTCAGTGTTTCAAAAGCCATTTTTAAATTTTTTTTGTCTTTCTAAAGTCTATGAGTACAATAAGCTTCCTCTGTGTTTTCTACCAGGTACCTGCTCAAACCAGATTTCATGAGGCGGCCTGACAGAACATTTGATCCCTTCTCTGAAACCCCTGTGGATGGGGTTATTGCAGCCACATGCTCGGTGCAGGTAACACCCCTGCTCATCAGATTGTGTAAATGTATATGCAAATGGTCCTGGACAGAAAGCACTGGTAAAATATTTAATGTCAAGTTGCCAGATCCTTATGTCACTTATGTCAAAATCAGCTCCCCTCCTTGTGTCTTTTCCATAGAAGACACATTTTTTTTTAACTAGTAAAATTATGAACTACTTTGGGTAAAATAAACTATCAAAAAATAACTACAACATGATGAAATTTTCTATAAAATTCTAGAAAATGTGAGCTATGGTGATAGAAAGTAAATCATTGATTGCCTCTGGACACAGTGGAAGGAGAGAAAGATTATAACAGAGCTCTAAAATACTTGGAGGTGATGGAAGTGCTTGATACCTTAATCTCAATGTTAGTTTCACAGATATGCTTACTTGTCAAAACTGATATGATCATACAATTTCAATATGTGAAATTTATGATAGTCCAGTTGTACCTCAAAAAAAACCCTTTCAAAAGTATTAGCTACTAAATAATATGGAGGGGAAACTAATAAAGGGCTATAGTCATTTGCTAAGTAAATGAAAAAAAAAGTTATGGAGTGACTGAAAAAACAGTCACTCCGTAACTTTTTTTAGTAGTTATAATTTTGCACTGGTCATAGACAACCAATGTCAACATCAGTCAAGAGGTTGAGAAAAATAGGCCAATCCTGGTATTGTTTTCCTTTCATTTCTATGTGTGTCTCTCTCTCTCCCTCTCTCCCTCTTTCTCTCTCCCTCTCTCTTTCCCTCTCCCTTTCTCTTTTCCTCTTCCTCTCCCTTTCTCTCTTTTCTGGGGCATACCAGGGATTGAACCCAGGGGTGCATAATCACTGAGCCATATACCTAGTCCTCTTTTTAATTTTATTTTGAGAAAAGGTCTAAATTGCTGAGGGCCTTGCTTAATTACTGAGGTTGGCTTCCAATTTGTGATCCTTCTGCCTCAGCTTCCCAAGTCACTAGGATTACAGATGCGTACCACCATGCCCAGCTTATGTCTCTCTTCAAGACTTTTGAAAGAATTCAGTAATGGCATGATAGAATTTCAGAGCTGTGAAGAGATCTTAGGGCATGCCTGAATCCATCACTTCTTGATTCTTAGGCATGGATACTAAGTGAGACAAAGGTGCTCTGGAAACTAATTATTTGTATTATATGATCCATGTATACTTTCTTCATTCTTTTTCTAGGCAGTTTTAGAAGTCATAACCTTTGCCAATAACTGTTTTTTTTTTATTTTTGTATTTGGTATTTGGTCAATAATGTTTTGATTTACTGAAGAATGTATACGTGTCCATTGTTCATTGAAATTCCCCCCTAAAAACACAATTTTTTATTTCCTGGAGATTCTTTGCTACTGATATTTGCACTGAGTTCACTTCTTTCTCTTTCATGTCTGTGTTGCTGAAGGTCATATCAGGGCAGTTCTTATCAGATAAGAAGATTGGCACATACGTTGAAGTGGACATGTATGGGCTGCCCACCGACACCATACGAAAGGAATTCCGAACTCGTATGGTTATGAACAATGGGCTCAATCCAGTTTACAATGAAGAATCATTTGTGTTTCGGAAGGTAGGACATTGTCAATGTGTCAAAGCCACACTGATAACATAGGAGCCACATCTCAGTGCACAGAACCTACTTGATAGAGGGACATCTTGTTTTAACCCGCCATCTTGTTTTCATCCTTTCTTCCAATGAGTAACTTCTATGGTAACTTCTGTATCTATGTCCAGTGATTATTGTTGTTTTTGTTTGGTCTGTTCCAAATTGCCTTTCCTCCTTAGAGGTGGCCACCTCCTATGTGGCAATGCTCAAGCTCGAGGTTTACAATCTGCTGCTGAGAATGTGAATTAACTTGTGGACACCATGGTACTTTGAGAAGTTCTTCCCTCCCCTGAAGTAGGTGGTGACTCACACTGTTCATTTAGCTGAGAGGTCAGGTTAAGATGCTACACTCAAAACTGAGACCAATAAATGCCATTACATGGGTCACTTTATATAATCATGTCCCTTCAGAAAGTGTGGAACCTGTCACTACTCAGATTTTATGCTTCATATGTGAGTTTTCAGTGTTTTGCTTTTTTCTCTCGGTCCTGTATGCTGGATCATAAGAACAATCACAGCCTTCCTTCTGATATTCAGAATTTTTTAATATTTATTTTTTAGTTGTAGTTGGACACAATACTTTTATTGTATTTATCTTTATGTGGTGCTGAGGATCAAAACCAGGACCCTGCATATAATAGATGAGCTCTCTACTGCTAAGCCATAAACCCAGCCCTAATGTTCAGATTTTAATCTCTTAATCATTCTCCCCTTTTGATTTCCTTGTCAACTGAAGATGCTTTGAAAAAAACAAAACAAAACAAAACACATGCATTGGAAGTACTGCCAAAAAGGTCTGTTTTTCTCTCTCTTACTTGTTCTGATATTCTGACCAAAATGATTTCTCAATTCTTTCAGCATAGGCTTTCCAGGTGGTTCTGCTCCATGTATATGTCACGGAACACAGACAAGCAGCTGCTTGTCTTGAAAGGTTAGGGATTATCCATTTTAGAGTACAGTAACTGGCTTGTATAAGCCAAATTAAGGGAGATCTCTGTGGATTTGATAAATCAGGCCATTTTGAAATTTGGGTTCCCCAAACACCATTATCCTTGCACTCCCATCAGCATTCTTGTGATGTGGGGTGAATGAGCTGTGGTTTCCCCCTTTTTCTTCCCTGGTCTTTGCAATTAGTTACAGCTGGATATGTTGCGGGTATGAAATTGTGTTCTTTGGCATAAGTAATTATCCCCTTACACATTTGTAGAAATTCAGAAAGTTTTCTCGAGTACTCTTTTTTTATGAATAGGGAAATATCAACTTAGTTTTAATATGTCATATTTTTGACCCAGAAACAAAATGCCAATTCTGGATCCCTTTCTGTTCTTGAGAAGCTAAATTGCCTCTCACAGATATCAAGTGCTTTGTCTCCTTTCTCATTCTTGTTCCTTTTGTTGTTTGCATCATTATCACAAGGCAGAAGTGTCTTAAGCCTAAACCTCCCAATCACATAAGGAAAAAGAGTGAGGACAGTTGGTTGAACTTTTAACTAGACTCACCTCTTCATCTTCGTGGAGTTGGAATTAAATTATATTGTCCAGATGTAAATAGGCTAGCTACCCATTGCCTAGCCTAGACACAGCATTCAGATCAGCCAAGATGTCCTGGTTGCTCTCAAGAAGCTAATCAAAAGGCATTCCTAATTAAATACATCGGATTTTCTTTTGTCCTGTTGTTATTTTGTATCTTAATAGAGATTCTGCCATCTGAATTCAGATTTTATGTCCATTTATTCAGTTTATGGATGACAGATGTCTTAAGATCAGCATATCTTTATGTTTCTTGGACTATTAATGTTTTTAGCTGCTTCTTCCTCTATTTAAATATACAAAAAATGTGAAAGAAACAAGGATAATTCAAATGAATACATGGATCGTCTTTTACAAATGAAACATTTCAAAGGCACTTTACACATTCTTAAAAACAGGTGTGCTAAATGTCAGAGCAGCCCAGGTCATGAGACAGTTTATAGGATTAGAAGGCAGGAGCTGCCATGATTAGTCCCCACTCTGTCACTGACAATCTCTGAGGTTAATAAAAGTCACTGATTCTCAAAGTCTTCTTTGTATCACCCATGACACGAGGAGGAATGGGGAAAGATGACATGGATTTGAGTCATAATCTTTAATATTCATTCCAACCAACACTTTTGATGACTTCCAGAAAACCTGTTCCAATTACCTTTCTTAGTACGTTGGTCTTGTGGCTTACAGAGGACACCTTAGAAATGCTAATGAATCATCAATTCACTTTCACCATAAAGGTATATTTACAAGCAGTGTGGATTTGGTCCAGATTCTTAGAGTCGTGGTTCTTGGGAGCTGTGTTACAAAAACCAATGAGAAGTCTTGTTCTTTGTTTGCAGGTGATCCTGCCAGACCTGGCTGTCTTGAGAATAGCAGTATATGATGACAACAACAAGCTGATTGGCCAGAGGATCCTTCCGCTGGATGGCCTCCAAGCAGGCTATCGACACATTTCCCTTCGGAATGAGGGAAACAAACCATTATCACTGCCAACAATTTTCTGCAATATTGTTCTTAAAACATACGTGCCTGATGGGTTTGGAGGTAAGATAAGCAGGTGGTTATAGTATGATACAGATGTGGTACTAAATTATAGAATTGTAAAATATTCAGCCTATCCTGAAAAAAAGGAATAACAATGATGTCCTTCCTGCCTATGCTGCAAACCCTGGTCATATTGAAGAAAGTAAGGATAAATGGCAACCTCATATTTCACAATAGGAAAATGAAAGGGCAAGGATAGACTATCTATAATGTCTTTTCTTATTTTAAAATGTTATGCTGCCCAGCAAAGTGGCTCATGTGTGTAATCCCTGCAGCTTGGGAGGCTGAGGCAGGAGGATTGCCATTTGAAAGCCAGCCTCAGCAAAAGCAAAGCACTAAGCAACTTGGTGAGACCCTGTCTCTAAATATATACAAATTAGGATTGGGGATTTGGCTCAGTGGTCAAGTACCCCTGAGTTCAATCCCAGGTACCAAAGTAATAATAATAACAATAAAATGTTATGCTTTTATAATATTTATTAATTTCTATAATTTTTATGAAGGTTTTATTTGTACTACCAAAGTGAGAGGAAAAAAGATATGAAACACTGTCTTATCAATTGGTATCACTCAACAATCTTACATTGAACTTGGTTAACAACGTACCTCAATTTTCTTCCAAATTCACAAGGCAATAATTTCTTAAAATTCCCAGTCATCCAACCCACATTGGCATTTCTAAGGTAATCTGTGAGAAGAACCCAAACTGTATCATATGATAGGATTTTGACTACACCCAAATATGTTAACTCTCCCTAACCTCTAATAAACTAGGGACATAAAATTAAAAAGGGCATGATATTCTCAGAGTCATCATACAGAAGGAAATAGCCCAGCAGAGTGACCACATCATCTTAGCCAAGGTCTCAAATCCTAACTGTCCACTGATGGCTAGTGGTCTTGAGAACAAGATGGAACCTCTCAAGCATCTCGTTTTGTCACCTGCAAAGATAATACAACTACATCAAGTTCAAAAAGTAAATTAAGCTATGAAGGTTTTGTCAGTTTCAAAATCCATAGTATTCCTTCTTTCTTCCACTTTGTTTTTTTTTACCAAAATTAAGTAAACTAGAAGCAACATGATATAGCAGCCAACAAAAGAACCCATAAAAGTGGAGGGGCAAGGGTGCTGTGGGGTTGGATAAGTGGAACAGAACAGGAGACCAGAAGCCTGGACTGTGTTTGGGAGTTGTGTCCCCACCTGTGGTAAACCCCCAAATCCTGCCTGTGTTGCAACACAACAATGGCCTGGAGGCATCAACGGATGCTTTAAATGATCTTCCACATATTTGAGCGTAGGAAGCAGAGAATGTGTGATAAATACCTAATGTACTTTAGAAGTAGTTTTATACATCCATATGGTGGAAAATTTTAAAATTTCACCCCTGTGTGGGTTAAATTTCAGATGAAACTATAATTCCTTTCTGGGAAAGGAGCCATTTGATTAGGAAAGAGGGAAATAAAATTTGTTGAGCTCCTATATTGTGCCAGGCAATTCAAAGAGAGTCCAAAAATGTGAAATTGTCCTGAATGGATGTGGGCATATGTAGATCTACGCTGAAGAAATATCTGTATTTATAATGCAACTTATGGCCAGTGTTGGCATTTAAGTATTGACCTAAATTAATCTCTTGAATAATAGTCCAACAAGTATTCTTCCCTACCATGTCCGTGTGACTGATTCTATTCTATTTTAGAAGTATTTGAAATTTTCATGCCATGTTACAGTTGATAGGATTCTGCAGTTGATGTCTTAACCTCTGATTTGACTTTCAAAGACAGTTGATTCAGAATTCACTGGACCTTTCTTTTATTTGTGAAGAAACTGAGGGCAAATATTACAAGGTTTAAAGGCCTTATTTGAAGATAACCAGAAAAGAATGTGGGAACCACCTTTCTCCAAATTCTTGATCATCTTCATGCCCTCTGAACGTACAGATGTGTTCATTTTCTTCTGCTTAGCCACCTCCCACATCCAGACCTACATAATAAACCAGTGGGCTAGGATATCTATAGAGTCCATGTTCCTAGAATATTTGATGTTCTCTGTTGATTCTGTAGGAACAAGTTCAAAGTGAGACTGCATCATTACACACCAGCATTTTCTAGAGGAAAGAAATAGGTGTTGATATGCAGGATCACATTTTTATTTGACTAAAGAAAGATAATGTGTATTCATTACTTCATTCTCCAAATACATACAATAAGTTTATTCCATAAAAGTAAGGCAGCTAAAATATTTATCAGAAATTAATTTCGATGACCCAAAAAGAGAATAACAATTCCCCATCAATCCTCTGCCCAGGGTGAACTCCTATTTACTTTTATCACATTTATTTTTACATTTTATAATAAAAAACTTGCATCTTAACTGTGCATCCTCATTTGCCCCCAACTCCCGCTTTTTTTTCACTTAAAGGAGAATGTCCCATGTCTTGAAATATTTTTTTTACATTTTTATCAGCTGCATAGGATTCCATTTTATTATTCTAGTTTAGTCTCTGAAAAACAATGAAGTCATTTCCACTTTTGTCTCTTAGAAACAATATTGATAAGCAACTCAGTGAGATCCTGTCTGTAAATAAAATACAAAATAGGGCTGGGGATGTGGCTCAGTAGTTGAGTGCCCCTGAGGTCAACCCTTGGTACTAAAAAAAAAAGAAAGAAAGAAAAAGAAAGATTATTGAACCTTAGAACCCTAAATATAAGGTTTTAGAAATATTTGTCATCATTTCCTGAAGATGAATTCTTTGAAATGGATTTATCACACCAAGGAGTACATGAGTATTTAAAGCTTCAGGTACAGGTTGCTGAATAGCAAGTGTATGATAAAAATTTTTCCAACATTTACCTATTTAAAGGATACATTGGTATTTCATTGATGTATTCACTGAAATAGTTTGTAACTGTTTTTATAACCATTTTTTCTTCTTTAAGATATTTGTATAGTAGTTATTGTTTAGTATCTACTATACAAATAACAAAGAAGAAATGTAAAGCTGAAAAAGTGGTATACACTTACCCTGAAGAATTTTCCACCTGTGTGCACACACACATATATATATATATGGTTTATTCATATGCATAAATGTGACACACTGTATGGTAAATGTTGAAAGAGTAGTAGAGCCAAAGGGCATTGAGAACATTGAACTACAGAGTGATTAGCTGGAGTGGGCTGAGGGAGACTTCAGTAGTGGGACATTGAGAGATGACCCATCCTTAATCTGAAAATCTGACATCCAAAATGTTTTGAAATCCAAAACGTTTTGTCTTGGCAATTTTCTTTTAAGTTTTTTGGTTCTTTTTAGTTATACATGACTGTAGAATCCATTTTGATATCATTATGCAAGCATGGAATATATCTTATTCTACTTAGTACCCCATTCTTGTGGATGTGCATGATGGTGGAATTCACTGTGATGTTTCCATATATCTACATAGGACAATTATGTCAGATTTATTCCACTGTCTTTCCTTCTCCTATCCCCCCTTCCATTCCCTATTGTATAATCTACTGAACTTCTGTTCTCCCTGCCTCCTTATTTGGATTAGCTTCCATATATCACAGAAAATATTCAATCTTCAGTTTGGGGGGGGGGACTAGCTATTTCACTTAGCATGATGGTCTCCAGATCCATCCATTTACTGGCAAATGTCACAGTCATTCTTTATGGTTGAGTCATACACCATTGTGTGTGTGTGTGTGTGTGTGTGTGTGTGTGTGTGTGTGTATATATATATATATATATATATATATATATATACCACATTTTCAATATCCACTCTTCTGTTGAAGGATACTTGGTTGGTTACATAGTTTAGCTATTGTGAATTGAGCTGCTATAAACATTGATGTGACTGCATCACTGTAGTATGCTGATGTTAAGTCCTTTGGATGTATACCAAGGAGTGGGATAACTGGGTCAAATGGTGGTTCTATTCCTTTTTTTGAGGAATCCCCATACTAATTTCCAGAGTGGTTGCATTCCTACCAGCAGTGTATGGTAGGACTTTTCCCTTTTACCCACACCCTTGCCAGCATTTATTGTTGCGTGTATTCTTAATAGTTGTCATTCTGACAGGAGTGAAATGGAAGTCTGTGTAATTTCAATTTGCATTTTTCTAATTGCTAGAGATGTTGAACATTTTTTCATGTTTGTTGACTATTCATATTTCTTCTTCTGTGAAGTATCTGTTCAGTTCCAGACACTTATTTTTTTTGGGGGGGAGGGTGTTAAGTTTTTTGAGTTCTTTATGTATACCAGAAATTAATGCTCTATCTAAGGTACAGGTGGCAAAGATTTTCTTCTATTCTGTAGGTTCTTTTTTCATACCTCCCACATTTTTGGAGAGGCAGAATTAATATTGTCAAAATGGCCATACTACCAAACGTGCTATACAGATTCAATGCAATTCCCATCAAAGTTCCAGTGGTGGTCTTCATAGAAATAAATGGAAAAGGCAGTCATAAAAATTTATTTGCAAAAAATAAGAAACCCAGAAATAGCCAAAACAATCCTTAGAAAGAAATGTGAAACAGGAGGCATCACAATACCAGACCCTAAATTATTCCACAGAGCTAGTAACAAAAACAGCATGGTATTGGCGCCAGAACAGGCATGAAGACCAATGGAATAGAATAGAAGACACAGAAAAAAACTCACACTAATACAGTTATCTCATACTCGACAAAGGCACCAGAAACATACATTGAAGAAAAGATAGCCTCTTCAACAAATGGTGCTGGGAAAACTTGAAGTCCACGTGTAACAAAATGAAATTAAACCCCTATCTCTCACCCTGCACAAAACTCAACTCAATGTGGATCAAGGACCTAAGTATTAGACCAGAAACCCTGCACATACTAGAAAAATTGTAGGCCCCACACTAACATATCCTCTTAGGAACCGAATTTCTTAGCCAGACTCCTAAAGTGCAAGAAGTAAAATAAATAATCAATAAATGGGATGGCATCAAAAAACTTTTCTTTTTTTTCACATCATTTTGATGATGAAAAAGTTTTGGATTTCAGTGATTTGAGTTTGGCCTAGTAATGCTCACAGTGATGGCTCTACCAATTTATCTCTGTCCAGCTGTTTAGATTGGATCAGTATTTAATCCTACAAATTGTCTGCACACTGCTTGTTCTCACTGTCATCAATTCTGGTTTCTAAAAAAATTCTTAATTTTTGCTAGTAGTGGTAGTAAAAATGGTATCTTATCATTTCAACTCAATTAATTATGAGTCAGAATGAACATATTTTTATATATTTCTTGGTCACTTGTATCCCTTTCCTACAAGTTCACCTTTAGTACCCTTTTTCTTTTTGGTTGTTGTATTTAATTAGGTTGTTCTTAGTTTCCCTTAATTGTTTAAATCAAAATTTAATCAACTCATAACATCTCTCTCTTTCACCCCTTTCTGTCCCCCCCTCTCATAATTCTCCAAGGTAGTCTCAGATACAATTTTAATGTCTAGATAAAGTTTTATGAATATAATAGTTGATGATTCAAAGACTATTCTTCTTGGCTGATAGGAGGCTATTTCACGAAGGTCACATAGCTGTTTCCTAAGAACTGCTGACTATTGGCCATCTGACCTCACAGAATTAAGCATAATGCTTTATATCTTAGTGCTCTTATTGGATAACATTGGTCCCCACCTCAAAAAACAAGGATCAAATGAGCTCTTGGAACAATACTGACCATAGCAGTCCCTCCATTAATTTTCTTTTCCTTTTTGTGTATTTTTAACAAGGTAAAGAAAAATCCATTGGTTCTATTTTCTTCACTCACCATAACTTACCCTTTAGTTTGTATGAAATGCCAGTCAATAAATGTGTCATGGTCATCCTAAGAAAAATCTCTTAATCCTGTGCCGACTAAGAAGTTTCAGAATTCTAATGCATTGGTAGCAATGTCAGGTGGTGGCATCATTTTACAGAAACAAGAAAAACATTCCTAAGGACTTTCCAAGTTTAGACAAGAGTGTACAGGAGTTCCTGGTCACTTATTTTTTGGAGTTCTATTCCATGAGGTCACTGTATGGTGATGGATTCCTACAGATGAGGAACTTTGCTGCTTTTGTAATTGTTCCTAATTAATTCTGACCTCCTGCATCTGGAACTCTGTAGAGACTTTGAACTCTGGCTGACCCAGCTACCTCTCAACATGAGATAGCTCCAGAGCCCCTTTTCTTCATCTGCTCCTCTTTCACTCTCATGAGTTATCTGTTTTCCTTCCTTGCCCCCTAGAAAACAGAGGCAATCAAATCTCTCCTCATTACTACTGTTTAATAACTCCCAAAACACACAAAAATATAACAGAACCAATAGGAATCTTAGTTCATTTTCTATTGCTATAACAGAACAACTGAGACTGGGTACTTTATAAAGAAAAGAGGCTTAATTCAAAGTTCTGGAGGCTAGAAGTCCAAGAAAGGGCAGCAACATTTGCTTGGCTTCTGATGAGGTCTTTGTGTTTTACCATGCATGATGGAAAAAACAGAAGGGCCAGTGAGAGCTTACAAAGAAATGAGGGGACAATTGGGACTGGACACTTTTACAATCACATGCTTTCAAGATAACCTGCTCTTACAGAAACTACATTAATCCCTTCGTGAGCATGGAGCCTCCATGATCTAAACACCTCTTACAGGCCCCTACCACTTCTCAGTATCATCACATTGACAATTAAATTTCAATGTGAGTTTTGATGGGGACAGACCACATTCAGAGCATATAGCACATGGCTAACTTGAACGTCGGAACTTTCATTGAGAATTCTGTTTCTCAGCAGTCCGGATGCAAACTGTAATGATTCTCTTAGTCAGCAACTAAATTTTGGCATAATAAAGAAAATGGTAATATTTAGGAAACAGATGACTCGGAATGAGTGAAAAAGCTTTGTCTTAATTCTTTCAATATTATTTTGCTACTGAACATGAAAAAAAAATGAGTCCTATCTTTTACTCCCACATTCGCATACAAAATAGAAATTCTAGGTTGGGTGCTAAGGGCCATTCTGCCTTTGTCAAAGTCAGTGGGACTAAGAGCATGGGGGTTGTCTCTGTTGCTTTGTCTGTGGGTGCACACGCTGCTGACAAGGGAATTTACTCATCATGCAGCTTTGTCACCATTAGCCATTGCTGTTGGGGACAGGAAACAGTTGCAGGGCCAGTGACAATTAAATGAGTGTCAGAATTTCTGTTTTCCCACTCACTGTTGATTTGAATGGGTTTTATCATTTTCTGTCCTTTTGTTATTACTAAACGGTTCCAGAATATATGGAGCCTCCGCTTTATATTTAAATGACACGCTGAGCTGTTTCCTGGCCCTCTCCAGATTATGTTCCTGAAGCAGTGCTCATCATTACTTCTTATAGCTGTAGATTTTGTCTCCTCTTCTGCAGATTGGCTATTTTACATAAAGCAGGATGAAGTGACCATTTGTTTATTTGCCTGCTTCCCTCTTTCCGCCTCCCCTATGATTAAAGATACATCCGGGAGGTAGGCGGCATGTTTCTCCTTCACTCTGCCCACAACCTCACGCGGTTGTTTTCCAACCCTTTCCAAAGATAGATGGCTGTTTCTTACACCAGATATTTCCAGAGAAGGAGCATCCTCAATTAAAGTGCCATTCCTGATGCAGGGATCTCAGGACTTCTTGATGCAAGTTAAAGTTGCTGGACTTTGTCTTCTCCTTAGTGAATGCCAAAATGTCATAATGTCATATTCTTTCTATTCAATATGTACTGAAAACTCAATTTGCAGGCTCATAGTATTATCTTTTATTTCTTTGGAGTAAGAGCTTAAACCCAGGACCTCATACATGTAATATATTTTTTATGGCCTTTTCTCAGCTACTAAAAATAGAACTCCAAAAAGAGCTGGGCATGGGAACACACACCTATAATCCCAACAACTTGGAAGGCTGAGACAGGAGGATAGCAAGTTCAAGGCCAGCCTGGGCAACTTAGTGAGCTCCTTTCTCAAAAGATAAAATAAAAAGGGATGGGACTGTAGCTCAATGGTAGAGTGCCCCTGAGCTCAATCCACATTATCACAAAAAAAAGAAAGAAAAAAGAAAAAGAATTCCAAGAATAGATCTGGAGGGGAAGGAAGCAGGATAGATTCTGCTGATATACATTGGAGAGGCTGGAAATGTAGCTCAGTAGTAGTGCACTTGCCTAGAAGGTCAAGACCCTGGCTTCAATCCCCAACACTGCAAACAAACAAACAAACAAAAAGGTTCACTGGAAATTTGTATATTAAGCAATTGATAAAGGCTCCTTAATACAGTATCCTGAGATGTCTTATGAATGTTACAAGAAGAGAAAGCATAAGTATTTCCCAGTCATATTTGACCAATGGATACTATTGCCCTGAGCACCTATTAAAAAATCTATTATTGTAGGAAATGAAAAATGAAAGATCTATTATTGTGACAAATGGCTAATCATTTGGTGAAAGGTAAGAGGGTGATGAGATTTGTTGTGAGATTTGTTGATCTTTATTAACATCACCTCACAGCCATTAGGAAAATGTTTCTCTTCTGCCACTATCTCTTGATTACAGAAATAATAGAGTGGAGATTCTGAGGGAACCTTGGCCAGAATCAGACTCATAGGAGTGACAAGGGGGAGTCTTGGTGCTCAGTACCAAGACACCCAAATTCCTTGAAAAACAATCGTTAAGCAAACACATTAAAAAACCTTACTTCTTCCAAAAAGAGAGTATCTGGAAGTCTATATTAGTGGATTGCTATCTTCTCTTTAATGCTTAGGGACACCTAAATTGATGCTTTCAATTCTATGTGGAGGTGAAGAATGAAGAATGGGAGAGAGGGAGGGAAAAGGAAGCACAGTATATATGGAGTCTTCACCAAAAGAGAGAAGCTTTTGGAAATGACAGAAATAGATGGTACTTTTTTAAAAATACAGAAAAGCAAAGCTTCAGTTAAACCTAGAAGAAAAAAGCACATGAGATAAAGCAAATTGGTTTCTTTTTAAATAGGCAGGTTCCAGAGCCCCTGCTGTGGCCTCGGAGGGTCAAGAATATTTTAGCTTACCTTGTGGGTTCTCTGCAGAGTCAGGAGTTTATATGTGCAGCTCTGTACCTGTTAGGTGTACAGTGTGGCTAGGCTAGACATATTCACCTGCTAACAAATGCTGATCAGCATTTAAAATGCTGATCAGCATTTAAAATCAGTTCCTGCCACTGCCCTGAGGGGCCCTTACCTAAATGGGATATACGCACCCACACTGGCCTCACCCCCAACCAACTGAACAGAGACCAGTAAAATGTCATATTGGCACCAAAGAAAAAGACTATGTTTGCTTGCATATGCAAAATGTTGACTAAGAATATGCCAGATTTATTTAGGCATTTCTTCAAATCATTTTTTCTGTGCTAAGGCAAGGAAAAATAAATACATAGTATTTGCAAATAGAATTATCCAAGTATATAGGTATTTGACATTTGAGGTAATACTTCTGATTTCCTAGTTACACATTATTTCAAATTTGACTATTAAAAATTAATTTCCTTTTTTGGTGTGTGGCACTCTGTCATCTATCAGTTATCTATATAGCTATTTATCTTTCTATCTATCTGTCTCAATATCTGGCCTCTGGCCAGAGGACAAAGTGAGTTAAAATGCAGAAATTATAGAAAAGAGGCTAATGCCTGGTTTCCCTAGTGCTGAACACTTTTATGAAAAATTTGATTGGAACTTTCCTGATTATTCAGTTGTTTCCCTTCTGCATAGATCTATAATTCTAACTGCAGAATAAGTACCTGCCACTGCATGACAAAATTAGATATTCTAAAAGTATCTTAATTTGTTATTTGAAATTTCCCAGGAATAAAACAACCGTTTCCAATAACCTAGTAACTTTAGCCTTATCTTTGACCTTTAGTCCTTTTGTAATCACCTTTTTTTTGTTCCATGAAAGTTAATTTAAACAAGTTCTTATTAAAAAAATAAATAAATAAATAAAGAGCCGATTATATGACTTTAAGGAAACTATGTAAAACATGAACTCAGGTGCAAAAGTCATAGCAAAATATGCAAAAACTACAGTAGTTTGTGAAGATGGAAGGATTATGGATTGTTTGATTCTTCAGTGCCTTGCTTTAACTGGTTTTAAATGACTAAAGCATTATCTGTTATTCCTAATGGTAGGACTTCCAGTTATCCCTCAAAAATGTCATTAACTCTCTTCAGGCCTTCAAATTGTATATGCAATCATTAAAGACAAGCAAGTATATATTTCCTAACAAGCCATCCCTGTGGATCACCTACTGAAATGTGCTATTGGAATTGAACACAAGGCAAAATGTCCCTGATGTGTCAGAGTAGGCAAAGGCCTAGACTGGAGGAAACCTTCTCATCCAGAGAAAGATAAGATAGTTAAGTGGACAAAGTTAAATCTCACTTTGCCCTTTGACAGTGTGGTTGAAAAGACAAAGAGGCATATGTGAGTCAGACACAGTTGAAAAGTCTGGCTTGGTCAAAATGCATCCCCATGTGCTGTATGTGATTCATAAGGCCCATCCCATGGCATGCGGATGACTTGAGGAAACTCATGTGCTGCTCCTAACACATCATTTCTTGGTAGATGACTAGTGACCACAGAGCATAGGGATTCAGTACAGGAAGGAGCTGAGTCAGCATCAGAGGAGCTCTCATAGCTTCATATGTCCTCATTATGAAATGCAACTGAAGAGAGATGACAGTACCGTGAACAGTATTGTTGGATGCAAAGTATTACCATGAGGGACAGCAGTTGGCTGTGAAGGGAAAGAGCCATATTTTATAGAGATGCAGAGATCAAGATGAGCCTACTGGATAAATTTACCATCCCAAGAGGAACAACCAGGCTTTATGTCCCTCCATGTGATCCATATGAATTCACAGCACCTTCTATCAAGTATTCTTGCAAAAGGAGAATGTCAAGCCTTAGAGCTGGAGAAAAATGGAGATAAGTGCAGAATAAGGGACATTTTTATAGGGCACCTGATATGTCTTGGATACATGCAATATAAAAATCAAATAGAAGAGATTAACTTCAGAGATACAGTATGTCAGTGACATAGAGTGGACTTTGTATCTTGATTCAAACAAATCTACTCTAAGTGGGGAAGATATTAAGGTGGACTATGTATTATGTCATAGTAAGAAATTACTG
Organism: Marmota marmota marmota; assembly: GCF_001458135.2. NCBI lineage: Eukaryota > Metazoa > Chordata > Mammalia > Rodentia > Sciuridae > Marmota > Marmota marmota. The sequence continues at coordinate 34,427,909 of NW_026000026.1, forward strand.
CCAAATTTGTTAGATATGATATTATTATTCGTTATGGTCAGCCTTTTCATCACCATGACCAAAAGACCTGACAAGAACAATTTCAAAGCAGGAAAATTTTATTTGGGTCATGGTTTCAGAGGTTTCAGTTCATAGTCAGTTGACTCCATTGTTCTGGATCCCAGATGAGGCAGAACATCATGGCGGAAGGGTGTGGAGGAGGAAAATAGCTCAGGACATAGCAATCGGGAAGGGAAAGAAAGAGATCTACTCAACAGGAACAAAATATAACCCCGAAAGACTCCCCCTCCAGTGACCTGCACCTCCAACTACACACTACCTGCCTATAGACTTAAAATAGATAAATTCCTAAATATTAATTCTCAAAAATAATTAACTGTGATTCTTTCCCTGAGCAAGGTTTAAGAATTAATTTGTCCACATCCATTAAAAAGGGGCAAAATGTTCTCAGGGGCCACATGTGATAACCAAAATCAGACCTCAGCATATACTACTAGTAGAAAATAATTTGATTCAGCATCTGGGGAGGGCAATTTGTCAAAAACAACCACAGTACCAATACACTTCCTTAGCTACCATTCTAGCTTCTAGGAATTATCCTTTGAACACATACAAAGCTATTGCTATGAAGTGTTCATCGACATTCACCACAACAGTATTTTAATAGCAAATAACTGAAAGGACCCCAATTGTTTACCAATAGGAAACTGGTTAAAGAGATTACCACTATCCAGGAAAAGGAATATTAATCATCTCTTACAACTAACATAAAAGATCCAAATTGCCAACGTGGAAGTATTTTTAAGATATGTGAAATTTTAAAAACTGGTACAGAAAACTATGAAACCATTTGGAGTCTTAAAAAAAATCTAGAAGCATACAGGCAATGAATAACAATATTTACCTTCGAGGTAAAGGATTGGCAGGAAAGAAGGTTGAATTTTTTACTTTATACACTTAAACATTTACCATGGGCTTATTTAAATTTGTATTTAAAAAAGGAAAGGAAAACATTTAAACAGAATTATATGTCCCATGTGCTGAGAAAATTCATCTTAAAAATGTAATTAGGAAGGTGATTCTGTTAGGGAAAAATGTATAAACCAAAGCCATTTTTAAAATTTGTAAATTACAAAGTGTTTTAGGAAGAGCAATTATTCCTTCTATAGTGTTGGTAAATTATGCAAAATTATATGAAACTCTGAAAGTACTTGGAACTCATCAAACAATGTTATATAAAAGATGAAATTTTACTGTTTTTTAAAATATTGTTTAATTACACATGGACACAATATCTTTATTTTGTTTATTTATTTTTATGTGGTGCTGAGGATTGAAACCAGTGCCCCACATGTGTGAGGCAAGCGCTCTGCAACTGAGCCACAACCCTAGCCCCGAAATTTTACTGTTTTTCAAGTGCAAGTCCTAGCTGAGAAAACACTGGAGAAATATTTCAGTTTATCTACCATGGAAATAAAATTAGCTTTAACTAAACATTAGCCTTCTGAATCTTAAAATAGGATAGTGTTAGTGGCACCTACCATATTTCTACATTCATCATCTCATTGATCTCACATTAACTTTGCAGGACAGGTGGTATCTACCCCAATCTTCACATGGGGAAACTGACGCTAGGGGTATAAATCAACTTGCTCAAAGTCACACAAAGTAAATGAAAAGTCAAGAACCCATGGCAGCTCATTTGGTTCGCCCTGCCCTCCTCCATCTTCATTATTTGGGGAACAACAAAGAGGGTAGAGGAAGTCATTTGGTCTTTGACTCTTGCCTTTCTTTATTTCTTGTTTTTTTTTTTTTTGTTTTGTTTTGTTTTTTTTTGCAACTAGCTGTGCTTTTTTACCCATGTATTTCATCCTAGGAGAAGACTCTTAATGGAAAGCTTCACAGGTGTCCAGGATATGGAGAATTTATTAGCTGTATTTTCTTGGTGTTTTCAGTAAGACAGAGAATTGACAGCTCTTGCGTCTTCTTTTTCAGATATTGTGGATGCTTTATCAGATCCAAAGAAATTTCTCTCAATTACAGAAAAGAGAGCAGACCAAATGAGAGCTATGGGCATTGAAACTGTAAGTAGACATGGTTGATTAGATATAGTAAGGTGGGGAGTTTGGTCACCAAACTGTGATTACAAAAGCAAGACAAAGTAATAAATTATTGAAGAAGATTTAAAGGGGGTTTTAAAACTGAGCTTATTGATTTCCTAATAGTTTCAAGGGTCTACAACAATACAGGCTATTGAGTAAAATGTGGCCACCATCAGAAAAAGCCACTTCTATGATAGTAGCTTAGCACATGTGAGGACCCCTGCCCCATTAGAAATGAATTGGAAAACATCTGTGATGATATTAGAGCAATTTACAATATAAAATGCTTTTGAAGAACTAACTAACCCAATTCAGTGAATGAATGAAGACAGCATTTGTCTTCACTTTTAACCTTTTAACTTTTAACTTTTAACCCTTGTATCAATGCCTCCCATTCCAATTCATGCTTTGTTGATTCTTTTATTTGTAAATGTTTTATTTACCAAACTCCTCCATTTGGAGTAGAAGCAACCCTCTCTCCAGGAGCTGGAAAGGTGTTCCATTATCTTTCCTTGTCTCCATCCTTTGGCTAATGCCTAAGGAATCCACATCTTCTCTACTCCTCCCAGGCAAAGACCCTTTCAGAGAGTAAAACCCCAGGGCAGGGAAACAGGAGAGGCTGAGGCTAGATGGAATCCACTAAAACAATGTGTAAGATATTAAATCTTGGGTGACATTCATTTGGGTCAGTCTGAATGTTTTTGTTCCAGAGTGACATAGCTGATGTGCCCAGCGACACTTCCAAGAACGACAAGAAAGGAAAGGCCAACCCAGCCAAAGCCAATGTGACCCCTCAGAGTAGCTCCGAGCTCAGACCCACCACCACAGCCGCCCTGGGCCCCGGCGTGGAAGCCAAGAAAGGTGCAGTAGAGTTGTGGGGCTCCTTACCTCTTCTGGCAATTGGAGCTGCTATTAATTGTCTTTCATAAGGGGATTTAGAATCACTAATTTTGCCAGTTTTCACTTGATCTTAAAACTGCAAAGGAGCACATTTTCTTATGGATTGGACAAAGCACTTAATTTCCCTGTTTAATAGGGGGTGAAAATTGGGCACAGTGGTGCACACCTGTAATCCCAGTGCCTCTGGAGGCTGAGACAGAAGGATCAAGAGTTCAAAACCAGCCTTAGCAAAAGCAAGGCACTTTCATTCTGATTGGCTAGACTTCTATTCTGATTCAATGGTGCTCATCCTACACTGATAATTAAACATTTTAAATATCCTCCTTGACCTTGAATCATTTAGGACAGTCACTCTTCTTACAGCAATAAGAATTTTTATTTTACCTTATGGATTCCTACTGTCAGTTTTGTTTATTCATTTATGCATGAATTCAGTGTCCTCAATATAAGGAAATCAAGTTTTTCTTACACTTATGTACACACAGTGCTGCAGTTAAAGGTAAGAAGTGACAGACTTTTCCAATCCAAAGCAATGTAGCAATTTAGTGGGAAACTGTGCATTGAGCTTTGGGAAACAAATTAGAAAATGAGAAGGCACAAAGTATCTCAGTTTTGCCCTGGTCCTCCAGCTGTTTGTCTGTTTTTTCTTGAAAAGAACATGGAGCAATGTAATGACACAGGCTTTGGGCATTGCATACTGGCCCTGGTCATTATGAACATTAGCCACTCAGTCAGAGATGGACAGTGGAAAATGAGGGAGCTGTGTTAAAGTTCTTGTCTCACACCTACCAATACATAAAGACATTAGAAATTATAGGGTGTTAGGTGGCCTGAGAAAGAGTGTGACCAACTTAAGACAGCCGTGATCCTTGTTCCAGAGGGAACATGCTTGTGTTTAGAGCTGCTTTACCTTGGTTCCCAAGAAGGCTGCATTTGAAGGAGCCAAGCAGCTGTCACTCTGCTCTAGTCTTCCCCATGGATGCTCTGACAAGAAGGGTCTCCCTATTGTTCATCTGGGCAGCTTACTCAGGACACCTGCAAGTGGGGAGGAGGGTAAGGTCCCAGTTGAGCTGGACCTTAAAACATAGATCTGATTCAAATAGAAAGTTTTAGAAGGATGGAGAAGCCCAGAGAAGGCAGCCTGGGCAAGAACGAGATGGAAAGCAATTCAGTGCAGGGAAAGAGGGCACAGGCAATGCTAATAGGTCATGGCAAGCTTTCTTCCTGGTCTGGAAAGGTTTCTTGGATCACCCCAATAAGGAGATGGGGCACAGCAATGAATGAAGAATTTTAAGAAGATTAGTACTGTCTTGGCAGAAGAATTAATTGAAAGGGCAAGATGCTAAGATTCATTAAGAATCATGCTCTGTCACAGCATATACCATGTTATATTTATAGAGTGTTAACAACCAGAGAAAAAGGTTTACAGGTGAGACCCACCTCATCATCAGTGTGTTTCTGGGACCATGTCTAAGAAGGGTTAAGCAGCCTTTCTTCTTAGAAAGGAGGTGGCTAATGAAAGAATGACAGTGGGAAAGGAGGGCCTGGATAGAGCTAGGAGTAGTCAGAAGGAGAAAAAGAAAGGGAAGGATGAATAGGAAGGAAAAATGGGTAAAAAGAAAGAGAAGGAAGAATAGGAAGGAAGAATAGCTTGAATATGAGCCTTAGGGAGTGATAGGGTCAGTGAAAACTCAGAGACTTCAAGGTGAGGTCCCAGAGCCGGATGGTAAGCAAAGTAGAGTTGTTAAGAGGAGGAACTGTTTCTGAGAGTCATTGAGAAGAGGAAAATAATTCTGATTCCGAACATCTGTAAGTTCAAGCTGTTGCTGATACATCTGGGAAGAAACGTGATAGTAAATCTGTGGTAGATTAAGAGGAGGAAGGAGGGACAGATCAAGTGGAGGGGTGATAAGAATAGTTAGGCAGAATAAATAGAAAATAGAAAAAAGAGAAATTTATAAGAAGAAATAGTTCTCAGTGCTTTATGTAAATATACATAAAGCTGAAATTTAAAAAAACAATGAATAGAAGGAAGATATAGAGAATAGAGGAAAGGGAAGTGGAGAAAAGAGGAGTGGGGGGAAAGAGGAAATACTGGGGACTGAGGTGGAGCAAATTACACTGCATGCTTGTATGATTACGTCTAAATGAACCCCAATGTTATGTATAACTAAAGGCAGTAATAAAAAAATAATACAAAAACAGAAGAATTCGTTTTGAGAAGAAATTATGGACAGGACTCAGGAACTTATAAAATAAATTACTGTGGAGCCAGAGACACTTGGATGATGAGGGTGGGAACCTGGCTTTAAAAAAAAACCTTGATATGGCATAAGACATGGAATGCCAGCTCTGGTGGACCACTGGTGTTGTCAGTAGGAACTAAGGAAGAGAAACAGAAGAAAAAAACAAAAGAGAGGTGCTGGTGAAACAAGGCCCTGAGAAAAATCCCATGTGGCAAGGGCATGGTGTACAGCCGAGTGGATTCCTCTCCTCTCCAAAGGTGCGGCGCTGGCTGGGAGGTTCTCAGAGTGCTTCTCCTGGATTTGCAGTGACTGCACCCATGCTGCTTCATAACCTTTTCCATTTTAAAGACAAAGAATTAAAAAGAAATTACTCAGTTCCTAGTTAATTTTCAAATTAGGGATTGAGAGAAAACAGGTGATTTTAGAGGAACTATGTTGATAAGAATGAAACTTTATATAGTGGAAATTCAATTAGCCAGAATCTTTGGAGCCTGAAATGTGCTACTTGACCTACTTTCCTACCAGAGAATCCTGTAATTGCCCACCATCCAAGACAGAGACTTGAAGCCACTTGTGGCTTTTTAATGTATTTAATTTCATTTAAGGTTGAGAATTAAACCTTGAGTTTCTTATTCACACTTGCAATATTTTAGGTGCTCAGGAGCCACACATGTAGGTGGTGGCTCTCTATTGGACACCTTGCACATAGGTGTCCATTGTCATCAAAAATTTCTACCCATGGCTGGGGTTGTAGTTCAGTGGTGGAGCACTTGACTCACACGTGTGAGACACTGATCCTCAGTACCACATAAAAATAAGTAAAGTAAAGGTATTGTGTCCATCTACAACTAAAAAAAAAAAAAGAAAAAAATATAAAAGTTTTACTGATCACACTGCTCTAGGCAAATAGATAGAACTGAGTATATACAGTTTCCTTATCTGTAAAATGTGTTTCTTTGTTCTAATTAGATCATATATAGGAACCAAAACTTTTACAAGATATTTGTGTCTTTCTGAAACAGTGTACAAATGTTATTGAGGGAGGTGTAAGTTTTTGCAGGTTCCTACTTCTCAATATTTAGAAAAAAGAAAATCTAGTCATCTGGGTCAAGATCATATAGTAGTTGGTAGATCTCTGAAGGATCTTATATGCCTCCCAAATCCTGCATATTCCTTTTATAGGCTACAGAACTGAGACTCAAGGGTAAAGAGCTATTAGCTGTGCCAGGATTCAGTTCCCTGCCCTACACCACCTTTTCACTTACTCTCTGCCAAAAAGCAGGAAGGTGGCTTGTGATATCAGACACAAGACATCAGAGAGGGACCCCACAAACCCTTCACACTCCTCTCCTAAAATGTTATAGATGCCAACCCTGATTTCTCTCTATCAAGAGTCTGTCTCTGCAGCCTTCCCACCCTCATACTGGATGTGCAAATCTTAAAATGAGTCAAGCTGGAGAAATACTGGCCTGGGACTTGATGCTGGATGTTTCTTGAATGTATCCTACCCTGGCCTTTGGGATTCTAATGAAAATCAATTACAGTGCAGAGGACACATTCATTTTGTTGGCCCCAAATGAAAATCTGTGAACAGAAACCACTAAGGATTCAGATTCTTCTGCAATGGTGGTTGCCATAACAACACCTGGGCTAGCTTTACTCAGATAGTTGGCTGACTTATTGCATTACTGGGGGTTCTAATGGCAGCATCCTGTTATACAATAATTTTCATTATGTCCTGTATATTGCTTCACTCTATAGTTACTAACGTACAAAGATGAAATTTGTTAAAAGAATGATACTGAAAAAAAAAGCATTTTGTTCTTTGATGATGATTAAGTTTGGGAATAGCATTGGGAGTTAGTTGACTGATATTATATGTCTTGAAATGCAGAAGATTAAAGTAACTGTAATAGATGACATTGTACCTGATCAGATCCCTTTTTGGAGTTGCTTAGCCCATCCACCAGCTGCTAAGAATGTTGACTTGCTTCTTTTCCAGAAATTTGCCCAAACCATGGGAGTTCTCTTACCTGAAAGGTTTTATAAAACCTCTGAAGCTCATAGCTGACTCATCTGAAGTCACAAAAGCCCACCTTCCTTTCATCCTGGTAGAGTGACTCTCAAGAGTGCCATTTATACATAGGATCAGGCTGAGAGTGCATTTCTGCTAGAAGTACACCCTGTTTCTTCCTGTGCCCTATCCTCCCTCTTTCTCTCTCCCTTTTGGATTTCTCCTGAGAGTCTACCATCAGTATGTCATATGCACAGAAATCTTGTTTGTGAGAAGGAGACTTCTCAGGCTCTTCTTGTAGGGAGCCTAAGACACTAATCATTTCAATGGTCTATTTAAATGCTGTATCATAGGAATTTAAGGTGTTCATATCCATACCATTACATGTAATTCTGCTTCAAAGTCATTAGATAAGTTTTCAAATCTGTAATTTCAGATGAACAGTTATCCTTTCTGATTTTTAATATGCACAGTAACTTTTAATGACTTTTTTTAGGCATTGAACTTATCCCTCAAGTGAGGATAGAAGATTTAAAGCAGATGAAGGTAATTGGACCATTTTGCAGACACTCTTGTATTATGCATGTTGGTAAAACCAAAATATTTTTGTTTCTCTCCAATTGCAATCATTCTGACTACAAAACATACACACGCACACACAACTTATTTTGGATTCTCTTCCCCCCCCCCACAGGCTTACTTGAAGCATTTAAAGAAACAACAGAAAGAGCTAAATTCTTTAAAGAAGAAACATGCAAAGGTACAATGTCTTGTGTGCATGTGCGTGTTTAATTTCATTCGCTTTCTTTTTGTGTTTCACTTTGATGAAAAGCTATAGCTTCTATTTTGTGTTATGTATGGAACAGTTATTCATAGACAAAAGCACTACTTAGGAGCTCATCCTAGCTAACCAGACAGCAGTATCTTCATTTTAACTGATTTGCAATGGAATTGCAATACAGAATCCATTAGGGTTCCATTGTCACTGCTTTGTAGCCTGCATTTCTAACAATTATCTAAAAAATGTAATGAAGCTTCACCCATTTCAAAATTCTTCCACTAATAATATAACTTTTAAAATCTTGGGAGAACAGTTATATAAAACATTTGGTGACAGCCTGACTGTCGATGACTAGCTCACACGATGGCTGTAGGTTATCTTAATTCCCTGGGTCTGATAGTTCAGCACACACTGTGTGGAGGAAGAAGCTAGTAAGCTCTGTACTTCCTACCTCAACACCTGGAGAGGGAACACTTCTCATTTCCCCAACTCAGGGTTATGTAAGCCCTGCTCAGGAGCCTACTTCTGAAACATATTTATTTTTCCTTTTAACCCATAAGAAATCTTTTTGGCAATGATTGGGAGAAATTGTAAGGGTTAGTTGGAAGTTTAAGAGAACATCTGTAGGTGGGCCCAAGAATTCTCCAGGTGTTGAAAAATATCCCAGCTCACAAACAAGATCCTTTTTTCCATTCTTCCCTCACAAAGAAGGGAGAAAAAATGCAGTATCATTTTCCTTTCTAAACTGTGTAACACGTGCTGCTGCGGCTACTGCTGGGAGGACAGTGTATGCCCTTTTCTGTGAAGGGCAATAAGAGCAAAAGAAACTTCATTTTTTAAATTTTTTTTTTGTTTGGATATACATGACAGTAGGGTGTATTTTGACATATTATACATACATGTGGTGCAACCCATTACAATTTCGATCCCATTCTTGTGGTTGAACATGATGTGGAGTTATACTGATCATGTATTCATATGTGAGCATGGAAAAGTTATATCAGATTCATTCCCATCCCCTCTCCCCTCATTCCCCTTTGTCTAATCAAAAGAATTTCTATACATCCCCTCTCTACCCTCCATTGTTATGGGTTAATATTCACCTATCAGAGAGAACATGTCCATCTTTGGTTTGGGAGGACTGGCTTATTTCAATTAACATGATATTCGCCAGTTCCATCCATTTACTGGTAAATGCCATAATTTCATTATTCTTTATAGCTGAGTAATATTCCATTGTGTATATATACCACTTTTTCTTTATCCATTTATCTGATGAAGGGCACCTAAGTTGGTTCTGTAGCTTACCTTTTGTGAATTGAGCTGCTATTAACATTGGTGTGGCTGTGTCACTGTAGTATGCTGATTTTAAGTCATTTGGGTATATACCGAGGAGTGGGATAGCTGGGTCAAATGGTGGTTCCATTCCAAGTTTTCTAAGGAATTTCCATACTGCCTTCCAGAGTGGTTGCACCAATTTGCAGTCCCACCAGCAATATATGAGTGAACCTTTTTCCCTACATCCTCATCAACAGTTATTGTTACTTGTATTCTTGATAATTGCCATTCTGACTGGAGTGAGATGGAATCTCAGAGTGGTTTTAATTTGCCTTTCTCTAATTGCTAGAGATTTTGAATATTTTTTCATATTTTTTAAAAATTATTTGTTTATTTATTTTAATAAACTATATAAGACAGCAGAATGCATTTTGATTCATTGTACACAATTGCAGCAAAACTGTTCATTTCTCTGGTTATACATGATGTAGCATTGTTCAGTCATACATGTACCTAGGGTAATGATGTCCGTCAATCTCATTCCACTATCTTTCCTGCCCCCATACCCCTTCTCCTTACCTTCCCTCCCTCCCCCCTTTGCCCAATCAAAGTTCCTCCATTTTTTTTCCATGCCCCCTCACATTATGGATCAGCATCCACTTGTCAGAAAGAACATTTTGCCTTTTTGACCATTCATATTTCTTCTGTGACATGCCTGTTCAGTCAGTTCCTTTGATGATTATTGATTGAGTCATTTGGGGTTTTGGATGTTAAGTTTTTGAGTTCTTTGTATATCCTGAAGATTAAAGCATTAAAGATTTTCTGCCATTTCTCTAGGCTCTCTCTTTTTTTTATTTTTTGTAGTGATTTCTCATGCTTCTGATTGTGCAGGATGTAGCATCACACCAGTCATGTATTTGGTTTTTTTTTTTTTTTTAATTTTTTATTGTGGGTTGTTCAAAACATTACAAATTTCTTGACATATCATATTCCACACTTTGGTTCAAGTGGGTTATGAACTCCCACCTTCACCCCATACACAGATTGCAGAATCACATCAGTTACACATCCATTGATTTACATATTGCCATACTAGTGTCTGTTGTGCTCCGCTGCCTTTCCCATCCTCCACC
>NW_026000026.1:34439938-34478212 GCF_001458135.2 Marmota marmota marmota
ACGTGTGTACCACGCTGGCAGGCCACTGGGCCTGACCCGCCAGTCTGTCACAGGTCTGTTTACCTTGTAAGCGCGGGCGGCGGCTCTGCCCTGCCCCTCCTACCACGCCCATGTACCACTGGGTCGCGGGTCTGCCCACCTTGCGGGTGCTTGTGGCGGCTCCCCTCCGCCCCCTCTCCAATTGTGGTCACGCGGTCACCACGCTGGCGAGCCGCTGGGCCTGCTCCGGGCGCTGGCGGCGGCCCGGCTCCTCCCCTCTGGCTCGACGACAAATCGAGGAGACTCGGGTGTCTGTGCCTCACCCCCCCTACCAGGAGACCAACTCTCTCTAGGCTCTCTCTTCACATTCTTGATTGTTTCCTTTGCTGTGAAGAAACTTTTTAGTTTGAATCCATCCCATTTATTGATTCTTGATTTTAATTCTTGTTCTTTAGGAGTTTTATTGAGGAAGTCTATTCCTGAGCCGATATGATGGAGAGTTGGACCTACTTTTTCTTCTAGTAGACACAAGGTTTCTGGTCTAATGCATAAGTCCTTTATCCACTTTGGATGGATTTTTGTGCAGAGTGAGATATAGGGGTTCATTTTTTACTTTGAAATGACTTCTGAGTCACTTTAAACTAACCTTGCAATTCCATTCTTTACACTTACAAAGAATTCCATTCTTTATACTTATCCCAAGGTTCACCCCAAGGCATGCCCTGTAGTCCTGGGCTTGAGCAGTATACTGCTGAATCACTCTAGATATTAAGATGCAAAATGTATGGCCTGAAAGCCCATCACTTCTTTGAGAATTTTTTTCTCATTTGAAGTTAGGCCTAATCATGGCCTATTAATGTTCCCTATATTAGTGAATCAATGGTTCAGCAAATTTGCTGACACAGAGGTCACTTCAAATACCTGAGTTCCTAAATTCATGAGCAATTCCATTCAGTGGATTTCCTCTCCTTGCCTATTTGGGAAATACTGCATATTTTTTTTAAGTGTGGGGCTCTTAGAGACAGAGATGTTTAAAGTAAGGATTTCAATTTTGTGGCATATTTGCAATAAATAGAGTATGGAAAAGCAATAGAGAGAGAAGAAAGGAAATAAGAGAGAATGCAAGTGAAAAGATTTTAATAATTAGGAATGAAGTTGATGCCCAAGTGCCACAGCATTATGTAACAGATTTCCCTTGCATTTAAGGTGGATTTCTGTCATTGAGAATGCATCTCAGTGACCTTTGGCATATTTAGGTAGGTAAATTTTTTTGGCTTCATTTAATATTTCCTTGAAGCATGGCCAGGAAATATACTGTGACTGATAATAATAACAACAGTTACAACAGCTACAATTTTTCCATGTTTTCCAGATGCCAAACTAGTACATTATGTGCATTGTCTCAATCAATGAGCCTTCGTTTGCACTTTAGGAAATTAAGGACTAGTGAGTTTGAGCAATTTAACTAATGTTTTAGAGTTAAGGAGCTAGAGAGCTGGTAATTGAACCCAAATCGTCTAAGTCTAGAACTCATACTCTTTATTTCCTTTTTATTTTTTTGGTACTGGAGATTGAACCCAGGGACACTTAATCACTGAAGTACATTCTTAGTTCTTTTTATTTATTTATTTATTTTATTTTGAGATAGTGTCTTGCTAAGTTGCTTAAGACCTCACCAAATTTCTGTGAACTTGGAATCCTCCTACCTCACCTCCTGAGTCACTAGGTATATAGGCGTGCACCTCTATGCCTGACTTTATTGCATTATTCTGTGTAGGATATTGGATGCTTCACAGAATGAACAAGTCCACTCTCATTGGGTCAAATGCAGTGACAACACATGGGATATTAAGGAAATTCCCTATTTACTTGGACAGTGTTGATGTACTAGTTATCTTGATGGTTACTGAGGAAGAATGTGCCTCAGTTCTTTTTGAGTTGACCTACATCATACATACAGTCACCTATTGATTCTCTTGTCTTAACTTTGAGTCAAACTGAGTCCCAACTGACTCAGGTCATTTCACAGGCTTATCTGTTTAATCACATAACTGCAAAGATGGGAAACTTTTTTCCTGAGAGACCATTTATAAGTAACAGTGGGTCTTTCCTTCCACCTCAAATGCCTTGGGCTTCATTCCATTCATTTCCTTCTCCCAGATTAGGAGGAAAATATTAATCTCATTCATCAGCCAGTAGGTCCCAAATGACTAGATGGTTCTAAGCTGCCCTCATTTGCAGGAAATAATCTGCAGCTTATTCAAGTCCCCTTATTATAACAGGAAATACAAGATTTTAAATGTCCCCAAATGCTGCTGTCTGAATTTATGTGGACTTTCATAACACTTTTACTGTGCACTTTTGGGGAGGAAGCTTTAGCTCTGTTACTTACAGAGCCAAAGTGCCATGATGGTAGAACTTATTTGCTCCTTTTTAGAATGCTTTTCAGAAGCATTTCTGAACAAATAAATGCATTTCACCTGTCTTTCATATCCTTTTACACTTCAGAAGTCAAAGGCATAAGTGTGATTATAAACTTATGAATGAATTTTGTCTCCCACTTTAAATATACCAGGGATCCACTTTTTTATCCAGCTTGTGTTGGCAGTATAATTTATGAAATCGGAACTCTAGAGTCTTTTATATAAACTATTATGACTAATAAAGCTAATATTTATTTAATGCCACTTTTGTGTCACATATTTTATATACATTCTTAAAACCTCACAATAGTTCTGAAACCTAAAATAATACTCTCCAAATTTTAGACATGAATGAAATGAAATTCAGAGAAGGGAAGTCTCTTACCCAGAACAATATAACTAGTTAAATGCTGATTAAAACCTGTTTGCATAATTCTTAACATCATATCTTTACCACTTATCACATTGTCTATTTTTATTTTTAAAAAAAGGATTCGGTCTCTTTTGGTTGTCTAAGGGCTTTGTAAATCATTATTGTCCAATAATTGAACCTTCTTGTCTATAGATATTCTGTATTTTTTTCAGTCCATATTATTTTCTTAAGATTTTCCACTGTTTCATCTAAGCCAACTTCTAAGATGAAGAATATATATGAATATTTACTTGTCTATATATACTGAGGTCTACTTGCTAATATGCTTGTCTTGCACACACAAAAAATGAAAAACTAGTGAAGGACAATGTGAAGATGCAGCAAATCTGTTACCATTGGGACATGCTGGTACCGAATCTCCTTTTGACCTGTTTAACCTAACATGCATTTTTCTGTCAGCATTTTTTAAATGGTAATACTAGCTCATACATATTGATGTCTATATAAGCACTTACTCTCAGGTATCCTTGTAACAATTATATAAAGGGGAACTATAAGAATATTAACTTGTATCAGTTAGCTTTTGCTGGGTAACAAACCATGCTGAAACACAGTGACAAACAACCATTACAATATTGCTTGCAATATTGTGGGCCAGTGGTTTGGGCTGGCTTCAGCTGGATGACCCCTCTGGTCTTAGCTGGATTCATTATGTGTCTGCTGTCACTGTCAACATGACAGGTAATGGGCAGACAGTCAGCTGACTAATTTAGGAAGGCCTCTGCTAAACCATTTCCTCTCTGTGGTCCAAGCTTGTTCACATGGCAAAGGTCCCAAGAGACCAAGAAGAACAGGCAAGTTTTCTTGATGCCTCAGCTCAGACTGGCACACCATCCTCCTTGGCTAAAGCAAGTCATACATCTGGCCTACATATAAAGGATGAGAACTCTACCTCTTGACAGGTGGCAAAGTCATAATGTAAAGTAGGGTATATTGAGAGAAGAAAATAATTATGACTGTTTTTGCAGATAGTCAACCATGACTCCTTGGGAGGACGAGCAAGGGTCATTTTCATTAAGAGAAAGGCATGCTTTTCAACTTTTTAAGGTGATCCCATCCTTAGAGCAAAAGGATGGACAGAGGAGATAGTTTATGCTTAACGGAAGCACACCTTGACTAAATCACCTAATTTTTAAAATGGTGAAGAAAGGATTTAAACCAAATTCAGTCTGACTGGAGAACCCAAGCTCTTAGCCACTATGCTTAATGCCTTTGAATTCTTCCACATTAATTTCTCTTTCCACACATCATCTTCTTGATGGCCTTAGCTACAGATTTTTAAGAGCAGTCAAGAGACTTTGGGCACAAATATCTCAGCTTCTTTTGGAACTAGTTTTGCAACATCTGATTGTTGGGCCAAGAGCCAAAGTCCTCACAAAAATGCAAAACCTTATGTCCAGCAGAGACCTAATTATCATCTCCAAGGTGAGATCTGAGAATGCATTTTGAATACTCTTCTCTCCTGTGTACACTGTTATTTTGAAAACTGCCTGTGGGAACCCTGTTTAGCACTCTTTACTATCCTTCAGCCTCTAATTGCAAACTCCACTGATGGCCTGCAGGATGCAGACCATATCTTCTTAAGGAAACATAGCCTTCTTTACCCTGTTGTCAAGCAATGGTGAGAATAAATTCTCCCAGTCTTTCTGTAAAAGTCTACAACTCATTCATAATAGTTTTGAGGCTAAAGTGGAGCTAAGGATCACCACCCCAAAACCCTGGTTATGAAATTACCTACTGAGCAAAGATGAAAGCCCAGGCAGCACTCTCCTAAGAGCTGTGCCCATGGTTCAGCCTTGACACTTTGGAGCTAAGAGCATGGACCAGTATTGACACCATCTTCAGTGACTATAGGGAGATCTCTTCTCTTTCACATGTCAATATAGGTAAATTCCACTCCTGGGGCTGGTAGCTCAGTGGCAGAGCACTTTGCCTAGCACGTGTGAGGCCTGGGTTGGATCCTCAGCAGCACCACATAAAATTAAACAAATAAATAAAAATTAATGAATAAATAAATATTCTGGCCATCTACCAAAAAAAAATTAAATAACAATAATTCCACTTCTTTTCAGGCCTAAAGGGAAATAGACCATCCATGAACTAAATCTCAAGTGATTTAAGAATCCAATAGGGTGTTTATTTCCAAACTTGAAGGTTAACTACAGGATGAAGATAGAATAGTGGAGCAAACATGAGACTACCATTTGCAAATGAAAGCGGCCTGTGATCTCTTGATAGAATACTGAGAAGGCAGGAATAATGACCATTAGAGTCCCAAATGACATAAAGATGTTCATTAAAACCTCTATGTTTTGAAAAAAGGTAATGGTCAATTGCTTTTGATCCTCTGAATACAGCTGGTAATCTAACTCCTACTTGTCTCTCACTTTCTAGAACAATCTATTCAATTTGAACCAGAAACTAGGATAATGGTTTTCATGTGTCCAATAGATGAGACATGCATAAAGCAGAACTAAGCAACAGTGATTCCACCTGAACCCATGACTCCTTGGGGTCCTGGGCAAGGGTCATTTTCATTAAGAGAAGGGCATGCTTTTCAACTTTTTAAGATGATCCGATCCTTAGAGCAAAAGAATTAAAACCCAAAGCTAGGTCAATATCTGCGATAACATGTTAGGGGAAAAAAACTGCAATTCAAAGGCTACAGGAGCCAGGCAGGAATTAACTAAAGGAAGTTGACCAGGTCTAAACTCAAGAAAGGTAAGATATGCTCATCCATGTTCAAGAACATGTGAGACTCATCTCCTACAATTGGTGTCTCAGAGTATATGGGCCAATTGGGTTTTCTAACAAAGAATCGTAAAATCTTATACATCAATTTCCTGCTCTTTTAATATTGGCCTCTAATTCAGTGTCTTCTTGAAACACTATGTAGGTCACAAACACACACACACAAACAAAACAAAACAAAAAACCTAAAAATGATACCTGCAGGCTGGATGCAACCCTTGGGCTACCAGTATCAACTTTAAATGAGTCAAATAAAATACCCAAGAAACCTACTAAAATCTGCCATTCCTATAAAGCTTCTGGTGGAAAAATTTGATTTTTGCTATGTAAGACTGCTCTTGAACTCCTTAACTGCAATTCATGCTAAGACCTCAAGAACTGTTAGGAAACTGAAAGGGACAAAGACACAGAAGCCACCCACAGTCAGCCTGTTGGTTATCTCCCAGTTGCATGCTGAATTACCATGAGTTAACTCAGATTTTTAGTGCCATCCATGGTGTAATAATTCACCTCCATAGTGACATGGGTCACAGGGATGAATGGCAGCAGTAAATTTCTTAAAAGATGAATTTTCTTTTCTTAACTTGAATGAGAAACATATACAAATTTTGCCAAAAGTTATACATATTTCTCCTCCACGTATATCTCAATTAAAATTAATTTTGGTATTCTCGACCTGAATGAATGAAAAACAATTATGATTCTTTGATAATGTCTTACATTTCATTAAGGTACAAAAGACTAAAATAAATGATAGAATATTTTTGAGCTAAAATGGGCTTAGAGAACATTTTCTTCCTCCTTGAACATATAGAGTGGGAAGTTGAGGCTTGACTCAGAGTCAAATGGCAATTAATAATTAGGATCCCTCTTTCTTGATAAAAAAAGTGTTGTCTAGGGACCAAATCATCCTGAAACACTTCAGTAATCCCTGCCTACCACATAAGAGTAGAGTTTTGAGTCCAGAGAGAAACACAGAGGTAATTTTTTAGGACCAGTTTTCTTTTTAACTTTTGTTAACCATAATTACTTTAATTCAATATTATTCTAATTTTTAAAATTATTTATACATACATTAGCTAAACTTAATTTTTTAGACTTACAAAATTAATCATACTAATCAACCATAATGACTTCCAAATCTTAGAGGACTAGTAATGGAACATTTTAATAAGAGTTTTGCCCTCCACCCAGCCCAAGACCCTGTGAGAGTAGTTAAATAATTTCAAGAACATATCAGTGGGCTAAGCTTGCAGGGAAAATTGTTTTTATTAAATTAATCTGATTCCCAAGTCACTCTCAGTGTATCATCATGGGTATTGAGTAGTATAAATAGATTTATATGTCATTGTATTTTGAGTAGGGTATAATAGGCATTTGAAATATGATTTATATTAGATTTACTTAGAACCCTAACAACCCTATAAAGTGTGTATCACTATCCCAATTATGAAGGTGAACAGACTTGTTCCACAACTTGAGACTGAGAAATCTATATTCTTAACCCACTTAATGCCAGTTTGTAGAAGCTCTCACTGAAGTGTGTTTATAACACAAAGGTGTACACATTGCCAATATAGCAATATTAAGGGTTGTCCCAAGTACAGATTAAACAAGACAGTATTGCATATAACAATCTGACCCTAAATCCACAGAAAGATAACATCACTTTTGTGCCCATTAAGTTCCTTTTCTTGGAACCTTCCAGCCAGCACCAACCTCCTCCCCTTCCCCTCCCAGAGACTGGCCTTGTGCAACAACGCATTTACGTATAAATGAATTATAGATCCAGTCCTGTGTTAATTCACTAAGAGAGCTGGGGGATTAAAGTTTCATTAAAGTTAAAAATCCCTTTCCCCATTTTATGTCATGAATCTTTAAAATAGACATCCATGCATTCAGGTTGCTTAAATTCATGCCTAACTTAGGAAGAAAATTAATTTGTTTTTAAATTGTCATTGAATTTTTAAAAAGGCAAAAGGAAATATGACTCTAGTAGTAGTTCTACAAACTTAACAACACCTGTCCATTCCAGTCAAAAGTATCACCCCACTTCTTAAGAGCCAGACTAATCTATTTCATCAAATATCATTTAGAGGTTGGGGTCACTGATGGTGCTGGTTTTTTCTGAGCTGCAAAAGAAATCTGATTTCATATAAGTCACTGGCTGTAGTTACTGCCTTTCTCATTGTCCAGGAGAAAATAAGGTTTGTAGAGAAGTAGTTTCTATTTTCAAAGCATTGCTGCTTTAATTCCATGATTAAATGAAGCGGATCGGAAAACATTTTAAACATATATAAAACTGAAGGCTAGAACTACTGAATGCTCTCATCATCCTCAGGAGTATATTTGAAAAGAAAGTCAGTGAAAAGACCTAGTGATGTCAATTCAGATTCAGCCGATGGGGACAACCTGGGGTGGAACAATGCTATTCCAGGTGTTTAGAATCCATTTCACATAATTTCTTCTCTTTTGCAAAATATACATATATATATATTTATATATATGTGTGTGTATATGTATATATATATATATATATATGTATACATGTACATATATATATATGTGTGTATATATATATATATATATATATATAGTGGTTACACTTTAGGGTTTGAAGACTGGCGTGTAGAAGGTACAATTAGAGCAGTCTCCAGGATAGCAGGAGATGAATAGGTAGGAATCATATGAAAACATGAAGCAAAGACTTTGAAATGTTTGGCACTGCCCGCCCTAAAGCAGGGTTGCTTTTTGAGGTCAGTGTGTTCATTAGACAGGTTGGGGCTTCCTAGCTGGGCATGCCCTGGAACAGAAAATTTGCATTGGATGAGACTGAAAGTCTATGTAGTTCTCAGACTCAGTTACTTTTTCTTTGACTTTCCAAAGACCCTGCAAAAGCTAGTGAAATGATGCCAGCCCAATGGTATTAAGTACCAGCCATGATAAAATTCCAACTCATAACAGCAAATTCTTCTTGTTCCAGGAGCACAGTACCATGCAGAAGTTACATTGCACGCAAGTTGACAAAATTGTGGCTCAGTACGACAAAGAGAAGTCCACTCATGAGAAAATCCTGGAGAAGGCAATGAAGAAGAAGGGGTAATGCTGCTTATTTTCTTCTGGAGACTTTTTCACTTTTTATATTT
The DNA here is from genome assembly GCF_001458135.2 of Marmota marmota marmota. NCBI lineage: Eukaryota > Metazoa > Chordata > Mammalia > Rodentia > Sciuridae > Marmota > Marmota marmota. The sequence continues at coordinate 34,448,671 of NW_026000026.1, forward strand.
TACCTTTTCCCACAGTACAGCTGCTTGTTTATGCCAAGGAAGAACTTAGTGTTGGCTCAGTTTTTGTCATTAAAAAGAGCTCCTGAAAAATGAGACTCACTCATTTTTTACACCCTAGTATCCAAACAGGGCAAGGCATCGGTCCATTTAACCTTGGTTTAGGAACCTTTCTCAACAGAGGCCCTGAAACCTACTCATTCATTGTAATTAGATCTAATACAAAAAAGAAATCTTAGCCAAAAGTAATGGAAAAGAAAATACTTTTCTATTCTGAGAATTGGTTTCACTTTTTATTTTAGGAATAATGTTAAACTTACAGAAAAGTTGCAAAAATACAGAATTATCCCCTTCTGTGCATTCCACTTCCTGTTATTTCAGTTCCTATGGTCAACCGCAGTCCAAAAATATTAAATGAAATATTCTAGAAATAAGCCTTAAATCTAATTAACTTTCATTACAGTATATAGTTCTAATTGTTCTATTTTAATTTTAGTTACTGTTGATGACACTTTACTGTACCTAATTTATAACTTAAATTTTATCATAGGCATGTAGGTATAGAAAACATAATACAGTTGAGTTTGGTACTATCTATAGTTCCAGGCATTCACTAGGGGTCTTGGAACTTGTTCCCTGTGGATAAGGGAGGACCACTGTAGTACAGAGAAATCCTATATGCCCATAAGGCAGCTTCCCCAAAAGTTCACATCTCATATAACCACAGTACAATGATCAGAGCATGAAATTCACATTGGAATAATACCACTCGTGAAACTCTATTGCTCTTTCAGGTTTCTCCAGATTTCCCAATAATTCTGTTTTTCTTTTCTGGGATCCACTCTAGAATTGCACATTGCATTTACTTTCTTCTCAGTCTCCTCCAGTCTATGAGAGTCTCTCCCTTTCAATTTGCAAGAGTTCTGCTCAGTTATTTTGTAGAATGTCTCTCCTTTTGGATTTGATGTTTTCTCATGATTGGAGGGAGGTCATGCATCTTTGGCCAGCACACCCAGAAGCGATGCTGCTTCCTTGCCAGCTCTTGATGTCAGGGGTACGTGATGATCTATCTCATTGACAGTGATGTTGATCTGGATCACTTGGTTGAAAGTGGTCTCTGATAGATTTCTACACTGCAACATGCACTGCTTTTCCCTTTACCATTAATCTGCATCTTCAGGAAGATACTGTGAGACTAGCACACATTCTATTTCTCTGATGAATTATTTGAGAGGTAACTTTATATTGATTACAGCTTTATTTTCCAGAAAAATACAAATTAGACATAACTACAGAGCATTAGCATTATGCACAGTGTGCCTTTTGTTTTTGCTGTTGTTTTCACTGTGTATCACCGCAGAAGAACCAGGGCTTTGAAAACATTTCAACACGTATTTAAGTGAGTCAGGCACAGCTCATGCCTTATGTGACCATATTGGTGGTGAATATGATACATTTTGAGAAGCTGTGACTGTTTAGACTTTTGGCTACATTAGCAGCTTTTATTTGACATATTTATTTATTTATCTATTGGTAATCTGTTTTCTTTTTTTCACATGAAATTTTTAACCAAAATGTGAAAGGGAGATAGACAGATCCAAATGATATGTTTTAAGAAGGAAATTTTGGAGAACTTTAAGGTCCTCTCCAAGAATAAGCATTTTTAATTCACAAGTCAACTTTTCCCAGTAATGCCTTATGTATATTTTTAATGACTATCTTGGAATTTTTTTTAAACCAGAATCTTTATTTAGGAGATATTAGACTGGAGCATCATATCTTGTCTTTGTTAAAAAGTATTTGACAGCTTTCTAAATCAACAACACTGCCTCTAGGAAAACAAAGATGTATCTTTACCTTGTTATTGTTCTTACTCCCAAAGGTTAAATGGAGTCAAAGTGACATTTCATAGTTTTTCCTCCTAGGACTCTTAGTGCCCTAGTCAGCCTAGTGAGTCGTCTTGGAGATCTCTCAACAAATGGATCTTGTAGACAAGATTAAAAAGGGCTTGGAATGTGTTTCAATGGTTAAGCATCCCTAGGGTCAATACCTAGGTCAAAAGAAACAAAAAATTAACTTCAAAAATTAGACATCAGATACTCTCTTCTGGAGAGCCATATTCTAAGCAGAGTTCCCGAGTGTTACTGACCATGGTATCAAGGTTGTCAAGATTATTGACTATAAACAAGTTGGGAAGACATCCAGGAATGGGGAAACTGGTTATGAAGTCGTTGGAAATTTCTTAAGCAGAATTCATTTCTGAAGCAACTTAAACCATCTGTTCGACATAGGATTTTTCAACTTTATGATGGTATGAAAACAAGATGGCTGACTAGAAACCCTATTTTTTGTTGTTTTAATTAGCTACACATGAAAGTACAATGATCTTGACATATCATACATTTGAATCAAATGGGGTATAATTTCTCATTATTCTGAGTGTACAGGTTGCAGAATCACGTAGGTCATACAGTCACGTATATACATACAGCAATACTATTGTCTGTTTTATTCTGCTGTCCTTCCTATCCCCCCTTCCTCTCCCCTCCCCTCCCATCACTTCTCTCTACCCAATCTAATGTGACACAATTCTTTTTTTCCCCCTCACATCATTATACATGTAATCTGTATAACAATGAGGGTCTCCTTCCTTCTTCCATGCATTTCCCCTTCTCCCTTCTTTCCCTCCCACCTCTCTTCCCTATTTAGTGGTAATCTTCTTCTCATGCTCTTCCTCCCTATCCCATTTTGAGTCACCCCCCTTATATCAGAGAAGACATTTCAGCATTGGTTTTTTTAGGGATTGGCTAACTTCACTTAGTATAATCTGCTCTAATGCCATCCATTTCCCTGCAAATGCCATGATCTTGTTATTTTTTAGTGATGAGTAATAATCCATTGTGTATAAATGCCACATTTTTTTTATCCATTCATCCATTGAAGGGCATCTAGGTTGGTTCCACAGTCTAGCTATTGTGAATTGTGCTGCTATAAACATTGATGTGGCTGTGTCCCTTGTAGTATGCTCGTTTTAGGTCTTTTGGGTATAGTCCAAGAAGGAGAATAGCTGGGTCAAATGGTGGTTCCATTCCCAGCTTAGAAATCCTACTTTGAATTTTAAATTTCAATAATTGCCTGGGCTAGCAGCTTGCCATGCTGGGCAGCAGCCACCAGACAGACACACCATCACAAGGGGAAATATTTGACTCCACAGTGAACTGTGCTAAGCCAGGATGCTTGAGAGACTAGATGAATGAGATGCATTTGCGACTTACGATGAATCTAGCAGATGTGACCCCATAATAAGTCAAGACTCATTTGTAAAAGGTTTCCTTACTTTGCCTCCTCAGTGAAGGGAATGATTGAAATGGGGCAGGGAGGATCTAAAAGTGCTCAGCAGCCGTTGCCTAATGATATGATAACTATGTCTCTCCTGTGTTTTCTACTCAGCATCTTTAAGGTAGCAGGGAAAAGATGAATGGGAAAGAACAGGAAGGATGAGATGAAGTTGAGGAAATTCAAAACTACAGAAATTATTTTATGTAGCCAGAAAATAAATGAGATGATGCAATGTGTGAAAAAAGTGCAATCCTGGTTTTTAATATTATTGGAGTGCTTAGAATATGTCCCAACCTAAGACCATTGAATACCATGTATCATTGCACTTAATGTGAAAGATGTTGTCTAGAAAAAGGCAGGACAGCGTTTCAGTAATACCCAAGCTCACTGAATAACAGACTAGAAAAGAAACATACTGGGTGCCAACCCCAAAGAAGGAACGGATTTGATGAAAGATGTTGCATTTTTAGAGTAATGCATCTTTCAGAGGAATGCTCAATTAATAATATAATGAAACATTCTGACTTGGGTTGTAATAAACGAGAACATAATTGCTGAAAACAGAAGCTCAGGACTTGTTCTTGTTTTAGCATCAATATGGAAAGGAAAACATCATCATTGAAATATGCAGTAATGGTTGCTGGGCAATTGCCTAGTATCTATTTCTTACAATCGAATAAGAAGCAGAAATTACCCTGTGATGCCAAGAAAGGCTATTTTCTTCCTCATTGGCATATATAAAAGACAAAAATCTGGCTTTACAACCAAAATGTAAGAATTAAAATTTCACTTCCAGGATAAAGACCTATTTTCCAGTTTTCATCCCAAATAATATTTTATTGAACAAATGAAAAAGAGCTTTAAGAAAAATAGGAACCAAAATGGAAACTCTGACAACAGACCCTTAACAATGAAATAATTGCTAGGTCTGGAGCATCTCTTTGTGTAGCAGTTGAATTGAGTAATCATGGTACAGATAATATTTTGTAAGGTGTGAATCTATTACTAGAAAAACTGATGCCGCCCAATGAGCCATAGCATTCCAATTTTGATGAATATATTGTCTTCATCAGAAAGCTTTGTTCCAAAGGCCCAAGGGAATTGGGAGAGATCTAATTTGTGGCATGTATTTGCAATTTTCCATTTTCAGGGGAAGTAATTGTCTCGAAATGAAAAAAGAAACAGAAATTAAAATTCAGACCCTGACATCAGATCACAAATCAAAGGTAAGGAAATGCCCATTTTTATACAGAAGATACTTGGTAGTTTTTTAAGTAGGGTACCTGATACCAATCAGAAATAATAGTAGCCTGCATCTGGTCTGAGAAGAAATGAGATCCAGAGATGGCATTTGCTGCAGATTTATTGGTTTTGAGAAGAACCACTTCATGGAACATGTTTTTGTCTTATCTATGGAAATATGCTAACAAGATTTATTTTCCCTCATTCTTAGTCCTCATGTGAAATCATACATAGAGAGACCAGAAGGAAATACTCTATAAAATACAGAAGGTAGAAGTAACAGAAAATGTATGAAAGAAAACCATCCAAATTGGATGTTGAGTACCTGTTCGATACTTATTCCATCCTGCTGTAGAAATTTGGATTGAGAAAAACCGAGAGTCAGTGTACTAAGAGATGAACATAATTCCTTATATTTCCCCCAAGATAGGAAAAAATAAATTGAAAGACCTTACTTAAGGTTATGGGTATTTGGAAACCTAAATCCTAAGAGTCAATGAAGAGCAGAAACAGTTCTTCCAGCAATATTAAATTTACAAAAAAAAAAAAAATCTATGAGTCTGATAGTACTCATGTGCAGGCCTCACCTCTGGCGATTGGCTGGCTGCTGGCTGTCTTTTGCTTCTTGACCTCTCAGCTTCCATCAGACTAGCACAGGTTGCCACAGGGTGCCCAAGAAATATAAGCACTGCCCAAGCCTCTACTTGCATCATGTTGGCTCTTATCTCATTGGCTGGAGGAAGTCAGAAAGTCAGCCAAATTCAAGGATGTGGAGAAATAGATTCTAGCTGTTGACAAGAGGAACATTAGTACCACATTGCAAAGAGGGGAGGACATCTACCCACACATGTATTAGGGAAGATGCAGTAAGTCATGATGCAGAAATAATTATGCCACAGCTCTCTGTTCAGACCTGTTACATGATGAAAACAAAGCAGGTAAAGCATGAAGAGAATGCTGGTGAAACTGATAAAGGAGCCCCAGGACCAGACACACCAGAGCATGGGCAAGTTAGGCAGTGAAATAATAGGTCCCAGTTAAATATTTACAACCAAAGTGCTTGATTTATGTTAATAGGCAATGACTTCCCAATTCTCCTTGATTAGTACTTTTATTTTTATTTATTTGTTTACTCATTCTTTTGTAGTTATAGGGGTGAGAGGGATCTGCCGTGCATGAATAATATTTTGCTTTCAATTTGTACCTGATCTATGAGCATTCTAGATTACCGCATCTCCTTTCCACCAAATAGGTCAAAGAGATTGTAGCACAGCACACAAAGGAGTGGTCAGAAATGATCAACACCCACAGTGCTGAGGAGCAAGAAATACGGGACCTGCACCTTAACCAGCAGTGTGAACTACTGAGAAAGCTACTAATCAATGCTCACGAGCAGCAAACCCAGCAGCTGAAACTGTCCCATGACAGGTAGGAGAGTTAGCCATTTCCAGAGTAAACTGCTAGTTTTTAAAAGAGGTTGGTTGGTTGTAGGTGCTCGTGTGTGCACACGTGTGTGCACATGTGCGTGTGCATGTACACTTGACATACAATGTTAACCTTTTATGTACATTCTTATCATACAGTTGGTGTGAACAAGGTGAACTATAAGAAATGGCTTCTGCCATCAGAGAGCTTACAATTATTGGCAAGATGTTACATTCACATGAAAAGTTAAATGAAATTGCAAGTAGTGTATGATACATACTACGAAATGTCACACACACTAAGGGCATCCAGCCCAAAGGTGCTCTACATGCTCTGAGTGATCCCGAAGGCTTTATAGAAGTAGGGCTGGAATTGGCCTTTGAAAAATGATCCAGAAGAAGAAAAAACACTGAGGGAGAAAAGACCAACCAGTGGAGCTCCCAGAGTTATTCTCATCACTCGGTTACTAACTTGGGAGCGACCTCCTCTCCTCTTCTTCACATTATTAGGACTTCTGTGAATGTTAGGAAGACAGGCCTGGTCAAAATACAGCCTATATATATATATATATATATATATCTTCCTTTGCCTCTCCCTACTTCAACAAAGTAAATATTGTATTTGAACTATCGCCCAGGTTGAGCTGGACTTTCCCCTGGAAAGAAGTGTTTGTGTCAATAACATCTGTTCACCCCAGCTTGCCTACAGCTCGCTCGCTTCCTTTTGGAGACTGCTGTATGCCACAGTTGGGACATGTTGATGTCCACAAAGAATAAAAAAAAAACAAGCATTATACAATAAACAACATGCTTTTAAAAATGTCAACTGCATAAATTCTTGAGTTTCATGCCCAAGTTCCTAGCCCTATTTTACAATGATAGAAACTTCCACAGAGAATTCTCTCTCTCTCTTTTTTTTTTTTCCTTCCCAGTGGTGGTGCAGGGGTTTGAACCCTGGGCCTTGTGCATGCTAGGCAAGCACTCTACCAGCTGAGCTATATATCCCCAGCCCCAGAAACTTCCATAGAATATAAAGTCTTTTTGCCATAGTTTCTGATTCTCATTTGAGACAACTAGGTAAAGTACAACATGCTGTATCTCCTCTGAGATAATGTCATATACCTCTTGCAGTTGAAAATATTCTATTTGGTTGCACAGGATTAGAAGTCATCTTTCTCTTTTCCTTAGTAATTATGTTCTTGATTCAATATGCAAAAAATATCTGTTTCTCATTCTGCCATTGACTGTTGCTACAGAGCCAGATTTTAGAGGTTTACCTTTATTTAAAGATACTGCACAGCATAAATCACCTTTCTTGTTTCTTTTTCTTTTTTGAAATGATTTCTTCATTTAATTTTGTTTTTGTTGTATTGTTTTGTTTGTTTTGAGATAATGTCTCACTAAGTTTCCAAGGCTATTTTAGAACTGTGATCCTCATGCCTCTGTCTCCTAAGTAGCTGATATTATACCACCATGCCTGGTGGCCATAAGGCATTTTTCTAATCATTTTGTACTTGAATTGTTAAAAAAAAAAAAAGGCTGGATACGGTGGTGCACTCCTATAATTCTAGTGGCTCAGGAGGCTGACACAGGAGAATTGTGTGCTCAGCAACTTAGCAGACCTTGACTCAAAATAAAAAGTAAAAAGGGCTGGGGATATGGCTCAGTGACTGAGCACCCCTAGGTTCAATCCCCAGTACCAAAAAAAAAAAAATGCTCCAAACAGTAGGCATCATCTGAAAAAAAATAATAAGTAAACTGGTTCTCATATTACTTAGGAAGTCATTTGAAACCATGAACAAAGTACTAATTTACCTTAAAAAATAAATCCACAACATCTTTCAAAGCAACATCAGTGTTTGAAGTTTTTTTCTAAAGTGTCTGGTGGTCGAGTTTCATTTTTACTGTTAAAACTGTTGTTCTTGTTTACGTAAACACTTGTCAGCAACATTTGGTCATCAATGAGTTTTTGTTAAATGAATGAATGAATGACTAAAGAGATAAAGAAATGGTCAATTTACTAACAAGTTATGGAAAACTTTGAGAGCATTTTCCTTGGACCCAGAGTCTCTCTGCTTATTCCTGCTGCTGTGGCTCTAAGGTAGCTGACTGAAGAACTCTCCGAGTTGTCCATTGTTTTTGATGTGGAGCAAATCACTGTACTTAGGTTAGCAGATTTCTTGGATGTCCGATGCCAAGCATGGTTTTAAATTTTCCATAGATTCCAGAAAAAAAGTCTGTGTACCCAAATTCATTTTCTTATTCTAAATTCTATATCCTTATTGTACATACAGATAACCTAAATACAGGAATGCTCGTTAGGCCCACCTGCACACACTCATGCACCCAGTAATCAGTCACTGTAAAAAAAGGTGCTTTTTCTGTGCCAACGTAAAACCATTGATTCCATTTCATTCCCACAGACTGTCAGCAAAGGCACTTCTTTGTGAGGGTTAGAGCACTCTTTCTCTCTTCCAGCCCATCTGGTCTCAAATAATGTTGGGCTAAGCTACAAATGCTTGCATTTATGGACAAAGATGTCTCATCTTTACAGGCCACCACTGTTACTTCACCACTAGGTGGCCCACTGCCCCTCAGGGATCCACAAGAGTTGGGATTTCTTCCCTCCTTTTCCAAAATACAAAAACGACTTGATAAGATCAACAATGAGAAGAATAAGTGGGCCTTGTTCTGTTATCACATATACAATTTGTTCTTTGTTAACTTTTATATTTTTTAAATTATGGTTAAACATATATAACACAAAATGTAACATTGTAGCCATTTTTAAGCAGGAGGCATCAAGTATATTGACATTGTCGTGTACCTGTCATGGCCACCCATTTCCAGAACTTTTTCATCTTCTTCAAAGGAAATTGTACACATTTAACATGAACTCTCCATCTATTTCCCCCTCTGTTTTTCGTACAACAGGGAAAGCAAGGAAATGAGAGCCCACCAGGCCAAGATTTCTATGGAAAACAGCAAAGCCATCAGCCAAGACAAATCTATCAAGAATAAAGCAGAACGGGAAAGGTAAGTCTGAGCACGCTCACTGGAGAAATAGATCCTGACTTGAAGACACAGTCGCGGCAACATTTGTGTGTGTGGACACACATATTCATCTGAAATAGAAAATGCTAGTGTGTTCTGGCTAGGAGTTCAACTATTATAGCTACTATTGAGATTTATTATTATTGCTGTAGAACAGTATTCTGCAATTTTCTGATTGTTTACTATGACCAGTAAAATCAGTGTACTTTCAAAATATGTGTGCTCATTTATACACAAAATTTTATAAAATTTGATATAATAATATACTCCAAAACATCCTTCCCGTGTTTCATTGGGTCAGCTTTCTGGTTTGCTCCTATGTTAGGTGGGTTTTCTGGAAAGAGAGATAAAGACAGGAATCCAGGGGTCTTCAGCAGTGGGAAATTGGGAAAGCACTATGGAGCCAGGGCAGGCGTCAGTAAGGCTGCAGTCCCAGCCAGAGTCCCCTGGTAGCCTGACCCAAAGCTCCATATTATACCTTGCACCCAGATGTGTCTCCCTTTGAGGAAAGGCTATATGGTTTTCATATTCCATATTGATCAGTCACAGGCTGCCTGGGCAAGGTTGTGTTTCTTTTACTGAAGGTGCCAGGTGGAAGCCCTTTAACTGCAGCTGGTAAAGAGGCATCTGAGGGGCATCAATCATCATGTTACCCAAGAGAGGGAGTTAATAGCACCTGGTAAGCAGTGATCACAGATAACACCTTCACCTCTTCTGCTCACCACCCACCTCTGAGTATGCTAATCAAGAGGCTGGCTTAGTGCTTAAGGACAGCAGGGTTCCTTGTCCTAGAGGAATGATACATAACCAGAGGTGATCTTCTGGCAGTAGTCCATGTCCCATCAAAAGATTATTTTATGCCCTGCAAAGTACAGAACACAGTGACGATTTGCTCTTGGGGATAAAACAGAAACATGAGCGAGGATTTCAGGTCATTCATCACCCTATGAGCCACAGGCTGAGCAGTTAGAGGATTGGAAACTACAAAGTAGATCCTCCTCATGTCCCTCTCCTGCTGCCTGGCCTTCTGTGGATGCTCACTGGACACCTGATGTTTCCTTCTTGTTTTGAACACATCAGGACTGCTGTCCTACTACTTGGTACCACTGATTTTTAAAACACATTTCAATTATTGAATGATGCTAAATCATTCAATTATCAAACTATGATAAAATATAAAGCTTAGTGCCATCTAGCACATTTCTTGTGCTGAAATTTTGTTACAATAAATACTAATTAGAAATAATGGACCCAGGGGCTGGGGTTGTGACTCAGTGGTAGAGCGCTTGCCTAGCAGGTGCTAGGCCCTGGGTTGGATCCTCAGCACCACATAAAAATAAAATAAAGGTATTATGTACAACTACAACTAAGAAATAAATATTTTAAAAAAGAAAGAAAGAAAGAATGGACCCAAAATGGGATAGAAAATTCCACAGTAATTTTGACCTGAAAATGAATTTTATTTCCCACACTTCTCTCTCGATGTGGAGTAGTAAATAAGAAGGCTCTAGGGAGGTTATCAATCATTTGTACCACTGCTTATATGCAGCATGATGTCATGGTATCTTTCTGGTTCTTGATTATTAAAAGGTGCCAGTCTCTGGATGTTATTCTCAAATAAGAAACTTGTTGTAAGTATCTTAGATGAATGAAAATGGCACAATCATCCTCAGCTCAAAAACATAAAATATCTTAGCCATGATTTTAAAAAAAACACACATCATAAATTTGAATTGTTTTAGACTGTCCAAAGTGAAATAAATAGTTCAACATGATAAAATTTACTAATTTCTATATAGTTCTTTATCTTTTACTTTTTTTCAAATATGTTCTAAAGTGGATGTTAGTTCAACAGGTCAAATGATCTTCAATTCTGAGTCACAGCTAACTTAATTAGCAAGTTTTAAAAAATATTTCCTGTATTTTGACTTATACTTATTCTTATAATTTTGTATGCAGTGATAATTGGTTCCCCAAATCAAAAAATTGCTAGATTTAAAAAATAATAATAATTTCTGTATGACAAATGGTTAATTACCTTCCAAACACACATACCATATGTTTGTTTGAGTATGTTTCCATTTTACCATGTTGCTGAGAAATAAAATTAAAACTTTATCATAGCACTAAGAAAGACATAGGGACAGAAAAACTATTCTATTCCTGATTCAAAAACATTTCGACAAAAATTGCACAGGATTTATAACTGAATTGGTAAAGCAAGCACTATGTATTGATAGGTTCAAGGTGGCTAAGGTGATATTTAGGTAAAAAGTAGAGCTGGATGCATGTATTTTTAAAGGTGTGAAAATCAATGAGCTAAACTGTTAAAGAAGGTGTAAAGGTCAAGAAACAGAGTAAATCCAAAGATCTCAAATGGGACAAAATAATAAATAAAAAAGCAGAAAGTACTGAAATAGAACAAAAAGCAATGGAGAGCATCCACAAAAACAAAAGCTTGCATAAATTTTCAGCAAGACAAATTAAGATGAAAAAGAGAAAACACAATTTGGTGATACTGGGAAGGAAAGGAGAAAATAACTGCAGAGACAATAAATATTTTTTAAAAATCAGGGCTACTATAGACAATGAACTTAAAAACAGGTGGAGTGGAGAAGAACCTAGAAAAAAATGCAAATATTCACAACTGACTGAAAATGGGGAAAACTTGAACAGACTTATAACTGTTACCAAAGTTCCACAAGTTGTAGGTCAATTTTGTCATGAAAAACACTCCACTCACCAGTAATCAGGGAGATGACAATTAAAACAATAGCATAGCCAGGCACAGTGACGCACACCTGTAATTCCAGTGGCTCCAGAGGCTAAAGCATGAGGATCTCGAATTCAAAGCCAGCCTCAGCAACAGTGAGCACTAAGCAACTCAGTGAGAACCTGTCTCTAAATAAAATACAAAATAAGGCTGGGGGTGGTAGAGTGTCCCTGAGTTCAATCCCTGGTACCCCTCCCCAAAAAATAGATTTGCTATATCCTAGCACCTGGCAACTCTAGGTATGTGTGTGTGTGTGTGTGTGTGTGTGTGTGTGTGTGTGTGTGTGTGTGAATATATGTATATACACACACACAATATATATATGAATGAAACCGCTAACTTTATTTATTTATTCAACTAACATTTCTTGTGCCAAGTATTGCAGGGCCCTATGTATCAGGTCATTGTGGCATTGTTTGAAAATAACTTATTTTTGTTAATAAACAAAAATGGAAAATGGAAATATTGTAGTTTGTTCATTAATGGAAAAATCCATACAGTAGATGAAACCATGGAGTAGTTTGAAACAGATGTTATCTCCAAAATTTGAGACTAAGTGATAAATTATGGAAAGAAACTCAAAATATGTTACTGTTTGGGTAAATTTTGAAAACATACAAAGTAATATCAACAACAATAGCATACCTGGGAGATGGCTAGAAATGTGGAATTGGAAGCTCACCTGAAATCCACTGAATCAGACTTTTTTGGGGGCAGTCTCAAAAAAATGTTTTTGATTCTACCTCCAGGTAAGCTGTATACATGGGAAAGTTTGAGAAGGACTTATATATTTTGCACATAGACACATCCATTTGTAGTTAAAAATATTAAAATACAATATTTTAAGTCAGTTGTGAACAAATTCAGAACAGTGATTCACACCTCTGGGAAGAGAGGAAGGAGGGAAATAAAATCAGGATGAGTACAAAAGACGCTTTTATTAAATCTGTAATACTTCCTTTAAAATATGAGATCATGGTAGAACACGAATATTGGTTAACCTGAGAGGTATGTACACAGATAGTTTTTATGTTTTCCTCTGTATGTTGTATGTTTGAAAATGCTGCAATAAAAATTAGGAAAAAGCAGCATTTCTACTCAGATAATTAAGTAGAGTGTAACTGGTTCTTCCTTGTATAAGCTTTGTTCCCAATAGTCATGCCAACTGTTATTTGTATATTATTTTTAGGCGAGTCAGAGAATTAAACAGCAGCAACACTAAAAAATTTCTAGAAGAAAGAAAGAGAGTAAGTACTTTATAATTTTCTTGGCACTTTTCCTTGAATAAAAACTGTAGACAATAACTTGGGCTTAGATATCAGCCTTCTAACTAATGTGCTTAATTTGATTTTTTCCATACATTGAACATTACAGCTTCTCTGTTCCATGAAAGCTAATCTCTTTTTAAAATCTTTAGGGTAATTATTTGACAGCATTTTATATAGACTACGAAGGCAAGTTTCAGTCATATATAAGTACTCTATTATTTTTTAAAGTTCTAGCAGGAAAGATCTTCTCAGTAAGAGTTATGGGCTTAAACTCTCACAGTATTCAGACTATGTTTCTTTCTTTTTTTGAATTATGATCTTCCTCACTTAAATTATGAACTTAAAAGTCATCCCTCATCCATAAGTTTAGAGATTGTGACCCGAAGTTTATCAAAATTTTTCTTTTCTTTTGCAGCTTGCAATGAAGCAATCCAAAGAAATGGATCAATTGAAAAAAGTCCAACTTGAACACCTAGAATTTCTAGAGAAGCAGAATGAGCAGGTATTTTACCTAAAATACATAAAACCATGTTGGCAGTCAACCAATTTCAGTATGCAGATGTCATGGCCCACAGGGACCCTTCTGCTAAAGCCACTGGCCTGCAGAGGGTAATGGGAAGGTGCCTAGAGGATTCTGCTGGATATTTAACCTATTTTATCAGTTTCATCCAAAAAATACAGAAAGTACATTTTTTCGAGTATCTGTGGGAAAAAGAAGAAGAATGAAAAGTCATAATTTGAACATGTTATGGGGATTCTGAGAATGACATTACTATAAGAGTGTGAATGAGAAAGCAGGACAAAAATTACTTCTCAGGTTTCATTTAGAGATTTACAATTTGCAGCCTCCAGACAAGTGAAATTATATTTAAAAGCCAATTTAAAATTTTTCTATTTTCAATGTCAGTCCAAAAGTAAAGATATGAATCCTTCCTAGGATTTAAATTCATGCCTCCAACAAATCTACAAACCACCCATTGTGAGTGGACACCATACTCTTGGTTCTTCTTCCCAGCAAAGCAAAACACTAAATATCAAATAAATAAAGAGTTATCCAAACTCCAGCCATTTAGTTAACAGGATGAGGGTAGATGTATTTTCACATTCCAAAGTACAGGTGGGATTCATCCCAAATGGTCTGTAGTCCATCAGCCTTCTACAGCACCATTTCAACTTGATGGAAATTCCTCTAGCTTAAAAGGCAACATGACCCTCAGGAAGGGTTTAAATTTCAGACTCTGAGTTCAAATTTCACTCTTTAGGTGAAGTTGGCTTGGAATTTATTCTTTCTAGAAATTTACTCCCATTTAGAAACTACATGTACAGAAGTTTCGATGAAATGTGTACTTGAACCACATTGTCCTTCTCTATTTCCTCTTATCTATAAAGCATAATTAAATATATATATATAAATTAAATATATATATATATATACACACACATATATATATATTCACATTCTCAAAGTAAATGGCTTTCATTGAAAAACACTTAAGTAGGAATTAAATTACAAAGTACCTTTAAGAAAGTAAAACCCATGAAATCTTTTTTTTTTTTTTTAATTGCATCTGGGCAACCAATCTGATTTCTGGTTTCAAACTCTATTTTTTGGTTGACAAAAGTTTTATTCATCTACATAGTTCTGAATTGTTTCACATTTCCCTTTCTGCTAAGTGCTTCTATTCATGAATAGTTCACCAATCCCCAAAGGAGACCATCAGTGTTTATTGTCCCATAAGTTCAATTCAGTTGACCAGCACATGGCTATGTCACATTCTGGTATGATTTAGGTAACCTGTGTTTTTGCTCTTACATTTTTTCCCAGAAAGTATTCCTGGGGAAGTAGAAATGTGAATAAGGGAAAATCATTATCTCTAAAGCTTTAGAACCCTCTTGAGTAATTCAGGAGTAGGTGGGGATAGGATGCCCCGGAGAAAGTTTAAAAAAAAAATCCTTCTTAGGACAAGGGCACAATGAAAGGTAAGGCATAGTTATGCTTTAACTATCTAAATTAAGAAGCTACTTAGAAATTATTGTGTTGCTTAGCAACGTATTTGACTAAAGAATGTAAATGTGCTAAAAATTGCTCATCACTACAATAGTGGTGTAGCTCAGAGCTAGAATATATAGTTTTCTAATGTTAGTTTCAGAGTCAGAGTAAATAATTTTTAAAAAATCACTTTGAATGTCTATACTGATACATGATTGATTCAAATCACATTAGAGTTCTTGCATTAAAATACTGAATTAGTAATTGTTGTATGTTAAGAGGATGCTGGCTTTTTGTTCCTAAAATTCATAAAATGCCTTTCAGTGTGTCATAAATTATGTCTACCACCCACAATGGACATTTTGAGTCACAAAAGCTTAGGAAAGCACAGAACATAAAAAACTTTGAGACCTGATGAAGATTTCATGAGATTTAAGGGTGAAAAAAAAATTCAAGATATCATACTGACCCTTCAGGCAAATATAGAATTTGAACTTGGATTTCTTTGTTGTTTGGCTTTACACATATGGACTGTCCTATAAGTAGTCGAATCCCAGATCTTTCTAGCACTTTTTTTATTTGTTTAATTTAGGGGTCCGCTAAGCTGTCAGTTCACAGTTATTTTTCATGGCGCGACACTGTCATAGCCCATAGCCATATGTGGGAAAGAGGCCATGAGACCCTTTCTTCCCTCATAAAAGTCAGGTTCTGCAACCATATAGTAGAACTTGTTCATAACCAATTTTGTTTCTAGACCAAAGAAATTAATTTAAACATTTAAATATTTCAATCTTGTGGTTACTTACTGCTTTTCAGTGACCTGGTTCCAAAACATCCTCCCAGCCATCCCCCAGACCAATCTCACAATAAAGCAACTTGACAATTAAGACCCATGTCGAGGGCATTGGGAGAAGCAATACAATCAGTCCTATGTTTAGGTTCTGATTTTGGATCCTACTTTCATATGTTCATTGTAAGCCACTATGTGGCTTTGCCTGATTCATCAGCCAGTTGTTCACTTAAAACTCCACAGGCCAGGAAGGTTTTTCCTGCTCAGGTTTTTCCATAGACCTCCTAGCTACACGATATATCATCTGTCTTGACATGTGCCATTTTGAACATTAACGACTCCATTATTGTCACAGTTGAGTCTTAAAAATTGATTTTTGTCATCAATCCTATTGTTTAATAAAGCAAGATAAAGGGTTTGGCTTAAGATTGGGTTCTCTGTTCACAGCCACAGAAGAGACATGCAGTCTGGGCAAATAGGCATTGGATGTTTGATTTTGATTTGTTCTTTTTTTTTTTTCTTTTCTGCTGAGATCAACTTGGGGCAAGTTTGTCACTGATGGGTGTATACATGTTTTATTCTTAGGTTTTTCCTTTTCTGTATATGGTTTTTGCTTTCATTTCTCAAATTCACTTCAATATTCATTTATTTTCTTTGTTTTGTATGTATGACTCAATTTTGACATTACTATTTTTGTACAAACAGCTTTTGAAATCCTGTCATGCAGTGTCCCAAACGCAAGGTAGGACTGAAACTCTGATGAGCAAACCATTGCTTTCCTTCTCAATTACAGTATTCTTGATGCAACCTCCATTTATGATTCATATCTGGTCGTAACTAATATCATAAGGGTTTGGACTTAAAGCACTTGACTATTTCATGCTTGGATTTCTGATATAATATTTCATCTGAAATACTAAAAAAATCTTTTAGAGAATTATTTCTGATGGCATTTTAGCCAGCATTTCCAATTGCAGATCTGGGAAACAGGTCATGATAATAAAGACAACCCAGATATTAAGAACAATTTTATATATATATAAATATATATATTTACACTTGTTATATGGACCCACCATGGCTAAGAGTGGGTCACAGAGTCATATTGATTACCATTGTTAATGTGACTACAATTAATATTTAATGTGCCCCACTGAAAATTGGCTGTTGTTTTTAATGACAGAAAGTTATGGTCTATGTGCAGAAAAGTTCCATAATGTATTTTGTTATACTCTGCTAAGTCCAGTCTGCCAAGGACCCTAGTCACACCTGGTAAAGTGACCTTATCACTTATTGTTTGGGCCAGAAATAAGACATGTTCAAGAAAGGGAGAGCTGTTCATAATAGCCAGGCATGTGCTAGAATTGTCCCAGGCAAATGGAAATGAATGGTCACCCTGCTCACACAAGAACGTAGCTTTCAAAATTATCTTTTAATGTCATACATTTCTTCTTTCTAAGCTATGTTCAATATTGCCTTTAAATGCTAAAGGGGGAGAAGCATAGGGAATCTTTTTACTACTATTAACCAAACATCAAATTATTTAATTTCCAGTGCTGATAATGTTTCACTGTCATCTCTTATGAATACTGTTTGTGTCATGGTTTCATGTTTGTATATTTTTCTCCATTTCTTCATTTTTCTATTAGAGTATTACTATTATCAGTGATAAAAAAAATATCTGGGGTGGAGAGAATCATCCATCCCAAATGTAAACAGATAAATGTAATTCTTTGGTGTTATTATATTCATTCTCAACAAAATGAAATTGAAATCTGTAACATGAAAGAAATAATAAGAAAATCACTATGTGGTCTGTGGGTTGAACTAATTTTTTTCACAGAATTTTATTTGAGAGATTATGAGAGTTCTAGTATGATCTAGAGTTGACTGAACCTGCCCTGTGATTTTTCAATTTAGTTGGAAATACCAAACAGACATGAATAGTAGCACCAGAGCATTCAGAATCTTCCTCTGATTTATATCTTTATATTTCCATGTTTCCATTCTTACATGCCCTTAATTTCAAAGTGTCACTGACAAAGAAAGGGGTGCTTTCTCATCCCTCCAAAAAGCATCGAGACCATCAGTTGGAAAGTAAAAGTTGAAATGAACTTTTTTTATTTTCCCTATGTTGCCCAACAATGATTAGTCACCAGATCCTTCCTCCATTAGATCCCTTTTCACCTCTCAAATCAGCTGATTGTCTTACTGACAGTCTTAATTCATGAGATGGAATTCATCACTGTTCTCTTACTTCCTGGCCATCCATAAAGAATGAATTACCCCAGAGAAGTAAAAACTCCCAGGGATACAGTATGGACAATAGGACTCCTGGACCCCTACATATTCCTATAATGTTCTATTTACATGACACTCTAGCCAAACCAATGAAATATGCTCTTCTCTGATTTTCACCATCAATCAGATTCTCAGAGAATATTTTTTAATAAAATTTTAGGCTATTTGGGGAATAAATTGCACATACGCAACACTCATTCTAAAAATGGTCTACACACAGTCAAAAGACTTTGTCAAACTATAGAAACTAAAGGGAACATTTTGATGTGAAATAGTCTAGATATCAAGTGACTGACTCAGACTTCTTTCCAGTGTTTTTCCTGGGGATCTTGTTAAAATGCAGATTTGGATTCAGTAGTTCTTCTGATCTACCAACACTTCTGAGATTCTGCATTTCTGAGAAGGTCCCAGGGAACGAACGTAGATGCTGCTGGTCCACGGACCACACATTGAGTAGCAAGGATATAGCGACAGCATCACATTTAGGGGAGAAGGGAAGCCAGAGTTGTTAAAAATGCCTTTGGGAGAGGATTTCACATTGTAAGGCCATGTTTCTGGTGTTATAGGCGAAGGAGATGCAGCAGATGGTGAAATTGGAAGCCGAGATGGACCGCAGACCAGCAACAGTAGTGTGAAACTCCAAAATACAAACTGAAGCAGCAAAACCACAAATCATCAGAAGATTGCACCCAACTTCAGAACACAAACTCCATGGACAAAAGCTATTTTCTTTATGTATAGACAAGATGTTACCTGAAACCACACACACACACAAAAAAAAAAACCTTGGAATGACACATACTTCTATTTATCAGTTTGAGTATTGAATTTTCTTGGCTGAACCAAAAGTAGCTGCAAATCCACAGAAATCTATTCCAGTAAGGCAGAGTTTAACCATTGATAAAACAACTTAAACATGTTTGCTATAAGATATCATCACAAGTAAATGAGCTTGGTGTTAACAACTCTGCTTCGTGATGCATTAGAACATGTTTGAGCTGCAATTTAAAAAAAAAATAAAAAACAGTGCATTAGCAATTTCATAGCAAGTGCATGCACTATAAGAAAAGCAAAAACTCTGTCTACAAATTCATGAGCAGAAGTGTTGGTCTGCTAAACAAATAATTTTGCAGAATTTTTCTATATCTAAGTTACCTCATCAGTAAGTGCCATGTCTTTACCATGCTGTCAGAAGCTAATTTCCTGTAAAAGTTGTGAAAGTTATTAGAACAATAGAGAAATATAACCGAAGAGTAGACCTGTGCCAAAACTCATCAGTGCTCAGAGGGAAACTCTGTTAGGATCATTTAAGAAAGTTTACATCTGACCCTGCTTTATAGGAATTGCTTCTTCAGATTCCAGATATTAGAATTCACTATTATACCATAAAGATTGTGAAGTGGTTATTGGCAAACGTTTGTATATGTGATCATGTATAAAGTATTTATACTCCTTAATTCACACTGTTATAGAGCAAAATCATCTAAATATTGCCACATGACAAGATTAGTACAGGAATACTAGAATATGTTTTGCATGATACACAAGCACCAGTTAAGACTAACTTGTTCAGACACAGTTAACCTAATGCCAAATAAATACTGGTTAAATACATGTATGGCACAGAATATAATTTGACTATCAAGACTTTTAGCATAATGAAAAAGTCTATATATATGTGTATATGAATTATGTGGGCATTCTTGATACTTCAAGTTCTAGTTTGAAAAAAAAACATAACTAATTTAATTTTACACAAAAATATTTATGCAGATTTTCAGAATTTCATATCAGGAAATACCTTTTTATGTCTGTTAAATATTCAAACAATTTGCTACAGTGTTAATTTGCATGGTCCAAGCCTGCTGTAGTTGCAATGCAGAGAGTGCATGAAGAAGTACAGGGCTGGGAAACCTGCGAAGGCACCAAGCCTCAGAAGGGTGCATGGAGACCTGGCATCCTTGAACTAATGAGATCGCTGATTCTAGGACACAAAACGCCAATGGAATTGTATATGCTTGTACAGATTGATCCTGTGTGTTCCTCTGAACAAACCAGAGAAAATGATGATATCATCAATACTGAAATTCAACTTCCAACTTCTCTAATAAAAAATGAAAACACATTTAACGCTCATCAGAGTATTTGCTCCCATGATGCTTGCTCGTAAGCTTTTTGTCTTCCATAAATGATCACTTCATTTTTTTCAAAAGGGGCTTCTTTCATGCTCCTAACATGTTGTGCAATCAAAATGACACAAAATTCTACAAATACACACTCTACTTGATTTCCAAATGTAATGGACTTTTTTTTTCTTTTTCTCATATTTATGATTTTAACTGCCTTCTTTTACAGAAGAGAAATTTTATATTTTTCGGTTTCTAGTTTCCTTATCTATAAATCAAGGGACTCAAATTACATATCTTTCAGCACTAATACCCCATGAAAAGTTGTGGTTAATAGAATGTCACCACATTTGGATTGTCAGTTTTCAAGGATTCTGCATGGCTTCTCTTTAATTCTAATGGTCTCTTCCAAGAGCACAACTAAGTTCATCCTTCTGTAACCCAGCACCAAATTCATCAATCCCCTCTCTTGTCTCTAATTTTATTAATTAATTTATTTAGGTACTGGAAATTGAACCCAGGGGTACCTTACCATAGAGGTATCTCTACCCCTTTTCTATATTTTTTTTTTAATTTTGAGACAAGGCCTCGCTAAATTGATGAGGCTGGCTCAAACTTGCAGTCCTCTTGCCTCAGCCTCCCAAGTCACAGGGATTACAGGTGTGCCCCACCATGTCCAACAGGTTTCAGCTTTTGAGAGGTACTGCTAGTTTGCCCACTGTTTTAATAATTTCTTCTGTTTTTTTTCTATCCTATGCCACCATAAATTTTTATTTTTCTGTTATATCTTAAACCAGTTTTCTTTTATCTATCATAATATACAAAATATACTTATATAAATGTGATATACTTATATATCATAAAATCTAAGACTACTTTCATTATTTGAGACATCTTACTCCTTCAAAGGACTCATTGTAGTAGGATTAAAATATACACAGCTCAAATCTATAATAAAAGATGAGGTTTACTTGCCATTATAAATTCACATGGCACCCAAATCCTCCATTCTTACTCATTGTGAAAAAAGAAAATCTTGCCAATTAAAGTAACACAGTCTTTTCATCTTAAAACACACACATACACACACACACACACACACACACACCTTTATTTCAGGGATATGTTTAATTGCTTTGTATCAAATCTCCTTTTTAGATATTCCTCCACATTTGAGAGGTCTAACTCTTGTCATATGGCATCTGGCTATAAAGGGAAGTTCAAGTGTCCTCCTGGCGTTTGGGAGGGGTATTTGGTCTCCCCATTATTGGACCAGTCCTAGTTGCCCTCAAATATAGCCCTGTAAAATGGGCCTTTTAAAACAGTTAAAGATCAAGGTTCTTTCTAAGCTGAGTCCTCATTATGGGCTCAATTTATTCTAGTATTCTTCTGGAAATGCAAAACTCCTGGATCTTATTAGGCTGTGGGGAACTAGAGGCGCTAGATCAGATCCATTATCCATCAAGACACCTCCTTTGATCATTTGTCAGTTACTAGTGCCACGTTGTTACAATACCATGCTGACTTAAAAATCCAGGAGTATCAATGCTTTCTAGAAATTTACCTGAAGAAGAAAGTCTGCTTATACTAGACCCAAAGCTTTCTGGGAATATATTTTGTCTTGCTTCTCCCATACCCAGGACTTTTGTTCCCATTTGGAAGCCAAGGTGCTTGATTTCCAATTCCTCCTTTTGTTCCTCATTTCAGCACAAAAGATATTCATTCCTTATTAATTGAAATGCCTATACAGTATTCTACTCTCCTTCTCAATCTTCTCTAGGTAACCTAGATTGTTCTCCTTTTGGATGAACAAAAGGCTTCATGGAAAAGAAGCCAGCTTGCCAAGTTAGGGAAACACAGAAGGAAGTATACATCATAATATCTAAGGCACCACTGATTATAACATGTGCCATTATTTTATATGCCTTTGCAACTAAAACATATTGTCATTTAAACTATTGACACACCAATGATTTTAAGACATATTTCATCTCATAAATGATAAAACATCTGCATCTGAGAATCTATAAAATATGTAGTATTTCAAAAACAAATAACCACTTCAAACCCCTAACTTTATGGGGAGGAGGCTACTATTTTTCCCATCTATTATTGTTTCTTTATAATTGTACATAATGGTGGGACTCAATACATATTCCTACATAAATACAACATAATAATATAATTTTGCCATATTGTTCCCCAATATTTCCCTTTTTCTTCCCTTCTTCCTTTAAGAGGGAAAAATTGTTAAAGAAAATGTGCAACAGAGTCTTTTTACCAGAAGACTTTAAGGAAGAGTTCTGCAACTGGACTTGAGATTTAGCAATGAGCTTCCCACAAATCAATTCAAAAAGGTAATCTGTCTTTCATCATGGATAGAAATCTTTCTATACATTTTCTCTTAGCTGTTTCCAACAAGCTCTCCATTTATAGTATCTGCACATAATTTTTAAATCTATAAGATTAGCCTTGATCATCTTCTCTAAGCTTTGTTTCTTCCTCTCAGATTGTCAAGAGTTAAATAAACAGCCCATGTGCACATTGTACAAATTAATAGAAAAAAATACAGATCCTCTCCCCATCTGTCCTCTTCAATTATTTTAATAGTCCATAGCCAGTGCTAAACCTTGGGGCACTCTTGTTCTGCTCCATCTCATTTGCTCCCATACCCAATCTGTTGGTAAAGTCTATGAATTCTACCCTTCCTGTCTTGGAAACTTCCCTTTCTTCTCCCTTACAACTTTTCTCATTCCTTAACATTTAGAATTTTAAGCTTCCTATTCAATTTCTTTTTCCTTCAAATCCCTTCTACACACAGATTAATCTCCCCAAATGACAACTCTAATCTTATTACTGTTCTGATGGTAAATATGGAATTCCTATCCACTCCCTGAAGAATAATGTTAGAATTACTGAAAACAGTATTGAGTTTCTAGCCCCAACCTGCCATTCACAAAGCTAATCTGAATTTATCTTATTCTCTGTTCATAAACACATAGCACACATTTTTTTTCTAGCTACATTCTATAATAATATTCTGTCAATCCTTTAAAAGTAACTTCCAGGGCAGGGGATATAGCTCAGGGGTTAGAGCACTTGCCTAGCATGTGCAAGGCCCTGGGTTCTATCCCTAGCTCTGAAAATAATAAATAAATAAGCAAGCCACCTCCACAAAGCCATAAATGTCTCTTATTCTCCCAAGCAAGAAATAACCTATTATTATATTATTATTATAAATAACCTATGATGCATCTATTTATACTTTTCAAAGTATAGTATTTGAGTATGAGATTTTTTCCAGCATTCTAGATAAATTCTCTCTTCGGGCTTTTTCCATTTGTTTTTCAAAGAACAACCAGTTGATAACCATCAAAGGACTGCTTAAATTATTTTCTGTGAGGTAAAATTTAGAATTCGTAATGGTATAGCCTCTTAGGCAGGAAGTAGTTTGGAAAACCTGAATGAAAGTCTAAAATAAGCTTCTTGTAATGTGTCTTCTCAATTCCAAGAAAACAGTTTTTCTTCACTCCATTATTATCCTTTTAAAATAGTCTTAACTATCACTAAGGACACTGGGCACAAACAGCTGAGAATCATCAACATTAAGCATGATCCTTAACAACAGAGAGGGAACACCCACCGTGTTTAGGATGTCTTAGGGATGCCTCATTTCAAACACTAAGTAACTCCTCATTCTTCATCACTCTGGTAGTCTCTCGTAGGTCTACACTTTTTTAACCTTTCCTTGATGCTTGATGTTTAACAAAATCCCAAGCACACAGCTTAATAATTGCATCTTTAATGTCATAATAAAGCTGAGATGATACCTCTGGGATGAATATTTATGAACCATCTTCTTTAATAATATTTCATGTAAAGCTTTCTGCTCCATAGGTTAGAATAATGAAAAAAATATCAGAAGAGGGAGCAAGGAAATGGTTTAAAATACCATCATTGCTTTTACATTAAAATGATAAATAGGTACTTATCTCAATAAATGATACAAGCTCTTCCACTCTTCTCCTCTCTGGAAGTGACTTTCTTGGAAATGCAGAGTGAGGGACAGTCCCTGATTTGATTCATCCTGGAATATTTTGAATCTCTAGCATAACATGATAAAAATTTGGAAAAAAACTTTCAAAGCAGGCAAATTTAAAACTAGATACATAATTATTTACATTATGACCCAAAGCTTTGAGTAAATTAGAATATACCAAAAACAAAAGGGGGAGCGGACAATTTGACTATCAGTCTTATCTGAACTTTGATATCACATAATGTGAATGAAGAAATATTATACCAAATATTATATCAGAATGCTCACTGTTAACCCTTTTCAACAATGTGTTTTAGTGATCTCAAGATTCACACATAACTTTTTACATTTATATTTTGCTTTTCCTTAAGAAAAAAACTTGGTATTTTTATTAAGTTCTGGTGTTCTTAAGAGCGTATGTATCTCTGGAAGCTGGAGCTCTTTACTACCTTAACTAGCAGTATATGAATGGATATATTGGACGTGTCTTCTGCATTGAATTTGCTTCATTTAGTCATTCATTAAATACTTATTAGGAGCTCACTATTGGCCTCTCTACTTCAACTTGCTTTTGACTGGTAATTCACTGTTTTAAAAAAATATCTGCAATTGTAGCATTACATCATGCCCATCGTATAGATGGATTATATCAATGTCCCATGTTTTCTTGCCTTCCTGTTCCAAAATTTCTGATGTCGCCTTGCTGCACTGACTCTGAACTTGACCATATAATTTACTTTGGCCAATGGGAAAACAGCAAACTGGACACAGAGAAACATTTTTGTTTCTTCCCTTTGGATCTCTGCTGCCACAGCCATAAGAAAAGTGAAGACTGGCCTGCTGGCAGATACAGGAGATCTGTGGAGAGTTGAGTCATCTCATCCATCTTACCAGCAGTCAGCTGATGCATGAGCACAGAGCTGAGACCAGCCAATTCTTTCCTAGACTAGAAACCATTCACCCAGTCTATAAAATCATGACATAATAGAAGTATGTTGATTTGTACCTCTGAGTTGCAGGATTTTTGTTTGTTATTCAGCAATAACTAACTAATAAAACTAAGCCCTGAGAATATGAAGATGATAAAATACCCTTCTCTCAGAGTCCCAAAGACTACACTTAAAAAAAAAACCACTGAAATTACTGATATAAGTTGGACATGATTTTTGTCTCCCATTGAGTGTGGCTAGATTACAAAGCCTCATATTCAGTGCCTCTTGCATCTAATCATGCCCAGGTTTGTTTCCTTTCATAACCTTCTGAGAGTCTGTTGTCTTTTTCCTCTAATATGAACTGCTGATACTTCCAACTAACTTTGTCATTTGATAAACACCTCCAACTTCAATTTCTCAACCTCCCTCACCATTTGGGGGTTTTTTCCCATATTTTGTTTTTAAACCTTCTTTCTCCTTCCTTTGGGCTCCTGGGTCAGTCAAATTACATGTAAACAGTTGTGGCTGATAATATTAATTAATTGGTTTGGGAAATTTTTCTTTTCTGTTGAGGACTGAATCCAGGACTTCATGCATGCTCAGCATGCACTCTCCCTTGTAGCTACATGCACAGCCTGTATTTATTTGAGTCATGGGTCCCAAACTAATATTGCCCCCAAAATGAAGGCATTCAGATAAATGGGAAATTACTGACTTTGTCCAATTGCATAAAGCACAGAACATAGGCTTTGTTTTAATTGTCTGGTGATGAAAATAGGTGGTGTTGAGAAGTTATACTGATTTTTAAACATTTTTAAAATATAGAGCATATAATCTGATTCAAATGTATAATAGGTCAAGATCATTGTACTGTCATGTGTAACTAATTAAAACAAATTTTAAAAATTTAAAAAATATAGCGGCATATATTAGGTAGTAGTAGGAGAAACATTCAATAATGATACCAAATAATATATGCTGAAATAAAATTTAGCAAGTATATTTTTGAGGCTGGCAAATCTATTAAGCTAAATGTCTACTTGTTAAGTCCCAGAAATTCCACTTCAAAAAAGAAAGAAGTGCATGTGTTCATTTCATTCGTAACCATAAACTCAAAAGTGCACCAAAAGAGGAGTGGATCAATACAATAAAATATTACCTACAACAATGAGACATGCAAAAGTGGTTACCTTTTGATTCCAAGCATTGTAAAGACCAAGAACAGGAAATGATGGACTGAGGATTAGAGCTCAGTAGTAGACCTATTTTCTATCATGTGCCAGGCCCTGGGTTCAATCCCTAGCACTGCATAAAAGGAAAGGGAAGGAGAGGCAAAGCAGGGCAAGGCTAATCCTGGAGGAGGTCAAAATAGAGGTAACCTCCCACAGAAACTTCTGAGACAATGGAAATGGTCTATAGAAACAGCTCTCGCTGTGTGTACCAAGGACCCCTTGGTAGAAATTATGTTCCCAAGAGCCTAAGAGAGGATGTCTGAGATCCTCCTGTTTCCAAATCTATCTCCATGGGAGACCAGGTTTTCTTCATTTACTTCAATGAAAATAGTATAATAGCAGCCTATCTCAGCCTCCTGAGCTGTAATATAGTATTTTTAAATAAAATATACTAGTTTAGTAATACACTAGTTACATGTTAACATGTGATGGGCTTACTATTGTTATTTTTAGTGCACTGATATAAATATTTGGAAACTTTTTCAATTTCTTTTTTTAACTTACTAATATTTATAGATATAATCCATATCAGCTAAAGTACCAACTTCCTTAAAAGCGAAAGAGTGTGAAGGAATCCTGAAACCAAAGATTTTGAGAACTGAATTGGGTGGAGGTTACACGGGTGTTTCCACAGGCAGACTCTGATCAAGGAATAAACTTGAGATTCATATTATTGATTGCATGTATATATCATGATTAAAACCATGTCTTAAAATACATAAGAAAATAGATATATGCTCATAATACAAGGTAAATTGGCAAAAATTATAATTTAGTATACAAAAATACATGTACACATTCAGAAGTCGGTAGGCATTATGCAAAAATAGCAGAGCTTTCCTCTGAAGCCTGTTGCTAAGTGGGAAACAGCTAGGAACCATAATTATATAGAAGAATTTGGGGAACAAAATTAAATCATCAGGCTTTGCTCCTCTGTAGAGAGCTACTCTACCCCTCTCTTAGAAGGAAAGAACGAGAAAGCCTGTGGTAAGGGGGGTAGTCAGAGGGTTTGATGCAGAATATATTCTATTTTTTCCTCCTTTCCAACCTTTTCCATGCCGACTCTTCAAGCTAGCAACAGAAATTGATTAGAACCAATAAAGAGAAACTAAGAGACTCTGACAAGGGATAGGAAATATCACACCCAGGGAAAAGAGCAGAAAGATCCATTTAGAAAAGATGGCAGCTGTCAGACTAAAAGAGAAACTGGAAGGTAAATTAATTGGATGTAAACAGTCCCAGGAGGATTCTGCAGTCACATGAAGTAACAGTGAAAAGTGGAAATGGGTAAAACTACAATCGGCTCAGGTAGATGGAACTTTGCATTTGGGGAGACCAGGGTGACGAGGAGCCCTCTGACTTGTTATCACACTGACCAGGGTAAAAATCCTAAGCTGTTTGTTAGCTTCGGACGTTAAGTTCACTGAATTTGAACCTTCTATCACTATAATGGGCATGATGCCTCATAGGGCTGCTGTGAGATTTGAAATGGGCTTTTGAATACAAAGACCATAACGTTCCAGGCATATCCTAAGTGTTTGATGAGTGGTATTTTAAAGATCACTCATGACTGCACTTAATACCTTTGTGACTAAGAATTGCTCTCCACAGTAATACATTTTCTGTAGAAACCCTTTTAGGAATTTTAATATATCACTTCATTATTCTGGCATGATCTATGAAGATGATTTAAAATTTTTGAAAGCTGCATTAGGTTGATAGGTTATTAATGATTAGTCAAAAATGTTCATTTCAATAAGATGTTTAATGTTCATTCGATATCATTGGAGAAATGAACTGCACTTTTCTCAAAACATCAAGCTTTAAAAGAAGACATCATATTTTATTTACCCATTGATCAAACATTTGACTTGTATCCCAGTGAATAATGCTGCCATGACATTCATGTACAAGTTTTTGGGTGGACATGTATTTTTGTTTCTCTTGGGTATATAGGAACAGTTACGCTGGGTCATATGGTAACTCTGTGAAATTCTTTGAGGAATTGAAAGACTGTTCCCCAAAGTAGCTTCATCATTTTGCATTCCCACCAACAGTGAATGAGAATTCTAATTTCTCTGTATCTGTCTTTTGTTATTATAGCGGGCAGAGAGAGAGAGAGAGAGAGAGCGTTGTGTGTGGGTGTCTCATTGTGGGTTTTGACTTGCATCCCCCTGATGATTACTGATATTAAATCATCTTTTCTTGTGCTTATTGGCAATTAGTATACCTTTGGGGGAAAGTTTTGCCTCTTTACCACTGAGCTACATCCCCAGCCCTTTTTATTTTTATTTTATTTTATTTTTATTTTTTTGAGACAGGGTCTAAGAAGGTTGCTGAGGCTGGACTCAAACTTGTGCTCCTCCTGCCTCATCCTCCTGAGTTCCTGGATTACAGGCATGTCTTTTTATTATTGAGTCATAGGAGATCTTATACATATTAGATAGTAGTCCTTTCTCAGACACATGCTTTGCAAGCGTTTTTCCCATTCTATGGGTTGTCTTTTCACTTTCTTGATGATGTACATTGAAGATCAAGTTTTAATTTTGTTGCGGTCCAATAAGTATGACTGTTTTCCTTTTGTCCTTGTGCTTTTGGTATTATATCTAAGAAGCCATTGCTTAACCCAAGGTCACTAAAATTTGTACTTGTTTTTTTTCTAAGTTAAAATTTGAACTCCTACATTTAGATCTTTGATTAATTTTGAGTTTTTTGCATATAATATTAAGATTCAATTCCATTCTTTTGTATACGAATAGTTGTCCCACCACCAATGTTGAAAAGACTATTTTCCCCCATTGAATTGTCTTGGGACTTTTATCAAATATCAATGGATTGTAAATGTGGAGGTAAACTCACTTTCAAACTCCCAATGTGCTCACTGGACATTGCTCAATATTATAGGTAATTTTCACCTAGCTAAATCTCTCTCCCTCCCTCTCTCTTTCTGTATGTGTGTGTGTGTCTGTCTGTCTGTCTCTCTGTCTCTGTATCTCTCTCTCTTTCTGTGTGTGTGTGTGTGTGTGTGTGTGTGT